>NC_134339.1:6372512-6672512 GCF_964195595.1 Calonectris borealis | reverse complement strand
TTTTTTGCAGGATACTATCTCGGCTCTCTCCCTGCGTGTGGGCGCCCGGCTGCCTCACCCAGGGAAGACGTGGGCTCGCAGGAATCAGACCGCAGAAGCCCACGAGTCAAGCCCTGCTCCCTCGGGCTACCGAGGAGGCTGAACTGGCCCCCTTGTCGGGCGGGGAGGCAGGGGGGATCCCAAACCTGCCGCTCCAGTGGTGCCGAGGTCCTTGCAGACCTTGGTCCTGGCTCCGTTTTCCTTCAATTAACAACAGACGTGGAATGAAACACAACATTTTAGGAAAGATCTTCCACATGTTTGGTTTTGGCAGCGTCTGATAGCTTTAAAGGAGCCAAAAAATAACTAATCCTCCTCTCCTTCAGCCAAGGGGCAGCTGAGGAGTGGGACCGGTGGAAGGAAAGGGAAGGAGGGTGGAAAGGGAAGGGAGAGGATGAGAAGACAGAAAAAAGACTGAACTGGAACCAGTCACTCCCAGTTTCCAGATAAAGCATCTCTAAAGCGTAGATACCTTCCTGCATCCCAGTCACCCGGGCGCTGCAAAGGGGATGGCAGCGCCTCCAAAAGAGGACTGCATCCCTCTTGTCCCTGCAAAGCGAGTCGCTTCACCGATATTGGTGGAAAACTTCACACAAACACGGCTTCTTTGGATTAAACCAGCTCCCAAAAGCCTGCAGCAACAAGAGCTGTGGACAAACTCACAATGCAATTGCAAATACACCTTATCTCCCAATTTAATAGGCCACCAAACACAGTCTAACCGCTCGAGTGAAGTATGTGCACGCGTGCGTGAGAGGTGAACAGGCCACCAAGTCGGCATGTTGGGCAAGTTACTTCTCCCTGGACAGCTGCACTGCATTTAATTTTTTCACAAGCAGCTAAAATGGTTCCTTTTAAGAAAAAATACACCTGTAACAAAAAAAAAACCACCAAAGACGACATATAACTTCACTTTACAATAATTCCTCCCAAGAAAGGTTTCATCAGGTGTTTTAAAATGATGTTTTTAAAGGCTAGAAACACGGTACTCCTGACTCATCGATGAGCTTTCACCTCTAATTGCCCTGCAACACCACCACAGCACATCCACACTAGCAAAATCCTCCTACACTGAGTTTTCAGCACAACCTTCCCCCCACCCGAAAGTCGTAAAAAACCCCACGATGCAGGGGTTTGTGAGAAAGCGGGTGAGGGAATGACTTAAGGAATCTGGTCTTTTGCTTTGCTGTTTAAGCAAAATGCTTTTTTTTAAACACAGCCAAGAAAGGAGGCAACACACGTAGCAAACATACTTGGGCTGAGCTTAAAGGGGTTTAAACTTTGTGCCTGGAAAACACGGTCTGTTGGTAGAGCTGTGCAAAATTCATCTTAAATTTAAAACAGGGGCAGAAAAGTGGCGACTGGGGGAAGCAGAGGAATATTTGCAATTCCAGAATCGTTCTAAAAATACATTAAAAAAAAAAAAAATCCCAACTGTTAATTTCAGCGGCGTTGGCAAGCAGCAGGAAGGATAACTCTGCTCGGGGAGATCAGGAATGGCCACTCCTCACACAGAGGGTGAGGGAGAAGATGTTCATGAACCCTGTTAGAAGCAGATTCCCACATTTGGGGGTAGAGCTGCAGCGCCCCAAGCTGCGAGGAGCCACACCTAACCTTAGGTTTAGGACGACATAAACTCCCTGTTTACTGCCGGAGCAATCAATTACGAGATCAATTTTTGCTTGGCTAAAAATCGCACATCTGACAAGTTTTTTCCGAGGTCCCCATGCCATTTCTCATGCAGGCCGGGGATCCAGGCTCCCACGCCAATCCCAAAATCCTGCCGCCAGCTGCTCTCCAGGAAGCTGGAGCTTCCCAAGGTTGGACTGCAGCTGCCCTCCGAGGGTAACGGGGCTGGTGACTTCCAGCTACGACCTCGAACCGTGCACGGCTGCCACCTTCCAGGTTTTTCTCCTAAAATCCCCACTCTGCTGAGGAAGTCCAAGGACATCTTGGCTGTTGAGGTGCTTCACCGCTGCCGCAGTTCTGGAGCTAAGCAGGATGGATCCGCGTCCCCGCCATGCTGCGGACACCGACCATTTTTGGGGAAGGTGGGACAGCACACCTCCACCCTGACACCCACCTGGACCTCGGGTGCAGCCAGCACCCAAACCCTGGGACCCTCCGGTCCACAGTGGACGCGTTTCTCTGTTGGTGTCCCTCCATCAACCCCGGCCCGGAGGAGTACGGGACTAGCCCCGGGACTCCCCCCGGCTCCCCCGAGGGTTTGGGGAGCATCCGAGGGGGCCACAGCGGGGACCCTGGGGTACCCTGCTCTGCTGGCAGCCCACGCAGGACTGGTCCTGACCCGCCACGGACGGACACCGAGCCCCAGGATGGTCAGGAGTCCCCGGGAGGGGGAAGCAGGGGGGGTGTTAGGGGACATCTGGAGAACCGGGCGCTGGCAGGGAGGTGCGAGAGCGGGATAATGGGGGATGCCGAGCTGGAACACCGGGCATTGGTGAGGGCCCACCGGACAGGGGTACCGGGGCGGGGGCGATGCCCGGCGGACACCGACCGGGATGCCGGGAGGGGATAACGGCGGGTATCAGGGCACCACCGAGCCGGCCCGCGGCCCGAGCAGACGGCAGCGGGAGGGCGTCACCGAGGCGGAGCAGCGGGCGCTGGTAAGGGAAGGTCGGCCGCCCCCGGGCCGTCGCGGCGGTGGGAGAGGTGGCAGGTTCCCGGTACCTCACCTGGCTCGCCTTGTAGAACTGCTTCTTCAGCCCCGCCACCGACATGCTGCCGCCGCTGCCGGCCGCCGAGGGACGCCTGGGGGCGGCGGGACGCCTCGGCACGCAGCAGCCCGGCCCGGTCGCTGCCGCTTCCGCCGCTGCCGCCGCCAGGAAGCACCCGCCCCGCCCCGCCCCCTGCCGGCCCGGCGGAGCGCCGCCACCGGCACCACCGAGCAGCCACGCTCGCGCCGGCCGGAGCGCCGCCTTGCCCGCCACGTGGTGCCCTCGCGCCCCCTGCCGGTTAGGCGATGCCGTTGAGATTGAGCCGCGGGCGGGGTGGGGTGGGGGACGACCCTGTCGCGACAGCGGGGGCGGCCGGTCGTGCGGAATCCTGTCTCTCCACCATAGTCACATCTTTCTCCTGCAAGTTGGCGCCCGGCCAGGCTTGCTGGGCAGCGGGGCCGCAGGGCTGCCGCACACCGCCATCGTCCCCGGCCCTGGCGGAGGCCCCGGTGTCGCCACTCGGTGTGTCACAGCGCGATCCCCGGCTGTCACGAGCCCGCTCTGCGTGAGGGGTGTGTGAAAAACACCCTTGGCAGCTCCGCAGCTGCGAAGCAACATCACTTCCCACAGAAAACGGGTACCCGCCGCCCGTACAGAGCCAGCCCGCCCTCAAAAGTACCCTCGGTGTGGGGGTAAAGCGCTAAACCGGCAGGAGCTCCGTCCCTGAGGAGAGGCAAGGAGCGAGGGGAGAGGCGGCAGCCGCGCCGCAGGCAGAGCTGGGGACTCACAGCCCAGGGGGGGACCCCGGCCAGGCTGAGGGGCCCAGCACCGCCTGAGCCAGGGCTGCAGGGAGGGGACAGCGTGCGGGACACGGCAACAGCCAGGCCGAGGAAGGACGCGGGCCGGGCGAACAGCCCGTGCCCCGCCACCAGCAACCGCCATGGCACCGGAGAGGAAATGGGCGCGACTACCACTCCCAGGGGGCGTCGCGCCGCCACCGAACTACAACTCCCAGAATCCCTCGCGGAAGGCATCTGCGCCTGCGCGCCGCACCGGCTGTCGCTCAATGGCTGGCGTCGCTGCCGCCATTTCGCGCCCTGGCTCGGGCTCCTCAGTGGCTCAGCGCGTTAGGCGGCTCCGCCCCTCTGCCCGGTGCTGGGGACAGGCTGCCCTGACCTCTCCGGAGCCGGCCCCGGGCCGCACCGCCGCTGCCCCGGCTTCCGCCCGGCAAGCAGGCAGGCCTCGAGCCCAGGCGTACGGACCCAGCGGCACTCCGTCGGCCCTCACCCAGCTAACCAATCAGCGCCTTAAGCGGGACAGACTGACAGCCGCCGCCGCCAGTCAGCGACGGCCGCGGCACTAGCCAAACGGAAGGCAGCGGCGAGGCCGGGCGCCGAGCCTACCTCTCACCCTCCTCGCGAGACGCGGGCGGGAGGGGGGCGGAGCGGGCGGAAGGGCGGGTCACGTGGGGCGCGCTCCGCCTATCAGCGCGGTGAGGCGCGGGGTCGCCCCGGCTCCCGCCAAATACGAGCGGGAGCCCCCGGGGCGGGACCGGCCGGGACCGGCCGGGACGGGTCGGCAGCTGCCGCCGCTGGAGGAGCGGCGGGAGCCGCGGCGCCCGCCGTGGCAGGTAGGACCGACCTGAGGTCGCGGTGGGGCCGGGGCGCCGTGTGTTTCCGGCGGCGGTTGGGCTGCGGGGTGCGCGAGGCCTTCCCGGGGTAACAAAGGAGGCCTGGAAGCCGCTGCCGCACCCCGGAACCAGGCCGGGGCCTTCCCCGCCGCTTCACCCGACCTCCCCTCCCTCAGCCTGGCCCCAGCGGGGGGCCCGGTGTCCGGCAGCCTGAGGCCCGGCGGGTGCGGAGATCTCCTCAGCCTGAGGGGTGCCGGCGGGGTTCGCCCCGACCCCTTTGTCCGGCCTCGCTGTGCCCGCGCTCCGCCCTGGGGAGAGCTGGCGGGCGCTGCCGCGGGCCGGCTGTCTTGGGGAAGCACGTAGCTCACCGGGAATACGTCATGAGTATTTATTTATTATGTTTTTCCCTCACAGCCATGGAGTGCAGAGACAAAGCGGCCGTTCCTCCTCGGAAGCTTGTACAAGGTAAGGCTGGAGAGGGAGTGTCTGTCACGCGGTGTGGCTTTAACGCACTGAGAAGGTGTCAGACCTGATTTTTGTGAAATATATTGGTTTTGCAGTAATAAACCGGCCCCAATTGGCTAATCTGTTTCAATTCTTGTGCTTAAGAACTAATAAAATAACTTGGTATTTGATTCCCCCCCTTCTCCCGTCCCCAGTGACTTGTATGATATGATTAAAATAATAAAACATTGTTGTTTCAGCTCGGTTGCCGTTCAAACGCTTGAATCCTGTACCAAAGGAAAAATACGATGCAGATTCAGAAGTCAAAAAAGTAAAGAGCTCACAAAGTGGGTTTGGCCTAAGTAAGGATTCCTCCCTAGATGCATCGCATGCATCCCTGGACAATGTGGAGAATGACTGCCAGCTGGATTCGGATGTAAATTTTTCTCCAAAACTTGTTAATGGAAAGGGTCCGTTAGACCATTTTATACAGAAAAACACAAAAGATAACACAAACGAAACTGTAATTGTTATTGACCTGACAAAGGGCTCTAGCCATAGACTAAGTGATGACATAGACCATATTAATTTTGATTCAAAAGCATCTTCATCCATAGCTATAACTAACAGCACGTTAGGAAAAGAGAGAAACCAGTTGAGTTGTCTGAATTCCCCTCAGAGTAGCCAAACAGATGATTCAATGGAGACTGATGTGCGGCGTGAAACTGTAGTGAATAAAGATGAAAGTTTGGTAGATGGAATCCAGCCGCGTTCCGGGTTAACAGAGTGTAACAACGTGGAAAACAGGAAAGTAAACCAGAGCGAACTGAAGGATGTCATCTTTGAGGGGAAGATGCCTATAGTGCTCCTGGAGGATATTATGACTGCAAAATCTCCCCAAGTCGCTTCTCTGGATGGAAGCATCACATTGGAAAATGAGACCATGGAATCATCTCACGAAGGAGACTCTGGACTTTCCAACTCCTCACTAAGCTCTCACTCTGTGAGCTCACCTGAGGCACAGCCTGCTGCAGAAACAAAAAGAAATACTAGTCCTTTAGCTGCCTCAACGCCTGTTAGGAAGGTTGGTCTCTTTTCTTGGGGTTCTTTTAAAAGCTCTTGTGTTGCAGATAGGTTGTATGGTTTCCTGTGCTTGTAGTGAAAAGGATGAATAGGATATTCACAAAGATTGTGAGAAGTGTATAGAAGGTGGTGTTGATTTATTAATAACATAACTGAATTATTGCCCTTTTGAATCTTCCTCTAAATCATATAGCTAAAGAATTTAAATCTTGCCTGTTTTTGAGCTGCTGGCATATTTGCATCATGTGAATGTAACTTTAAACTCTGTTACAGGTTCATTTTATATTTTTTTTATGAACTGCTCATGAAGTGCATGCCCTGGGACTTAGCATTTTGGTAATTGGGATGAGGACAGTGTCCAAAAGCAGTTTTGTTGTTTAAGTGATGTTTTAAAACCTCTATTCTGTCCTCGATGAAGCTGCTGTAATTACTGTGAGAGGACGTTACCCCAGTACCTGTCAGCGCAGACACTTTTCAAGTTCTGAATTTCTGCAACTGTGGCATAGAAAATGCTTTAAGTTCAAACTACAGTGCATCAGTGGAACTACAGATCTGCACGTGAGGATGGAGGACGAGTCAGACGAGCCTCTGTCTCTCCGAACTGGGTGTACAGAGCTTGTGCTCTCAGCCATCTTGTTACAGGAGCGCAGGGAGCTGCTTTGGGGAAGAGTCACCGCACGTCCAACGCTCCTGGGGATGTGCGATGCTGTTGGGCGGTGAGGGCTGGAGCGCAGAAGGGAACACCTCAGAATTATCTCCGTATGAGCTGGTTTATTGTGATCTTAGTTCCGGTTTAGTAGCTCCGCTCCAGCAAGAGACCCCAAAACATTGTGATTTTTGGTGCTGTATTGAAGGGGAAGCTTCTAAGGACAACAGTATCTGTGCAGGTGGCTGAAACATTCATGTTGAGGCTGTTCACCGCCTTTGGGGAAGGGATGAGCGGAGGTGTAAGGTGGGGATTTCTCTGGGGGGGGCACAGTCACCCGTGGTGAAACCTGTGAAGCAGAACAGTCCTGGTGAATGTGCTTGGGCGCTGTAGCTAAGCCTCACTTGTGGTTACGCTGGACTACCAGTGCATTTGTTTTGCTCAACTACATTATTAGAGGGGGAAAATGAGGAAGGTATTGAGGAGTGGGTCGATGTTGTGCTGCCAGAGGTGGAGAATTGAGTCTGTGGCTCAGGTAAATGAGGGTGAAGGGGTGGAGTGGCTGGTAACCTTCCTGCTTATGCCACCCTGAGCTTTTTAAGAAAGGTTTTCACCAACTATTCCCCCGGGCTTTAAGGAGAGACTGTCCCACAGGTGAGCAAAAACCTCGCTGGCCTGGAGGAGGTATGGATGAGTTAGCTGGGGCTTGGAGCTCACGATGTGATAGGTCTTCTATTTCTTCTACTGTGTGCTTATTGAGGAAAATGATCAATTTTTGCACTGCTGAAACTTGCAGTCTTTCATCTCTAAAATAAATACATAAACTCAAGCAGGCATGAAGTATTTCCAGTGTAGCAGAGCAAACAAAAGAAGTACTTGACTGCTGATGTAATATGATAATGCAAACAAGTTATTGGTTTCCCATGGCGTGAAGTAAGGTGGGAACAGTTCATGTGCTGCTTGCCAAAATGGGAAGTCGGCACTTCGACCTGTACTGGTGTCTGTCCTGGCATGTCTGTTTTCCTAGGTGGAAATAGCTCTGGTAAACTAAAGCTCCCAGTTGAAAGAACTCATATTTTGTGTCAGATAAATACAGAATCTCCTGATACAGCTTTGCACTGTGTAAGCTTAAATGTCTGTGAGTATAGAAAATAAAGCAGTTGGTCTGTGTTAGTCTCATCACAGGGATGAACATGGTACCTTATACTGCGAATGGCAGGAGAAGGAAGAGGGGGATACAAGAAACTGAGCCACAGTATGCTGAAATATTGACAAATTAAGCCTTTGACCAGTCTATGAACAATGCTCTTAAATATAAAATACCTTTTTTCCCTTATAAATAACAGCTTTAAGAGAAATGAGAAGTGTGACCTGTTGGGAACTTAGAGTTGATGCGCTGGTACGACGGAAGAGCAAGAGGGCTATGATTACAAGAAGAAAGAGTATTAAAATATGGATAAGAGTCCTTGTATTCAGGAAGTTATATCTAAATATCATAGCAAGAGTAAGTGGTAGGATGCAAAAAAAAAAAAGTTGCAACTTGAAGGAAGTGACTTTGCTATAATTAAATGTCCTCTGTTGTGCTCTCGTGATTTGGAGCAGCTCTAGCTTCTGTTTGGTTTTCTGCACGTGATACTCCGTTGCAAATGATACTTCAGAATGGAGTAGACTAGCGGGATTTGTTTATGCAAAACTTAGTAACATGAGGACTTAATGTAAACTGAAGCATTTAGATGTATTCAGACTTAAATGGAAATCAGGGAGATTAGATATGCTTGAACTGTATTCTTCTATTCTATACTGAAGGAATACTTAAGTTGCTGAATATACTAATCTGCAAGAACAATGTTAATACAATTCAGATGAAGTTTGCTGTTCTTTTAGTAAGAGTTCTAGTGCCTCGTGGAAAGGGAATGATGTAGATCTCTAAAACTTGCATTTTGTAATTGCAGGTATCTCAGAAATTCCACAAAAGTTCGGCAGAGAAGGAGAAGCTGAGATTGCAAAGAGTAAGGCATTTTCACTGACATAGAAAGTTAACCTGCTGTGCTTTTGCATTGAATAGTAAGCAAAGCCCTTTGCATTTCATCTTAGTCCACTTAGAACATCTCTTTTCCTGGTTTTCCTCACTGATGAATATGGAAGAATCTTAATGCACGCAGTTAAAGCACTTGGCTTGTTCCAAAGCTTCTTGCTGCATATGTAATGAAGTGTGGGTGGCCTGCACTGCATTTCTGTGCACTTTGGTAAGAGATTAAGAAACTGTAAACGTTGCTGACTGCTTGTCAAGATGCTTTTGAGAATTTTTTTTCAAACCCTTCCTGAAAGGGTAGGTGCAGCCTGCTAAGTGGACAGATACAAGTGAAATCTTCAAGAGCCTTCTATTTACAGCTGGTTCCTGCTTCATCATTCTCACCCTTCCCCCTTTTAAGCCACAAAACATAGGGTCTGTTCTTCATTAATAAGTGAGGTAAACGGGCCACTGTGTTTACGGCTTGCTGAAGAACCTGTTGGATGTCGCTGCTGGAAAGGCTCAACGCTTGGTCTCTGTTTTCTTGAATGCAACTAGTCAGCAAACTGTTCCGTAACAAATCGGCAGTGTGATAATTTTGCTGTCCATTCTGCTTTCAGTCATAAAATGCTAAATATAAAGGAGGCTGATGGATCACATGGAGTTTTTGAACAGTCAGTGCTATATGAGTGGGCTTTGCCTGCTGGAGAACTGAGTGTTATTTTAACTGCAGTTGGGAAGGCCAGTGCTTATGAATTCTTATTGTGTTAGTAACTAGTTTATAAAGTTGGTAGGGGATTGTTGTGGGTTTTTATATAAACTATATGTGGTTGAGCTTGTTCCCAAGATGCTTGTTTTTTACAGTGCCCCATATAGAAGTCCAATCTGTTGTGGTCTTCTATTCTATATGTATGTTAAAAATAGCAGTAATATGAGGGAGAGATGAGAATGGAAGCTTTATTATGCTAAAAATTAAATAGACCCGCCAATCTTGCTGTAAACTTCACACCATTTTCCAAACTACCCAGTAGCTTTTCACTGATTACCATGACTCAGGTCTGCCAATATTGGTTTTTTTACCATTGGCACCATTTTGTATGTCGGTTGCCTTCTGCAGTTAATTGTACATTGTGACGCTGTTCAGTAAGTCTTGATGCTGCCAAGAAGAGATGTGAAATAAATAAAAAGAAACTGAAAATACACAGTGAGGATATTTGTGTGTCTGAGCACAGACATACTCTGGTTTCCTGGTGAAGCCACCAATGCCTGCAAGGTAGGGAAGCTCTCTTTCTTGAATTTGTCATTTTTTAGTAAGCGTTCCACATTCTCCTTTATGTGTCAGTAGACCCATAACGAGAATTTCAGTTGCCTTGGGAGGAAATAGTGTGAACAGCAACATTTTCAATGTAATCTTCCCCACATTGTTCCCATAGTGCCCCCTAAATAAGCTTAGAGCACCTGGTGTTGTCTGGCTATCTAACATGGACTAACAGAAGTGACAATTTTTTTGCGAGCTCCAGGTCTTATAAAGCAGATGCGCAATTCAGAGTTTGGAGACTCGCATTACTGCCTGAGATAGTGGAAAAACATCGTCAGAAAATCCTTATGGGTTTATAATGCAAAATCAGATCAAATTCACTTTTCAAACTTATACTATGGTAGCCCTACATTGATATAAAAGGATGAAAGCTTAGCTCATGAGGTATGTATTTCCAAAGAAAGTATTTTGGAAACAATCTGAAATCTTATATTAAATTAAAAACCAATATTTTTAAATTCCCATATAATTTTCTATAATGCTGCATTGGTAATGAAGATGACTCAAATATAAAGCAAGTAGAATACAAAGCTTTCCTTGATGCTTAGAAAATGGAAACGCCTCCATTTGTTAGGAGAAAAGAACAATTAATTCCTTTGGAGAGGCAGTACCAGGTGGCTCAGCTGGCTGAGGCAACAGGTAGCTGCAGTTTATAACCTTGTGTCCTGTGATAGCTAGAAATGATGCTGCAAGCACTGGGTGGGTGCAAGAATCTACTCTAGTATCTCAGCTGAAAAAATGAAGTCCTTATTTTACTGAAGTTTTTATGCCAGGAGCTATTACTGTGTACAAAAAGACAACTTGCTTAATGGCTTCTTTCTGAACCAGGATCAGGAGCGTGCAGACAAGCTGCAGAAGTTGCAAGCAGAAAGGGAGGAAAAGGGAAGGCTGAAAGAAGAAGCGAAAGCCGCAAAAGAGCGAGCCAAGGAGGAGGCAAAGAAAAAGAAAGAAGAAGAGAAAGAGTTGAAAGAGAAAGAAAGGAGAGAAAAGAAAGAAAAAGAAGAAAAGGAAAAAGCTGAGAAGCTGAGAGTGAAGGAGGAGAAACGCAAAGAGAGGCAGGAAGCTTTAGAGTAAGTGGCTTGGTTTCTGCCGGTCCTGGGGAGTAACATGTAATGATGTGAGCACCTTTCCATACCCACCTCAAGTGTCCCTTCTAGAGGCTATACTGGTCAAACAGCATGTGCTGCTTTGTCACGGGATATATTTTAAGTGCTTGAAAGACTGTGTACACCAGACCCCAGTCTCAGCAGTACTTTTTGCTTGCAGGCTGACCTGGGCTTCTGTTTTGAAATGGCTGAAAAGAGCTGTCGTGCTCCACTGAGTTTTCCCTTCACGATCAGTCTTGCTTGTACTTTTGCAATTTGCTGGCACTGGTGCCCTGTCTGTTGAGGAAGTTGCCTGTAACTTGATAATACCATAACTACCCTTTCCTGGTATTGAGGGAAACTTGAAGCAGCCAAACTACTTTGTGGCTAAAACAGGTCAATATTTCTCTAGAAGGAATGAAGAGAATCTTCTGTAGGCTTAACCAAGTATGGTCCTTGACTGAATTAATAGATTGTCTTCTTGCTTAGTGTGATAGGGACTTAGTCAAGGTTTGGGGCTTCTCACCTCTTCCTCAGTGCAAATAAACACTTGATGATTTGTGATGATTAACATGGGCTTTATATTAAAGGGCAAAACTTGAGGAGAAGAGAAAGAAAGAAGAGGAGAAACGGTTAAGAGAGGAGGAAAAGGTAAATGCTTTTTCTAGCTTGTCTGTAAATTCTTCCGCTATGGTGAAGTGGTGTTAATGGACTCCCTGGCACCCTGCTGACAGCCGCTGAGCCATTCACAACGGGGCTCCCGCAGCTACTGCGGTTCTCCAGGCAGTGTACCCTGCCTTAGTGTCTTTGCTTTTATCTGTTAGTCTTTTCTGCATTTGTTTTTTCAATGCCCGTGAGTGAACTCTATCCTTTGTCTTAGCAATGACACTGGAACCCACATAGGTGTGTTAGAGAAGACAATTTTTTGTTGAGTCACAGGAGCTGGCAGATAACTGAACTTTGCTTTATACCTCACTAGATTTGAAGTTGGGTCATGCATGAGTTCACCTTGAATTATAAGGCCTTGTCCTACCTTTGTTTTTATAATTTGCATTTTGATTCTGATTTCAGCGTATTAATGCACAGAAGGCAGAAATTACGAGGTTCTTCCAGAAACCAAAGACTCCACAAGCCCCGAAGGTGAGGTATTGCTATTCCTGTGTTTTGTTGGTCTTTCATTAGTTGTCTTCTAACAAATATGCTGATTTCCTTCTGATCTGTCCCTTAGAGCTTCTTAGGTGGACAAAGCATTAGTATTTCTTACTTCCTAATTTCAAAAGTGTAAAGGATTAAAGAAAAAAAGTCTGTGATCAGAGCAGAGACTACAAAAGAAGTTTGTAGTTGCTGTAGTAAAAATCTGAGCTCTGTCTTCTGCTGCATTGGCTGTAAAGACTTAGATTCCCTTGAGAAGATCTGGAGTCTCAGATAGGAAGGGCTTAACCTAAATCTTCACTCAAACATCAGCACCTGGTATTGAGGTTTGCTGTATATCTTGAATGTGCTGGTACTGCAGTTTCTCAGGTGTTCAGATCCTAATGAATCCTCACTTAATATTTCAGATTCTTGCTGGCTCTTGTGGAAAGTTTGCTCCTTTTGAAATTAAGGAGAACATGGTCTTAGCTCCCCTCTGTCGTATTGCCCTGGATCCAGATGACTTAGAACAGCTGGATAAGCTCCTGTGTGCACAGAATAGTGAAGTTTCTTTCTTGAGGGATCTAAAGTGTCGTAAACCACGTAAAACTGGACCTACTTTTGTCAGTAACAGTGCTGACGTAGTAAACAGGTTAGTCTGTGTTTTGGGGGTTTTCTTCACTTTTTTTATATAATGAACTGCAGAACGGTTTCAAGGTAGCCTTATTCTAAGCTGATGGGAAGGAGATGATGGGAAGATGGAGCTTTTCTTTGAATACTCTTTTTGTATTGAAATTGTTTCCACGGGGAGCAGTACATTATGGTGTAGATTTCCCTCATTCCATACAATGCTTCTGAAATCCTCCGTGGGAAATCTTGCGCTTCAGGCAGCTGCCTTTCAGCACTGGACACTACTGGCCCTTAGTGGTGTTCCTCTGATAGTTTTAAAAAGTAAACATACCGATAGCTAAAACAGAGGTGCTATTAAGGAGGGAGGTGGCTTGTCTGGAATTCATGCTCTTGCAGAAGAATTGGGAGAGCCTGTTCTAATCTGGGTTGGTACTGTGGCTGAACTGAAGTTTTCTGTAAGATGCTTTCCTGAGCAGCAGGGGCATGTTCTGTAAGTGCTGAAGATGGTCTCTTGTTTTAACAGTGACGTGGTGGTAGTGGATAACTGCAAAACACATGCTGTTCCTGAAAGGGGGAAATTTGGTAGAATGAAACTTCTGCAGTTTTGTGAGAATCACCGTCCTGCGTACTGGGGCACGTGGAACAAGAAAACCACTATGATCCGTCCCAGGAATCCTTGGTCAAAGGACAGTGTAAGCGGCAGTGTAGTTGGATTCTTTTCTTTCTTTATGCTCTTAAAGTGAATATGTGGTTGGCCAAGTTCACTTGTTTTCTGGAATTTCTGATCCACTTGCATGTTCCCTCTTGCTACTGAGTTTTGAAACCCTGAATGGGGTCTAGCGTCGTGCTTTCAAATTATTTACAGAAGTGGCATGTTGGCATTTCTTCTAGAAACTACTGGACTACGAAGTAGATAGTGATGAAGAATGGGAAGAGGAGGAACCCGGAGAAAGTCTCTCCCATAGTGAAGGGGTAAGGATCCTGCATGCTGAAATGAACCAAAATTACACTTGTCAGTGTAATTTCTAATAAGCAGAGTTTATTTTTAGGATGATGAAGAGGAGGGAGAGGATGAAGATGATGATGATGGCTTTTTTGTACCCCATGGGTATCTATCTGAAGATGAAGGAGTGACAGAAGTAAGTGAACTGGGTGTCACTGCATTTCCATCTCTGTTTCCAATGAATCACGTAATAAATATTGGCAGAGGAAGAAAGCGCGTAGTCTTGGCACCTAAAGTCAATCGTAGCAGGTTAATCGCACATCTCAGATCTGCATGGTTCAGGAGCAGACTTCTGTAGCTCAAGGAGCACAGTAAAAAGCTGGGCTTAAAAAGCTTTTGTTTTTCCTGGAGTGGATGTATCGAGTTCTTTCTCACCTGTGGCTTTAGGAGTGCGATCCAGAGAATCAGAAGGTTCGTCAAAAGCTGAAAGCAAAGGAGTGGGATGAACTGATGGCCAAGGGGAAGAGGTTCCATATTCTACAGCCTGTGAAAATTGGCTGCCTCTGGGAAAGTGCAGAAAATGACAGCGGCACAAATGCAGACCTAAAGGTTCTTCAGCAGTTCACAGCGTGTATCCTGGATTCACCTGTTGCAGAGGAAGAACAGCAGATACAGAAATGTAGCAAAAAAAGAGCAAAAGATCAGCAAAGTAAGACCTGAAGGGCTAAATGTACTATGCACTGTTGTACTCTGCTTTGGAGAGAATAGATTTTTGTATTGAGTGTCGACTTCAGAATGATCTGTTTGTGGCAAGTCTGAAATCCAAGGAATCTCTATGAGAGTTCTTGGAAAGGAGTTTTCCAGCATTGTGTCTGGTATGGCCTTAGTTACGCTCTCCAAAAACTTTTGCTCTAGATAATCTAGGAAATAAAGCCAACAAGACTTCAGTAGACTCAAATTTAGGACTGCTTACTGGAAGTGCTTGAACCATTGGCCGGTTTATTGTTCAGGGGGAAAGGATTTAGTTTGTGTGATAGTTTTCAGTACTGAGTATCTCCTGTACCTGATTAACACAAGGATGTGAATAATGCACATAAAGGCTAGAACAGGGGTTGAAGCTTTCACTTCAAGGTGTCATTATTATTGGGGGTGACTTTTCTACATCAAATTTAGCTCCTGTTACAATCCCATATCTAAAATTAATCTCAGCCTACTTGTCTTCTTTCTGGAGCGTGTGCACTGATAGGTTATGTCAGCCTGGCTTTTCTTGACCTTTAAACAGTTCTTCCCCACAATCTTTGTGCTTCTTTTTTTCTCTGCAGTCCTTGGCCAGCTTCTGCCGCTGCTGCATGGCAACGTGAATGGGAGCAAAGTGATCATCCAGGAATTCCAGGAGTGCTGCCGGCAAGGACTGTTCAGTGATGTGACTGCAGCTGCCGACTGTAGTGACACAAGCCCTGCGAGCCCCCATACGTCCCGGCCGCAGACGCCTGTTGGTGAGGACAGCAGTGTCCCTTCCAAAGCCAGGCTAAAGCGAATCATTTCTGAGAACTCTGTGTATGAGAAGAGACCTGAATATAGGATGTGCTGGTACGTCCACTCGGAGGTGCTGAAGAGTTTTGATCAAGAGCATCTCCCTGTCCCTTGTCAATGGAACTACGTCACACAAGTTCCTTCTTCAGGGAAGGAGGAGGGTGGCAGCGTGCCAGGCGTGGCTGTCCTGCAGACTACCCCCATGTCGGTAAAGAGGAAGTCCACCGGAAGCATGTCCATCACTAAATTCATGAAAAGGCCTCGGGATGCTGAACAGGTGAGTTCCTTTCGTGGTGCTCTTCCCCCATAAAGAACAATGGGAATGTAGCTGTGCATCTTCAGTAGGCGAGCATCCTGGCACACCTCCCAGATTGGCACAGATCTGCCATAAGCAGAGTCAAAATTTTAAGGTACAGATCTTCGTACAAAAAGACCCTTTTTGTGGGGAAAGGAGTGAAATTATGTGACTCTAAAGAGATGGGTTTCTTTTGTCTCTCTCCAGCTTGGACTGTCTGTTCCATTTGAAATGTTGCTCTCCTGCTGTTCTTCCATTTTCTGCTATTTGGCAGTGATTGCATCCAAGCTGTGAATAGTTTCTGAGTGTCTGCTTGGCCTTGGTTTTACGGCTGTATATAATTTGTATGCAGGTTTTTATGTGTGTGTATGGCTGCCAGATGTATAGCCTAAGCTGGTGACTTACATCAGTTGCATGTGTACTGATTAAATGTGGTTCATAAGTGCTGCAACTCAACCCGTAATAGTCTGTAAAGTCTCTGGCTTATACTGTCATACATAAAGCTGAATTTCAAGAGCTGGTTTAAAAAACAAAAAATTCATAGGAACAAAATGAGGTGGATTTGGAATAGTTGCTACTCCAGCTCTAAGCTTTGTTGCGGTCTTACTATTGTTTGCTTCTGCTTTTCAGGGTAACCACAGGTAGTATTAAGAGCTTAATCATCCAAAAGGATGACTCAAAAGTATGTGATCGTTGTTTTAGCTGTGTGGTGCTCTGTGCCTTTAAGACAGTAAGGCTTTAGGTCCTGAAGCTTGGTGTTATCAACTGTTTGCTTCCAAACCTGCACGTAAGACAGGGTTTGCACTGTCAGTGGATTTATTCCTCATCCCCTGTGGACAAGGGGGAGGAAAGAAGCCTCAGACAAAGCTTTTTATGCTTTTTCTTCCCACTTCATTCTTGCCTTTTTTGTCTTTTCTACTGAAAAATCTCTGCATTCAAGTATTGATAGAGATCAGAGACTTGTGAGAAGCCGTTCAGCCCCCAAACTCCATCTGCTTGGGGTTTTTCTTATACACTAAATAAAGGCAGAGATAAAAATCTCTGCTTGGCACCAACTGGAAATTCTGCTTATAACTGACTACTTGAGCAGAAATAGCGAAACAAAGGTTTTTAGTAGAATTACATCACCGGCCTGAATTCTTCAAAGCTCTCGAAAGCATCTTAAAGCTGTCCTCGTGAGGTGTGGCGCAGTGCAGCTCAGAGCAAAGGTGTCAAGTCCTGAAAGCCTTTCATGCCTGATATCTAAATCAGCACTGCTCAGGTATTGAGATCCCGTCCTTCCTGTCAGTAGGTTGGTAGGTCAAGGCTGCCGGGTTCTCTGACCCGGCACGTGTTATTCTGCCATGAAGCTCATGCCAAGAGCTTCAAGACTCGTGTAAGTAAAGGTGCTCTTACATAAACTGTGGAGAGAGAAGAACTTGGTACTGAAGTGCGCAGTACCTGCACACATGTAGGAGGGGAATACTTAATCTGAGAACTATGACTTTAATGAAAGATATAAATTCAAAATTTCTTCTCTTGGAACAGCTTGTAGGGGGTGGGGACCAGGTTCTAGGTCTGAGATGTTCATTCCACCATTCCAGTTGGGCGGGGGGCGGAACCAAAAACACTTGCAGCTGTTCAATGCTGGGCAACTTCAGTTTGTATCACTCCTTGTATTCATTTTCTCGATTCAAAATGAGTAGTTTGTGCTGCTCCCATGGCAGAAAATAGGGTCACCAAGGGAAGAACTGTCACCCCTCCCTGAAGAAAAGCTAATTGGCAAAGATGAGGAGGAGTCAGGGAGAGACCACGCTTCAAACTTGACAAGCAAAAGCCATTTTCCATCTTCAGAAGGAAGAAAGCATCCAAAATAATCAGCAGAGGGGGGAGAGATTTCCCTTCCGGGGGGGGGGGGGGGGGGAGGGGTGCGAACAAGAAAACTGAGTCAGATTTCAATTAAGGTTTGAACTGACTTTTCGATGTGTAGACTGTTCATCGCATTGTGTAATAGTGAAACATCTTGGAGCAGAAGCTTGGCGTGCTTCCTGCTGTACATGCCATTGCAGATGAAGCCTTTTATCAAAAGTCAGTGTCTGTTGAAGCCAGGGGTTGCTTATTTTTCTTCCCTACGAATATGCCCAACTGATCAGACTGTGCTGTGAGTCCTAATTGTGAGGAATGCCCACGGTAGTTCTTCACGGCACTGGCTGTGCTCAGTCTCACGCATTAGCGCCGTCAGCTTGCTGATACACGGCTGGTACCTTTTTTTTTCCCTTAAGGCTGAAGCTGCGGAGATGGATGGATTTCAGGCAGACACCGAGGAAGATGAGGAAGATGATGACTGCATGATTGTGGATATACAGCCAGGCAGAGGTGGGAAAGTAAATTGATAGCAGTCTCTTGGCAGATGCTCGCTCCCACAAGGGAGAGTACGACAGAGTAGGAACAGTGTGTGGCTAAACTTGTTGCAGTTTTTCTGTCACCTTTTTCACCGAGCCATGTGCTCTTCTTTCTAGATGTTTTATTTTAGGTACTTCGCTGCTTTTTATGTTTTATTCTAGATGCTTCTTTGCTATTTACAGTCCTCTCTAACCTGCTCTTGCCCTTTCTTCCCTTCTCCCTCCAATCGACTAAATAGAGCAAAGTACTTGTGACTAGCATTTGACTGTTGCTGTTACCATTTTCTTTCTGGAAAGAAAAGTGAACATTGGGGTCAGTATCAGCAGATTCACTAACTATTGGTAAATGTTGCTGAGCAGGGCTGGTCTCTGGGGTGTGCATGCTTGCGTTCAGAGCCCTTCCAGGACTGACAAGGTCTGGAGTGTAACTTCCCCTTTGCTGCCTTCTTGAAGTCTTAGGTGCAGGCTGAATTGTCTATTCTGAAGAAAATAACATCAGATAATAATGAATGTTTGACAGGTGAGGGCTCTGATCAACACTCTGTGCTAGAGTCTAAGCAGTTGCTTATATTTGTCCCAGTTATCCCCTGGAGAAGAGCTTTCAAAGCTCCACTGCTATAGTGCATCCTTTCAGGCTGTGGATTCAGAAACAGTGGGATGAGGATGTGGAGCAGCTCCTTTCATCTCAGTGAGGTTTTAACTATACATATTTGATCATACAGATCAATGACTTAACACCAACCACATGGTGTGCATTCAGCTCCTCTAAACCGCTTTCAAAACCTCCGAGCCCTTTCTTAGTGCTCTCACAATAGCGCTTTTTCACAATGCTACTGGCACAACCTGAATTAAGGAAAGTGGGTTTTTTGTGTTGGGCAGCTCCTCTAATTGATAGATAAGGGCTCGTGCGTATTCCTGAAGCCTTGCATTCTATAGAGTGTTTGACCCATTCTAGACATATCTGAGTTCTCCTTTCTATCTCAGCTGGTGCTCCATTCCTCCTCTCGCCTTCCATGACAGACAATATAACTGTTTGACAAGAAGATTTGCATTTAATCTTAAGCTGCTTTTGCTTATTACAAGACTGCAGCGAGATGAAAGCCTTGCTTCAGGTTTGTAACCTCTTGTTCTGAGGACGGGGATGCTATTCAGTAAGTTGCCTTCCTCAGGCTTTGTTGACATGCATGCAGCGGTATCTGTTTAAGTCTGCCCAGGTCGAAAGCACTGGAAAGATTATGAAGATCCTTTTTAAGGTTGAAGTAATTTTATTCTGGATTGATGATAACCCAATATTAAAACCAGTTTTTAAATAGTATTGAAAAGGAGACTTGCAACACACATGGGCAGACAAGCTGAGACAGATAAAGCATATGGTAGTCAAATTCTAATACATTAATGAGGATATTTAAAAAAAAAAAACACACAAAAAAACCCCAAACAAACAAAAAACCCCAAGCCAACACATTTTCTACTTTGCAGATTCTACATTGGCAGTTACTGAAACAGCTTCAGAATCCAGTGGCACAAGAGCCGCTCAGCAGGACACCAGCATGGTCAGCCCATCTAATTCAGTTTGAGACTTAAATGCCTACTAACTTCTCTGTATGTATGTAGAATGAGTTAGAAAATTTTAAACCTTGTGTATCTTTGAACAAGATACTTGAAAGTATTCCACATTTCTTGTAAAGAGAAGACAGCACTTTGTTCTGCTTCAGACCAGATGGAAGCTTAAATTTTTAGTTCTAGTTTTTAGCTTAAAAAATACTGCATATTAATCTGTCCTTAATAAAGCATTATTGAAATTTTGATACTTCTTTGTAATGGAAAGTATCTAAGTTATCTCTAAAACTAGTGGAGGGATTTTGAAATAAGCTTATTGTGATGCCACTGGGGGAATTACTCTGTTCATAATGTTGTATAGCATGGCCTTGGGTATAAATGATGTACAATTATATTTGAATTTATGCTATCTATATCATCCTGTTTGTGGTCTTACTTGCTACAGAGAACAGCAGCAGGGCTTTACCTTTGGAAAAGAAAAAAAATGCACCTTTTTTCTCCTATTTTGGGATAGGCCAGTATTAATTACGTATCAGGGGTAGATTATAGGTCTCCTGTACACGTTGCTACAATAGAAGCTGTATACATAAAAGCTGGTCTCTTTTAGAGACCCCACAGAAAAACTTTGATTGACATATAAAGGACTGCACTAGCATCAAACTTGTTTATGTATGTAACAAACTTGCTGGGCTTTTAACTTTATATGGCTTGTGCGTTGATGAATTAGTTCCCTAAAATACTGGCTGTAGTTTGAAGCTTAATTGCTTGCCAGTGAGCAGTATAAATAGCTGTTGCCTATTGTTCGTCTCCTGGTCTGTCCTCTATTCTGTCTGCGGGTGCCATGAAGTGAAAAGGTGGGTAATGCCACAGGTGCACCAGTAACACCAGTGCCAGCCCCAGCACTGACTGGAGCTCATCTGCATTTCGCACCTCTAAGAGCAATGCAATGCAAATAACTTTGACAGAACTGAGTCTTTAAATATTCCATTTAATCAGACTAAGCATAATTGTATCTAAATATATTCTCTCCAATAGGAGTTACAGTGCACACAGAAGCAAAAGGAAAAGCTGAGTTCTAAGCCCAGCCTGATATCCAGGCTCAATCGATTGGTAATCCAGCCTAGTACTAGCACCTAATCCCTCCTCCAAGGGAGGAGAGTGGTGCTTCATCATGGTCTTGGAAACAGCTCAAGCAGTCACTGCTAGAACTTGATTTTTAAAGCCATTCAGAGCAGTCCTGTCTTACTGGGCAGGTCTGCCTTAGCGTATGGCTACTGGAGTTGTAGAGGTGACCGCAAGGTTGGTGTAACATGGTGGAATCTAGACTCCCACTCTGCAGAGCTAAAACAAAGTCATTTCTGAGGTCACATAGCTGGAAGCTCCAACAGTCTGTATGGGAAAATGAGGGAACAGTCTAAAACCACCAGCACTGAATCCACTCCCCTTTATTTCATAACAGTGTCTGGACTCTGGAGAGAAGTTCTGGTTTCAGGGGGCTTGCTGGCTGCTCCTCTCCCAATGCCTGGATGTCTGCCATGACTGCTGCGTCCCAGGCGAGAGTCAGGAGGGCTGAGGGCACCTGGAACAGAAAAGGCTGTGTTACTAAGCTATAGCAATGTTATACTTTGACCTCGTAACATGCTGTGTATGTTCACAGACCTGGAAAAACTTAGCAAGAGCACTTCAGCTAAAAAGGACAAGTGTGGATTTCTGCAAGAAGCTCCTTAGGGGATGCTGCTTTGGACTTTCCGCTGGAAGCCTTGTGCTAGAGCTGCGCTTGTCTCAGTTGCTGCCTTCCCTGTTTTCCCAGTGTGGATGCTAACCCTGCAATAGAGCTGCTGGCAACTACTGCAACCTGCATTTGCTACAGGAGGTGGGTCCTTGCAGTTCCTTCCAGACAGACCTCCTAGCCTTGAGCTAGAAGCCTTCAAGCAGTTACTTCTTTGCTTGAGCTTAAAAAGAAGGGGCCAGAGCACAACTCGCAGCACTGAGAGCAGAAGACACAAACTTCTCTAAGTTATGAGCAGCAGATGACTCTGACAATGTGAAGACCCGTGTGGAAGGTACCAGCTATCCTTTTTTACTCACCAGCCCACATTCATTGAAGGCCAAGTTCTCATCAGTCAGCTTGAGACCTCCGGGTCCCAACAGCTCAAAGGGCAGCCAGTCATCTCTGAGTGCTTCTCTCACAAAGTTGTAGAGCACAGATACTGATTCTCGCGCATAAAAAGTCCCTGCCATGAGAAAACAAGGTGAGATATTGAGAGAGAGTCTGGCATTTACCAAATCTAACCTTTTGTGGTAGGTTTCGTGGGGCTTACATACTGATGCTAACTTCATGAACTACTTCAGTGACACAGAAACAGCCTGAATCAGCTGAGAAGTATAAAAGCAGAATCCCCAAAGAAAAATATTACTTCAATTGTTGCAAGCCCCTGCCAGCCTGTAACAAAGAGTTGGGAAGGCCTGAAATGATTTCCAGAGTTCTACTGCAAAATTTGAAGAGGATTTATACTGTTGTATAGCCTGACACCACACAGGCAAACTCATGCTGGTTACTATAACAGACTGCTCTAATGAGTCCAGCTTGCTCGCAGTAGCCTGGGAAGAGCACACTTTTAATTAACAGCACCTTGAGATTCTCCCCTCTTCACTCAACCTTGGCTTACAGTCCTGACCCTGTGCAGGTGAGGCAGGTGGAGGGCTCGGAGATGGGAAGAGTTCTTAGAGAAACGTTACCCTGCTCTGGTTTTTGTTGCTTTATTCTACCAGCTGTGTTCAGCAGACCTCAAGCCTGCTTACTATTCAAGCTCTTGCACTACAAGTATTCTCAGAAGCTTTTGGGGGCATACAAAGAAAGGGTAAGAAGTCTTTTACCTTGGAGGATGTATCCATCGGGAAACCGGACTCGCACCAGGGTGTAGTTGTACTTCCGCATTTCCCTTTGTTCTTCTTTCTCTCGCATGGCTCTTGTCCTCAGCATCGAAGCCTTCTCCACTGCTTCCGCCCTTTAGAGAGAAAGCAATGTTTAGCATGAAGGAGAGCTACAAGACTGTTAGCAGGCATCATGTGCTCCACAGGCAGTCAGGACCCTCCTTCTGAGCCTACTCACCGGAGCCGTTGCTCTCGTTTGATCTCTTCCGCAGTGAGGTTGTAAAAGTCGCTTGGCAGCTCAAACCGAGCAGCTTCAGGGGATGGTTTAAATACACAGAGCTGGCGATCCAGCTGGGCTCTCACAGGCTCAGAGCTTAAAAGCTGCTCTTTGTAGTCCTTGAGGTCTTCCAACTTGGTCAGCATTTCTTCTTTCAGTACATAGTACTCCTCTGTGGTCTCTACAACCAAAAGGACAGGGACTTGAGTCTCTTGTTCTTTACACGAGTAACATATGAAATATAAGGGCAAGGATCTACAGAAAATATAATGTCTTAACAGGGAAACTGCAGGGTGGGCGGCTGTTTTTGTCACAGCCTTGGAGTAACAGCCTGTGTTACAGCCTGTGGAGCTCTCAGCAACCAGTGTTGCCTCGCTAGCCTCCCCTGGGATATCCCACCATCACTCAAACTCCCGACTCCAGTTTAATACTCTTAGATTTCTTGCCTTGTCCTGGAACAGGCAGTGTTTTTGTCTCAAACCCAATAGCCTGGAAAAATCTGTGTATCCCTTCCAGGCAGCTTATCCTTTCCTGGAAGAAAAGGGAAGAATTTAGATGTAGTTTGCTTCAGGCAAGGACCTTCCTAGGCAGAGCACCTGGAGGAGTCTTGACCTCACCTGGAACACTTTGTTCTGCAGTTTGATTTTCTGGTACTTCTCCTCCTCTGGATGGAAATAGATATTATCCAAGTATCTGCAGGAAGAAGAATACACTCCATGGATCAAAGCAGGCACTTCAGGACATGCTACCCCAAGGTGTAAGAAGCACACTGCCTGAGAGTCCTCACAGAATTTCTCACAGATATAAGAGAGCCGAAAAACTGAGGAAGGTCAAATACATCAGTGCTTCATGCCCAAGTCAGACAGAAGATGGGGGTGGCTGATCTCAACCAGCAGCTCCCAAACCTCTTGGACTAATGGACCAACTCTTAAAACACCTCTGAGATGCTGACCTTATTTCTTAACTAACAGTTAAGACTGTTCGAGTGTTTGGCTTTGGTTTTCTTCAGACTTTGCCTGGAGCATAGCAAGAAAACCCACCTGCCTGCTAGCCTTGCAGGGAAAGGACAAGCTACCTGTGTACTCCATCCTACTAGCGCAGCCCACTTACTTGGCCATGGTCTCCACACCCACTCGTACTTTCTCCCGGTCCTTATTGAAGGTGTGAATCTCCATGATCGAGGCAGCCACCGGGTCTACGGAGAAATACTGGAGGAGAAGGAGAGAAGATGGTCATGAGGGAGCTGATGCTACTCTGCACAAAGGGATGTGTGGATCCGTTGTGGTTTAACCCCGACCAGCAGCTCAGCACTACACTCATTCCCCCACAGTGGGATGGGGGTGAGAATTGGAAGGGTAAAAGTTGGGGGGGGGGAAAAAAAAACATGGGTTGGGCTAAAGCTAGTTTAATGGGTAAAGCAAAAGCTGTGCACACAAGCAAAGCAAAGGAATTTATTAATTACCTCCTCGTTTAGCTGTTTCCAGCATGTGATCAACCCTGTTTTCATCACAAACCTAAAATACAGCACCATCCCAGCTGCTATGAAGAAAATTAACTCTATCCCATCCAAAACCAGTACAGGGCCAGAGTTCCCAGTCCCAGCATTTCTCACAAGCTGAAGGGAGGGTGCTCAAACAGACTTTGTACAGCTACAGTAGAACAGAGTTGCTCTTGGGGAGGCAGTGGAGATTTTACAGGGAGAAGATGGTGGGTTGGAGAGCTCACTGCTGCTGTGCTCGAGGGGGCCCACACCACAAAACGAATTAAAACAGGAGGAAGGGAAGCCGTGCACCTGGCAGATTTGGCACTTACCGACTGGATGGCTTCTCTGATGTGCTTTTCCTTCTTGTCTTTCCTTACAACTGCACCAGTCAACGGGCAAATGAAATAGACCCCTGAAACAGAGGGGGCAGCTGCCCCTTCCTGGTCCAGGGATGCAAGGTCCTAAAGGAGACAAAACCGGGCACTGAGCTGAACCCAGGAAGGTTTTGTGAGGTTTTTTGGTTTTAAATACCCTGGCACGTCTGCACAGGACAGGGACAGCAGCACAGAAGGGTGCTGATCAGGGAACAGCAGCATCTCTCATACCTCTTCCTCCACGGAGAGCCCTTTCTCGGTTGCAGCTGCCTCAGCCATCAGCTCTTTTCGCACTACAAGAGAAACCCAGGTGACAGCGGCGACGGGGCGAGGGCTTAGCAGATTTCAGAGGGCTCTGGACCGCACCGCGCTGCCCCGGGGAAGCGAACGCCTACCTGGGTGCTCTGTCCCTGGCCTGAGAGCCCATGGGTGAGCGTGACCCCCGTTTCTACGACACTCAAGCAGTCGCAGAAGCCAGCTGCGCCCCACGACGTCCATGGGAGCTGCACCCGAGCAGTTGCCTACCTGGAACCTCCCTCTCTCCGGGCTCAGCTTGGAGCCGTGACCATCCCAGCCAGCCCCACCGTCTGGCTGCCCTATCCCTATGCCAGTGCGGCAGCTCCGCACCCTCCAGCCAGCTCCTACCCTGGTTCTTGATGGCGTCCTGGGAGGAAAGCAGCTTGGCCTTGGGCTTCAGCTCCATCCGGGCCAGCGCTGCAGCCGCCGCCATTTGCGCTTCGTCGGTCGGTCCCTGACGAGGCTTCGGCGCCGCTTCCGCTTTCGGCTTCTCCTTGGGGGCCCTGGGCAGGATAGAACAGCAGAGCTCGGGAGGAGACAGCCACACCGACACAATGACAGCTCCACAACCGTGCTGGCCCGGACACGTAACAGCAATTACCGGCCCGGTGCCGCCGGGGAGGCAGCTGGGGAACCGGCTGCCCGGGTGCAGCAGCATCGCTGCCTGGTGAGTGTCGGCTCCCCGCGGGACGGGCGGCTTGGGCACCACGGTGAGCGCCGGCCACTGGTCCCCGCAGCCGGCGATGTCGGTACCAGCCCGGTGTCCCCGGGCAACCTCGGCCCGGCTCCCTCCGGGTACCGGGTGGCACCGGGCCCAGGGCAACCGCGGAGCCCATGGATACCGGCAGCTGGGCAGAGCGGGGCCGGCTCCCGCCCGGTCAGCCCCGCTAGCTGCCGGCAGCGCCCCGACCCGCCCGGGAACGGCGTCCTCCTCCCGCTGGGCCCACCGTTACAGGAGGGTCTCTCCGTACCGGGACGGCTCCGAGAGCTTCTGTCCGGGCCCCGCGGTCTTGAATTTCAGGTCGGCCTTGATCTCCTGGAAGAACTTGCGCATGGCGCCGGGACCGGGACCGGGACCGGGACCGGAGCCGCCGCGCGCCCACAGCGCTTCCGCCCCGCCCACCCCACCGCCACCGGAAGGGGCGTGTCCATCACGCTGGCCCTAGCGCCGCTCTAGGCTCCTGTCACTCTATGACCCCCGCGGTCCTCCAGGGCTGAGGTCGTGACGGGAAGGGGGGGCCTACGTGTGACCGCGGGCCCGGGCCCCCCGCGGCCCTCAAGCCTGCACCTACGGACCCTACGGACCCCAGGCCTGCACCCATGGACCCCAAGGCCCCCAGGCCTGCACCCACAGACCCCACGGATCCCAGGCCTGCACCCATGGACTCCACGGCCCCCAGGCCTACACCCACAGACCCCAGGCCTGCACCCAAGGCCCCTAGGCCTGTACCCACGGCCCCCAGCCTCCCCCAGGCCTGCACCCACATCCCCTGCTCTACAGCCCCTCCCAGTGCCCCCGGGAGGAACCAGAACTGAAACGGGCCCTCCGTGGCACCGGAGCAAACCTCACCCGGCCCCGGCATGCAACCTGGGCTGAGGGAGCCACCGGCTGAAACACAGGAAGGTTTTCCTCTTGCTTCTGCCGGGGCCCACGGGTAGGGGAGGGGGCCGGGGGCCCTCCCTCACCTGCTGGCCCTCTGCCTGCCCCCCGGAACGGGCAGGAGCCTCGCTTCCCGCCCCACAAAACACGTTTGAGACTGGCCGAAGGTCTCAAACTTTGGGGACAGACAGTTTCATAAGATTTATTCCACAGCACAACTCCTCCTCCTCCTCACGAGGACAGGGGACAGTCACTGCTGAGGAAGAGGCTGCCTCATCCCCGCCTCGGGGTGAGCACGCCGTTAGCAGGATCGGGCCCGTCCACCCGTGCAGGCGGCAGCAACTCAGCCAACAGCCCGGCATCAGCACAGGGACCGACGCCTGGGCCACCGCAGTGGCACTGACAGCCAGAAACACGTGGATGGAGGCCGCACCCATGCCTGTATCACTAGCAGGCACTTGTGAGCCACCAGGACCCCCGTGCCCACAGGCAGAGGAGATGCCACGGAAAGCACAAGAGTCCCCCGAGACCTGCACGGGAATGTTTTTGCTGTCCCAGCACCAGTCATACACTGCAGGCTTTGCACGGCAAGCAAGCCAACACGCAGCCCGGTGTACAGCACAGTCTGCGATGCAGCACAGCCCAGTGTATGGCACAGCCCGGTGTACGGCACAGTGTGGGATACGGCACAGCCCAGTGTATGGCACAGCGCAGGATACAGCACAGCCCGGTGTACGGCACAGCCCGGTGTACGGCACAGCGCAGGATATGGCACAGCCCGGCAGTCGCTTTCAAGGTGACATGGAGAAACACGGATTCCCCCCTGGACCCGCCTGCTCCTCGACACCCCTTACTTCAGGAATTTCCTCCCGCAAAGCCCAGAGAAATTTCCCCGCCGTGCCGCTGGCTGCACACCAGACACTGCCCATAGCTCATCCCCGCTCACCTCCCCCCAGGGCCACAGTCGCCCTGGAAGTAATTTCTCCCCTGAGCATGGGTTGCATTTCGGACCCACTTGGCTCTCGCCAGGAGCTCCAGCTGCCACCAAATCACACGCAGCCGCTTCCATGTCAGGCTGCAAGCCCGGCGCGGGCAGTGAACCGTTTGCATTTCCATGACCTCACAGAGAAACTGGTTTGGGTTAAAAACCGGGTTTAAAAATCAAGCAAGCTTCCAGGCAGACTCCTTACACCGTTCTACTCCGGCTTAGCTGGACTGAGCTCAAGTTTTAAAACCAAAGGCAGGTAAAGCAGGTCTAACTCGCCCCGGGCAGCTCTCGCTGGTGGCCCTGTCCTCGTCTGGGGGATACTTCGTGCCCACCCCAGACCAGATGGGAAGTCCCACAGGGATGACCCCCTGACCCCAGGGGAAGGAGCCCCTGGCTGCGGCGAGGGAGCCACGTCCCCAGGCTGGCAGCCAAAGTCGGGGCGGTGGATGGGCCAGGGGGGGAGCTCACCTGCCCCGGGCCTGGCTTGTCCTCCCTAACCCAGTTGCTCAGCCTGGCCCCCACCCCACAGCCCCCTCCATATAGCCCTGTCCCTCTCCCTATAGCCCTGACCCACACCCTTATAGCCCTGTCCTATAGCATATAGCCCTGTCCCCCTTGTTATAGCCCTGTCCCCCACCCTATAGCCCTGAGCCACACCCTATAGCCCTGTTCCCCTCCCTATAGCCCTGTCCCATATCCTATAGCCCTGACGCACACCCTATAGCCCTGTTCCCCTCCCTATAGCCCTGTCCCATATCCTATAGCCCTGTCCCACACTCTATAGCCCTGTTCCCCTCCCTATAGCCCTGTCCCCAACCCACAGCCTCGTCCCCCCCACCCCAAACACGACCTCCCACGGCCCCAGCCCCGACGCTCGCGCCCCCCCGTCCCAGCCCTGGCACCACCCCCGGTCCCGGCCCCCTCCCCCGCCCCTTCTGGCCACGCCCCTCAGCGCCCCCCACCTCGGCGCCTCTGGCGGCGCGGCCCAATCCCGTTATCTCGCTGTGCCCTCGCCTCGCTCCCATTGGACGAGACGGCGGAGCGACGCGGCTTCGAGCCAACGGGAGCTGGCGCCGCGGGAGGGGGCGGGATATCCTGCGGACCGGGCCGTCCCCGCCCCGCTGCCCGGTGCTGCCCGCGGCCTGGGCCTCCGCCGCCGCCGCCCCGCCCCGCGGCCGCCATGCCGCACAGCTTCAAGCCCGGGGACCTCGTCTTCGCCAAGATGAAGGGGTACCCGCACTGGCCGGCCCGGGTGAGACCGCGGGACCGCGCCGGCGGGGGGTCGCACCGGGGAGGGGGGACGCGCCGGGCCGGGCCGGGCCGGAGATCCCGTACCGGGATGGAGGTCCCGTACCGGGATGGGGGGCCGCTACCGGGATGGGGACACGTACCGGCTCCTGTCCTGGGGTGGGGGGCCCGTACCGGGATGGAGATGCCATAACGGTACCCGTACCGGGATGGGGACCCGGTACCAGCACGGGGTGTCCCGTACCGGGATGGGGGACCTGGTACCAGCATCTGTCCCGGGATGGGGGCCCGGTAGCGGCATGAGGGACTTGTACCAGCACCCATACTGGGATGGAGGTCCCATAACAGCACCCATTCCGGGATGGGGACCTGGTACTGGTGTGGAGCATCCCGTACCGGGATGGGAGGCCCCATACCGGGATGGGGACCCGATACAGGCATGGGCTGTCCCATACCGGGATGGGAGACCCATATCAGTACCTATCCTGGGATGGGGACCTGGTACCAGCATGAGGGGCCTGTACCAGCACCCATACTGGGATGGGGAGTCCCGTACCAGCATCCATACTGGGATGGGGAGTCCCATCCCAGCACCCGTACTGGGATGGGGAGTCCCATCCCAGCATCCGTACTGGGTTGGGACATCCCATATCAGGATGGGAGCTCTCATACTGACACCTGTACCGGGACGGGGACTCGGTACCAGGACGGGGTGTCCCGTACCGGGATGGGAGCTCTCATACTGGCACCTGTACTGGGATGGGGACCCCATACCAGGATGGGTTGTCCCATACAGGGATGGGAGGTCCCATTCCAGCACCCATACTGGGATGGGGACCCAGTATGGAAATGGGGCGTCCTGTACCGGAATGGGGATCCCATGTCGGCATCTGTACTGGGATGAGGGCCCAGTACTGGGATAGAGATCCCCTATGGGCAGCCATGCCAGGATGGGAGCCCAATACTGGAATGGGGTCCTGCACTGGGTGGGGGTGTCCCACACCAGCACCCATACTGGCACTGGGGTTTGATTCCGGGAAGGGGGTTGTCATGTTGGCACCTGTACCAGGATGGAGAAACCCAGATCAGGATGGGGGTCCAGGACTGGAACTGGGGTCCCATGCTGGCACCTGTACTGGGAAGGGATCCGGCACCAGGCTGGGGGTTCCCATACTGGCACCCACACTGAGGGAGAGAGGGGTTTCCCCACACAGGTGCCTGTACCTGGCAAGGGATGGGGAAGACCTGGGGGACCACTCACCATGAGGTTGTTTGACAACCCTGTGCAGGGGGACCTGGGACCCTCCTCCTGCTCCAATGGCACCCTGAGCCCTCCCATTGGACCTGCACCGAGGGCAGACCCTGACCCTCTTGGGGTAACCGCACGGGGCCTCAGCCCTGCTTCACCCACCAGGACCCCTGGCCTGGGGACCCTTTCTCCTGCTGGGGTGACTCGTGCCACCTCCCTCCCCTGCTGCACCCCGGGACCCTGGCACTCCAGGCACCCTGACCCCATGGGGGTGTCCCTCACACCCCACCCCATGCCCCAGCACCTCGAAGGAGTCCTGGCCCTTGCCCTCCATCCTCATCCTCCCACTGCCCAGCAGGGCCCTGCTCCTCCAGAGACCCCCATTCCCCTTCCCAGCCTGGATGTCACCCACCCTCTGTCCTGCACTGGGGACAGCAGCAGGAGGCCTGAGTTTGGGAAGGGATGGGGGACAGAGCGAGGGTCTGGGGCTGTGTCCCGTGATAGGGACAGGGGGGACGCATATGCTGGGGACAGCGCCTGGGTGTGACACGTGCGGGGGGCTGTGGCTGAGCACTCGTGAGGTGCAGGATCGGAGGGTGCCAGTGCAGTTTTGGGGGTGCGGATGGGGCGATGGAGCGCACGTGGTGGGGGACAACTGGTCCCGCCGGCCAGGTGACACCGTTGTGCTGTGGTGGTGCCTGGAGGAGACCCAGAGGAGCGGGCAGAGTGGGGGCCGGTGTAGGACGTGCTCACCGGGGGAGCGCGAGGGCAGCTCGGGGGCTCGGACAGGGGTCTGTGGTGGTCCCCAGCGGCAGCTGAGGGCGAGGCAGGTTCATCCGCTTGAAGATGTCCGATGGGAAGAGACTGGCAGGTGGAAACCGTGTGGGATCGGGGCCGGTGGGTACCGGGGAGGCTCAGGGTGCCGGAGACAACGATGCTTGGCTGCACCACACCGTGAGATCTAGGATGCCATCCCCGCGCTGTCATGGCTGGCCTGGCGCCGAGAGGACTCGGTTGTTCCAGGAGAGCCCTCGCGCTGCCTGCGTCTGCAGCCCCTCTTGCTTTAGCTCGCTTGCTCTTTTGGGGAAGGCTTCCCCCTGCCCCGAAGACCTCCCCAGCACACGGGGCAGCCCCTGTGCACCGCGAGGCTCCCGCCTGCGGCTCTGCCCGCAGCCCAGACCACGTGGAGCGGACAGATGGGCGCTGGAGCTGCGTGTGGGAAGAAGACGGGGTGGCCCGCGCGTCCCGCTGTCAGCGGGGCTTTTCCTGCGGCCGGTCTCCAGCCAGGAAGGACCCTCAGGCCGCCCCATTGGAGCAATCGCCCCCCACCCCGGGCTGGAGGGGGCTCGCCTCGGGCATCCCCCCCCGAGGCGGCTTGTGCGATGGATCTCTGGGGAGTAGCACAAGGCCCGCATTTCCCTGGGTGTTGAGCCTGGCAGTGGAGAGACGACCTCGCGCCAAGCTCTAGCCGTAGAGCATCCGTGCCGGATCCTTTCTGTTACTCTTCTAGAGATCCCGCCGGGCCCTGACACCGCAGTGGGACTCTTGTGCGTAGCAAGGTCCCTGTCCGGGGGCTTTCTTGCCGTGCTTGCCTCCAAGCGGGTGCGGGTGCCGGATGCCGACGCTGCTAGCCGGGGCTGATGTGCCTCGCAGAGGACGTGCTCAAGCCGCTCTCTCTGACCACCTCCTGCTTTGGGTTTCCTTTCAGATCGATGACATCGCGGACGGTGCTGTGAAACCCCCACCGAACAAGTATCCCATCTTCTTCTTCGGCACCCACGAGACGTAAGCGCTGCCTCGCTCCCCCTTCTGGGCTTTTGCCCTGCTGCCTCTGCTCCGGGCTCACCTCTGCTTTGTTTCTCTCCAGCGCCTTCTTGGGCCCTAAAGATCTCTTCCCTTATGAAAAATATAAAGACAAATATGGGAAACCAAACAAGAGAAAAGGCTTCAACGAGGGATTGTGGGAAATCCAGAACAACCCTCACGCCAGTTACAGTGCCCCTCCGGTGAGTGCAGGCCTCGCGTGGCGGGGGGGCAGCGAGGACATGGGCTGCCGGTGCCTCCATCTCTCCTTTCCTCCGAGTCGCTCTCCTCCTTTATCTGCTTCTCATTGCTATGGTGCCTACGCGCTTCTAGCTCACAGATTGGCTTTCTCGGGGTTGAATTAGCTTCCCTTCCCTGCCCTCTCCCTTCCTGAGGGAATCGGCCCTCCTCCTCTGGAGGAAGATGCCCCATCTTCAAGGTGGAACTGGGGATGTGCTTTGTGCCGCTTGCCCAAAACCATGGAGGATTTCGTTGTCAGAGCGAGAACTTGAGGCTTGCTCGTCCCCGGCTCCCAGACCTGCGTGTGGAGTGTTGAACAGTCCCCCTCTTCATCCATTTCTGAGGTCCTGAGCCAAAAGCCGCTGGGCTGCTCCTTCAGCGGGCTTCAGAGCAGGCTGGGAGACAGCTCTTTGCTGTCGATTGCTTGCGTGGGTATTTCGTAACCATAATTGTGTGATACAATTTATTGTATAGCGATCTTCAAAGAAGGCGTCCAAAGCAGCTTCATAGGCAGTTGGTCTGAAGAGGCAGAGGAAGGTTTTTAAGGTGAGCTACAAGGACGAGGTGGTCTAGAGGTAGGCAGGCTCAGGGAATGAGCCCTGCCGGCTGTGCCGCTGCCAGTGCAGGAGAGAGGATGCGGTTTGAGTAGCCATGGGAGATGGTTGGACCCAAGACCGCAGACATAGGGTAAGGTGAGACCATGGAGATGCTTGAAATCCTGGAGAACAACTTCAGCGGCAGGGCGGGAGGTTGGTGATGGTGAGGGAGGCAGCATCCGCTTTGTCCAGGGATTCCGCTGTGAACTCTCAGCAGGGGTAAAAAACCTGTTGGTGAAGGGCCTGCTGCGATTGAGGGACCGAGGTGACGCCAATGGCCCCAGCCAGGCTGTGGGTTCACCCACGCCCACTGCGTTTTGTGGCCAAAATGCCTGGAGGAGCAGAAGAAGAGACTGAAGTAGAGGTCTTTTTTGATTTTGTGATCTAAATGAAGGAGGTGCCAGGAACAGTCAAGGATGAGGAGAGTCTTTCCAGCAGGAAAGCTCCAGCATTGGAAGAATCCCAGCTCTAGGAAGCACCTTGGGTGCGATGTCCTTGCATGAGGAACCTCATGATGGGCTGGTGAGAAGCCAGGAGACCTTCTCTACGTGGGAGTGAGGGAGCGGGACACAGGAGATCCCAACTGGGAAGAGTGGTGACCGCCACGCTGGACTTCTTGTGTGGACCTTTCCTGTGGAGAAGGTGTGCGATGTGCTGTGGGGTGAAACCATCTGAGAAGGAAGAGGCCTGACCTGAGTTGAGGGCTGGTGGCCAGCCCACCGGAGGAGAATGGCTGCTCCCTGACGCCGAAGGAGAGGCTGAACCAAGCCACCCAGCCGTGCTTGTCTGGCGCCATTAGGGCAGAGGAGGGCTGGGGTCTGCTCACCCAGGAGGGGCTGTCAGGTCTAGACTTCTCCAGGGGTCTTTGGCAGAGCGCGGGGATGGGGGTGAGAGGGCAGCGAGGCGGCAGCAGCGGGTGGAAGCCGAGCTGGGGGATCCAGAGGGAAGGTGTTGCTGGTGGTCTCGGGGTGGTGTGTGAAGGGCCTTGGGAAGGGAGTGCAGGGGAATTAGAAGGGGATCAACTGAGCGTCCTTGTTGAAGGGCTGGTCACATTGTCCCCCTGACCCAGAGCTACGCCAAAGGGTTCTGTGCTGGGAGGGAAGGCTGCCCCACACTCCTCTGCACGCACACCTCTGCTCAGCGCTGCTGTCCATCGCTCGTCACCCTTTTGTGCCCCTTCTCCTCTCCCCCCGATACACCACAGGCCCCTTGGGACGATAACACAACCTTCATCTCCACTGTCTTTAGCCTGCGAGCTCCTCGGACAGCGACGTTCCCGAGAATGACCCGATGGGGGGAAGTGATGCAGGTGACGATGAGGAAGACGCTGCCATGGCTGCAGTCGCCGCGGAGAAAATGGAAAGCGATGAGGACTCGGATCAAGGCAGCGACCATAGTGGGCTCAAGCGAAAATCACTGGCTATGAAAGTGAGTGTGGGCTGAGGCGGTTCCATGCAGCGGAGACAGGAGGGTGTCCTGGTCAGGAGGTTGTTGGGTCCACCACTGAGCTTTGGTCCACGATGCAGCATGTCAAACCCACAGTGGCAGGAGGTGTTGAAGAAAACAAATCCGTCTGGATTCTCTGGTGGGAAATGGGGTTCAGTGCATGTTTGGGGGTCTCGCAGCTGTCTCACATTGTCTGTGAGATGGTGGGATGGCCAAGTCCTGGTGCAATTTGCAGTCAGGAGAAGAGACTAGAGTTGTAGATCTCTTCTGAGTGCACATGGTTGCTCTTGCAGGGCAGGTCAGGAATAGTTGGGCAAAACCCCTTCCCAGCAAGCGTTGGCTTTCTGTGGTGAATGGAGGGGGAGTGGGCTTCTCTCACGTTGTCACTTCTTGGATATCAGATGCCGGTGGCAAAACGGCCTCGGAAATCCTCCAGTGACCTGGACCAGGGCAGCCCCTCCCTGACAGAAGAGGAGAACTCGGAAACATCTTCTGAGTCGGAAAAAAACAGCGACCAGGTTAGATGGTTTTGGAATACGCTTGTATGGAGGCTGGCAGAGTGATGGGGAAAGGGCTGGAGGAAGAGCATCGCCGTCTAGGGGGGCAGTGGCTTGGGGGAACCTGACTGGCTTCTGAAACCATCATGAGACTGGTCCCCATTTCTTCATATCTGTGTTTTCCTCCAGGACTTCACTCCTGAGAAGAAGCCAGTGGCCAGGGCTCCCCGGAGGATGCCGGCAGGGGGGAGGAAGAAGAAGGTAAAAGACCCCTAGTCTGCAGTGCAGCGGGAGGGAAGCTGGAGAGGAGTCTGGGGTCTGCGCTGCCTGGAGCGGGGCTGGGAGGTGGCAGGGCTCTGCCATGGGCTGGGTGTAGGTTCAGTGCTGGGAGGGACCTCGCTGATGCCTCAGTGACCTCGTTGTGCCCCATGCTGCTGTGTTTTGGGGCACGCTGCTGAGCCGCTGTCACCCCCCCAGTCCTACCCCACTCTGTGCCTGCAGAAAGTGGAGTCTGGCTCCGACTCAGACTCCAAAGTGGACTCAGATTCAGAAATGGGAAACGCGACTGTGGACATGGCCAAGTCGGACTCCAACTCCGATTCAGACTCGGATGTGTCTGTGAAGAAGACTTCACGGGGCAGGAAGCCAGGTAATGCCAAGGAAGCTTCTTCTGCCACTGCTGGGCCACTGCTGGCTTACTCAGAGGACTGGAGAGCATCTGAGGTTGGGGGCTCCCGAGGCTCTGGGGTCCCTTTCTCTTGTGGACACCTTCCAGCCTGTATCTGAACAGCCCTCTGCCCCCCTGATTTGGGGCTGTTTTAACAGAGGGACAGCCAGGGCTCCTGCTGAACATCTCCCCGTTGTCTTGCAGCTGAGAAACCCCCTCCCAAGCCTCGTGGCAGGAAACCGAAGCCCGAACGTGTCCCAACCAGCTCCAGCAGTGACAGGTGAGATCAGCTGGGACACTGTCACCCTCGGGGCTGGGCTGGAGGGTCACTTGCCTCCCCTTCGCACAAGGGGTCCAAGCGTGCTCTGTCCTTTGCAGTGATAGCGATAGCGACGTGGACCGCATCAGCGAGTGGAAGAGGCGAGATGAAGAACGACGGCGGGAGCTGGAAGAGAAGAGGAAGAGGGAGCAGGAGGAAGAGATCCGTCGACTCCGGGAGCAGGAGAAGGAGGAGAAAGAGAAGAGGAAAGAGAAAGTGGAGAAGGGCGAGGAGATGCACTCGGACTCAGACAGCAGTGCAGAGGATGAAGTGGCCAAAAAGGGCCGGAAAGGTCGAGCCAAGGCCCCGTCCTCCTCGGACACTGAACTGGAGCTGGAGAAAGAGGTAGGTACAGAGCCGTGGGGAGCTGGGGACAAACAGACAGCCCATCCTCTTGGGTGAGGTCAGCAGGGACCTCCAGGAATGGCAGGGACCTGCTCTCGGTCTTGCGTCACCCAGGGGTTGCCTACGCAGCACTGGGAAGGGTTGTGTCAGTAGGCACATCCATGCCTTGTAAATGGGAGCTCTTCTCCTGGCCCAGGACGCCCCATCCAGCTCTGGGTTTTGCATTTCCATGATGCTCTCCCTCCCACCACAGTCATCAGATTTGCTCCGCTGCCCTCCGCGGAGCCTAGAGGAGCATCAGCTGGATTCATCTGAAGCACAGGGAAGGGTTGCAGAGCGTGGTCAGAGGCAAGGTTGCCCTTTTAGCCTGGCGAGTTCCTCCCTGAGGAGGGGGAGCCAGGAAAGCAGCCCGAAGATCTTGAGGTCTGGAAGGACGTGTGAGTCTGCCAGTTGGGTGCTGCAGGCTGGGTGGGCCACTTTAGGTACCAGGATATTTATTTTTGGAGCAGGACACTGCTGTGCTGCAACCCGAGTACTTTTTTATCCCATGCCCTTGCACCCAAACCGACTTGCAGTGGTGGTGTAATGAGTGCTGGGTCATGCCCAGCCGGGGCCGTGGCACTGTCTCCCTCCCGCAGTGGGGAGGGCTCTGCTGCTCTCGCCTGCATTGTTCTCTCCTCCAAGGTAAAGAAGCCAGCGAAGAAGCAGCCCTCGGAGTTGTCAAGGAAACCGAATCAGAAGGATAAGAGGGGCCGAGCAGAGGAGAAACCACGGAACAAGTCAGCATCTCCCCTCCTCGCGTCGGCGCTTTCTTCCTCTGGGGACGGGACCGTTCCTCTGCTGCTGCCCAGCCCACCCCGGCTGACACCCCAGGGTGGGGATGAGGCTCCCCGTGGAGCTGCCCCTGGGCCAGCAGCGCCTGTGGAGGGGCTGGGCTGTTGTTTCCTCCCCTCTTGTCTGAGCTGAAGGGGAGGAGGTGTTGGGGGCACCAGGCTGAGCTTCCCTGGTGTTTTCCATCTCGTAGGGGAAGATCCTTGGGGTATCGCTTTGGGGCTCTGCCTTTCTGCAATCCCGGGAAGCTGGGCCATGGGGGAGCTGCTGTCTCAGGGCTCCTGTCTGCCTGCGAGCTGGGAGATGTGTGTGAAAGCGTGGGTGGAGTGTGGCAGGGCTCTGCTGCCTGGCTTGCGCCGTCGGGCAGGCCGGGGGGATGCACTTGTCTGTGCCGTCACCCTTCGCGTTAGCCCAGTGGCAAGCGGGTGTTTTCACCTGAATGATCTTACCTCTTTCCTTTCCCTCCCACAGACCTTTGAAAGTGGAACGAGGCCGGAAGAAATCTGACCTGATCCCCGAAAGGAGGATGGAGAAGAAAAAGGGTGAGAGCGCCGTTGCTCATTGTCACAGAGGGGAGGACAGGGAGAGAACGGAGCCAGGGTTGGCTCCCCCATCCCAATGAAGAGCAGGGATCTTTCCCATAGGGCCCTTCCCAGCACTGCTGTGGTCCTGACATCATATTGGAAAGTATTTACAGGGTGTAAAAAGACAGTGAGCTTCCCCACATACATCCCCTCCTGATTTTGGCACATCCCAACCCATCCTCTTCAAAGAGGCCCCTGGGACTGTGTTTGACCTTGGAGATGCAGGAGGAAGCCAAACCCTCGCTGGGGGAGAGGTCCCGAGCTCCGCGCAGTGCCATGCTCTCCTCTGGTGGCCTGATCTCTCGGCCTGTCTCTCTTGCTGCTCCAGAGCCCACAGTCGAAGAGAAACTTCAGAAACTTCACAGTGAGATCAAGTTTGCCCTGAAGGTGGATAACCCGGTGAGTGCCCGAGAGCGTTGGCCTGGCCTGGGAGGTCCCTGCTCATCCTGTCCTCAGCCACTGCGTCAGCCTTGTCCAGCTGCAGTACCTGGGGGGGCTCAGCCCGGCTGAGCCTCCTCTTCACTTTTGGGATGCTGGGTGGCGTTAGGGGACCGTGCTCCATGCAGCGCTGCCCCGGCTGCCCACAGGGAGACTTCCAGGCAGCTTCTGATCTTGGTGCCATCCTTGCAGGACATCAAGCGGTGTCTGAATGCGCTAGAGGAGCTGGGCACGCTCCAGGTCACCTCTCACATCCTCCAGAAGCACACTGATGTGGTGGCTACACTGAAAAAGGTAGGGCAGAGGGATGAGTCCCTGCCTGGAGGGAGCGAGGAGCGTGCTTGGGTCACCGCAGCTCTAAGGGCGTCCCTCCTCCCTCTTTCTGGTGCAGATCCGTCGCTATAAAGCAAACAAGGATGTGATGGAGAAAGCTGCTGAAGTCTACACCCGGTTGAAGTCACGCGTCCTGGGACCAAAGATGGAGGCGATCCATAAAGCCAACAAAGCCGGGTCTGAGAAGGACAAGGGGGAGGCAGAGAAGGGCCAGGAGAAGCTGTCGGGTGGGGAGACACGGAATGAAAAGGGGGAAGAGGAGACGAATGCTGGTAACGCTCCCTGAACGTCTTGGGGCGGTTCCCTGCTCTGTCCGGGCACGTAGCGATCCTGGGGCCCTTCTCTGGGCATGGCACATCCCACTGGGGACACGAACAGGGACACAGCACATCCCGTTGTGCACTGGGGACATGAACAGGGGTGGCTTTTGGCCTCGGCAGCAGAGGGGATTGGCAGCCATGCATGGCACTTCCAGTCCCTTGTTCGCTGGAGTGCCAAGAGTGGGAAAGGACTGAATATCGAACGCTCGCAGCAGTGAGAACAGAGGGCAAACCTCGACGCCCACGCCTTGGCTTTGGGTGCCTCTGGGCTGATTTTTGGGCCAGGACGGCTCCTCGCTGCCAGCTTGAGTGCTGGTCCAAGGCACGGGGGAGATGGAGGAATGCAGAAACGCCCTTGAACTCTGGCTCAGGCTCTTGCGCAGGCAGCTGGTGACTGGGATCTTCCACCATCGAAGCCGGGTCCCTGCCTGCGGACGTCCTGGTGATGCTGCAAGAGCCTTCCCCGAGGAGCTGATGGGGAAAATCCGCTCTGACGCCTGCTTCTGGGCTTGGGGGATGGAGTCTTTGGGGCTCTTCTGGTAGCTATCGGGGTCAGGCCAGACCTGGGGTCCCCTCAGTCTCGGCTAGGTGTCCCTTGCCTGGATGGGGACAACTTGTGGCCCTGGGTCCTTGGCTCGCCCAGCCCCTCGTGGGTCAAGATGGATGAGGTCCAGTGTGAGCACCCAAGTGTCTGAGCCTCTCTCTTCCCTTTAGATCTGTCGGGTCCTGTGAATGGTGAATCCCTGTCCCAAAAAGCAGAGGGCACAGAGGAGAAGGACAAAAGCCAAGGGCTGGGAGCTGGAGAGCAGGAGGTATCTGCGGAGGAGACCCATAACAAGTGAGCGTGCGAGGGGCAGATCTGGGGGCTTGGGAGCTTCCCTGGATCTGATGCATGTGCAAGCTGGGCTCTTGTGTGGATGATTTGGATGGTCTCCATGGGTTGTGTTGGGCTTTTCCCGGCTTGGGAAGGAGCCTGGGGCGCAGGAGAGGGGCTGCCACGGGCAGGGGAAGGCAAAGACGGGCAGGGAAGACACTTGCTGAGATGCCTGTGCTCTCCCCCAGCAGTGTGCAGGACTATCCCAAGGCCGAGCGAGCCGGGCTGGAGCGGGAGAGGGCTCGTGGGGAATCAGAGGCTGTGGATGACGCGGAGGAGAGCTGAGGAAGCGGCTCCCGCCCGGAGGAGGAGGCGGAGGGGCTATGAAGGGAGACCGGCCTCTGCCTCGTCCCCTGCTTGAGTTACTTCACTAAGTCACACAGTAGCTGATGTCCTAGGTCTTGTCCTGTGCCCCCGGCCCCCGCAAAAGCACCGACCGCAGCGGGGGCTGTGCTGGTTGTCTGTATTTGTCCCCTCTTTTTTTTTTTTGTTATTTTGGTTTTTTGTTTTGTTTTGTTTGTTTTTCCCTCCTACCTAATTTCTTGTGATTTCAATCAACATGAAATGAATATAAAGGGTTTTTTAATGAAAAACACAAAGGAGCCCTAGTGTCTGTTTCTTGAGGCATTGCTGACTGTGACAAGGGGAGGGCAGGAGCATCCCCCTGCCCGGGGCCGGGACTGGAAAACGCCCCCACGGGTCCCCCCCTTCCCTCTGGCCCTGGCCCACCCTATGAGCCAGGACCAGGCACCCATGGGTGTCCCAGCCGGGCCCTGGCAAGGGGAACGGGACAGCCAAACCGGGCTGCTTTCTGCTTGATTTTCCGGCGCCTGTGCTGGGCTCTGCCTCAGACACGGGGGTTCTCCCTGTTCCCCACCATCACCTTCTCTCTGGCCGGAGACAGCTGCTGGAGCCAGATCCCTCTGCTCCAGGGGAGGCAGCACAGCTGGGCACCAGCTTTTGGGTTAAAAACAGAGTAAAAATTGTCTATTCTCTCTCTCCTATCTCAGCCAGGGAGAGACTGAACCGTGGCAGCATCCTGCCTTGTGCTGGGCAGCATCTTTGTCTGTCTGCTCTTTTGCAAAGATCCGAAGCTTTTGTACATGTAAAATAAAGATGTTCCCAGCTCAACCAGCCGCTGCGTCCTCGAGTCCTGTTTGTGCCGTGGCGGAGGGAGGATGCCCCAACCCTGCTTTGAGGCAGCTGTTGCTGTAACTCTGCCCTGGGGAGAGGGTTATTTTTTTTTTCCAGGGCTGATTTCATGCTCCAGCCCTCCGTAAACAAAACCCAAATAACTCCCCCCCAAAAGAAAAAATGCCCCGCGTGCCTCTTGCCCAACTGTCGGGAAGCGGGAGGCAGGGGGAGAGCTGGGGGGAGATAGGTGCTGCTGCCCGGTGCAGGGCCAGTGCTCAGCCCCATCCTCGGACTGGGGAGATGTGGAGAGACGCGGGGGCCAACCTGGACCCTGGGGAAGGTGGATGGGGACACGGGGACATGTCACCGTGCCCCAGGAGGGGCTGGTTAAACCCTGCACTGCCCCAGCAAGGTGTTTGTGTGAGCCCCCTTGCCTTGGGACATCACCCTGGGGCATGGGGAATTTAAAGGTGGATATGAGGGCTGTCTCCCACCCCCCCAACTCCCTCATTGCCTTTGGCTGTTGCAGCCCTGGGGAGGTGGAATAACGCCAAGACACAGACATGAACGTGAGCAGAGCCATGTTGGTGCCACCGACGACGCAGCAGGGTTTCAGACCCTTGCACAGCCTGGGGCTGGTTAAATTTGGGGCACCCCTAGGTTTGGGGGTGCGGCGGGGTGGTGCGTGGTGCCGCTGTGCCGGCAGCCTCGCCATCATCCTCCAGCCATGGCACCAGTGGGTGCTGGAGCAGGAACACCACCAGCCCCTCCCAGGCCTGGGCCACCACCTCGCGTCCCTGGGCCACCATGATCCCCAGCAGCTCTTGCAGGGACCCTGCCTGGCTGAAGGCACCATGGAGCTCAGCCATGCCACGCTGGACTCGCCGTACTGCCTGCTGAAGCAGGGCTGGCAGCTGCCCAACCCAAACCTGCAGCTGCACCAAGGCGTCCTGCAGCTGCTGCGCCAGCATCCGACCCACGGCCACCTGCCGCGGTGCCATCACGGGGGTCCCGCACCCCTCGGTGCAGGTGCCAGGACAGGCAGGGTGTGGGCAGGGGTTTGCCTGCGCCTGGTTCCTGCATGCCCACATCTCCTGGTTGTTGCGGAGCGGCTCCTCCAAGCCTTGCTGCGTGGCCTCCGTCTGTGGGAAGAATGGCACCGTGGGCACAGGGGGTCCCAGGCACAGTGGGGATCCCCCCGCCCCATCCCCAGTGCCGTGAACCAGTGGCTCTCACCACGCTGAAGATGTGCTGGAGCTGGGCGAGGTGGTGGGGGGTGTCCAACTGCTTCTGCCAGAGCTGCTGCACCAGGGCCACGGCTCGGCTACTGGTGTCACCGGAGAGGGAGCCGAGGGGAAGGAGGTGGCGGTGCCGGAGAGCCCCGGCCGAAGCCAAATCTGGCCCTGCCGCAACCCCATCCACTGCGGGGGAAGAGGGACTGGAGATTGGATGCCAGGGGTCCTGGCTCGCAGCAGCACCCCAGGGCAAGGGGGATGTGGGGACCCCCAGCAGCACTCTGGGGTGAGGGGGACATGGGGATCGCCAGCAGCTCCCCAGGGTGAGGGGGACATGGGGACCCCCAGCAGCACCCCAGGGTCTCTTACCTGCCTGCCTCTCGCCCAGGGGCAGGTAACGGTTCAGCCACTGCTGGGACGTATCCAGTGCCCGCTCCATGCTGTGGAGGAAGAGCCGACCCACCGTGGGGCCCAGCAAGGCACGGAGGATGGTGGCCACGACCAAGGGGATGCTGGTACCAGCGTCCTTGGGGGCTCCCTGTTGCGTGGGGGGACCCCCTGGGGCAGAGCCTGCAGCAGCCTGGGGTGCACAGGGGCTGCTGTCAGACATGGGCCCCTGGGACACCGACAGAGTCCCCCTCCAGGGACCCATGGGACTCCAGGCAGGGGCACAGCCCCCAGCGCAAGGGTACCTGCTGGGATGGCTGCGGGGTGGTCTCATCTGCAGGGTCCTGCGCAGCTCTGCCTGCAAGGCGGGGGGAACAGTGCTGACACCCAGGGTGCAGGTGGGTGCCGCGGAGCCCCAGTGACATCTCTGGGCCCAGCCGTGCCCGTGGGGTGGCCGGGGGAGCCCAGGATGGGGCCCATGTTGGCCTTGGTGCCCGTCTCCTCTGTGACACACAGCGGGGCTGCTGGCGGGATGGGTGGTCACCCAGCTCATGGCAAGCTGTGCAGGGCAAGGGGCTGAGCCACACTGGGGGGGCCTGGGGTCCGCCTCAGCCCCTGCACCCAGCCCCAGCTGCCAGCACTGCAGCCCCGAAGATGGTGCCCCGAGGCCATCATCACTGGGGAGGGTGTGACACCCCTGTCTGGGGGGACAGAGCAGGGTGCCACCACATGGGATGCAGGACATGGGGTGCTGCCCCTCACTCCCAGCAGGGTGAGCAGGTCCTGCCCAGCACCCGCCCACACACACTGCCAGACCCTGCTGCCCTGAGCCCCCCAGGATGGGGCTGGAGGGACCCTGCTCCCAGGACAGCCCTGGTCCCACCTCCTGCTCCTGTCCTCCCACCCCTGGTCTCACCAGGGCAGGGATCAGGCCGGGGGGGGGGTCTCCCCAGGCTGTGGGATGGGTGGGGGGCCAAGGACATGGGGGTCCACAGAACTTGGGGGGAGGGGCCCTCTTTGTCCAGAGCAACCCCTCCACTCACCCTCAGCCATGGTCTCTGCTCACGAGGTGAGGGGAAGAGGCTGGTGTCCTGGGTGCTCAGTCCCCTCCCGTGACTCCAGTAGAAGCCCCAGCCCTGTGAGGGCATGCAGGCCTATGACATCATCACTTCCTCTGAGCCCCTGCCATAGGGGCCCCCCAATACCACCCCCCTGTCCCAGAGAAAGCCTCAGTCCAGTGCAAAACTAACCAGAGTTTATTGCTTCACAAGCCGTCCCCGACCCAACAAGACCAGGGGCTTGAAGGCACTGAGGACAAGGGGACATGGGGGATCCCGCCAGGGGCTGCAGGTGACCCCAAGAGGTACTTGGGGGAACAAAGGCACGTTACTGCACGTCCCTGACACAGGTGCCAAGGGACAGAGCTGCACTTGGGGCAGGCAGGAGAGGTCCCTTGTACAGGCAGGCACTAAGGTTACGGGCAAGATGGGCCAGGCAGGGGTCAGTAGATGCTCCTATTGAGGCTTAGATGAGGGAGGACCAACATCACCCCACCCCAGAGGATACTACTGCATCTCCAGGTCCACCAGGCGCTGGCCTGAGGGGGCAAACGGTCCCACCAGCCAGGTCAGGGGGGTGTTGTGGGCCACGTGCTCCACCAGCTCATCCATCAGCTGGCGAGCTTTGGTTGCACGGGCACGGGCTTGGGCCAGCACACTGCCTGTCACGTCCTGGAGGGAGGCGATGGAGGCAAGGGCTGCCCGTAGCTCCTCTACGTTGTGCCGGACCTGCCCCGCCGTGTCCTGGATGCTGGCAGGGAGGCCCTGGAGGCTGGACACCAAGGGCTGGCAGGAGCTCTGGAGCTGCTGTGTCAAGCCCTGCAGCAGGGCCAGTGCGCCCGACTCCACCGGCTGCAGGGAGACAAAGGGGTGGTAAGGGGTAGTGGGGGACACACACACCGAGTGACCCCAGGGACCCCCTGCTCTTCATCTACCTCTGGTGGCACCAGGTCCTTGCCACCACCTGGTTGCTTCTTGCTCCACTCCAGCCACATCTGCTGCAGCTTCTCCTGTCCTCCCTGCAGCTTCTGGTCCATGCCCTGCTTGAGGTGCTCCACCTGGGAGGAGATGCAGAGCCTGGTGTGGGTGGTCTGCTGCAGCCCCAGGGTGGCATGGGGGGAACATGGGGATGGGTCCTACCAGGTCGAGGGTGTGCTGGAGCTGGGCCAGCACATCCTGGCTGCTGCGGCGGGCGCTCTGCAGCTTGCCCAGAGAGTGCTGGAGCGCTCGGTGTCGCAGCTTGGTCGAGAGGGAGCCCAGGCGCACAAAGTAGCTCTGTTGCTGCTTCTGCTGCTCTGTTTCAAAGCCCTCCACAGCTGTGGCCAGGTTGGCTGTGGGAGAGGAGCTACTTAGGTGGTCCCCCCTCCCCCACCACATAGAGCCAGTATCGCCCTGCCCAGGCTATACCCACCCCTCTCCAAGGGGAACCCCAGGCCATGACGCATCTCCAAGGGGTTGTGATCAGCTCCTTACCCAGCTCCTCATCGGTCATGGGCAGGTAATGGTCCACCAGCTCCTCTGACTTCTCCAGCACAGAGTCCATCCCGCTCACCACCATCTGGCCCACGGTCGAGCCCATGACAGTGCTGACACCACTGCTCACCGCCGACTTGGTCAGCTCCATGCTGCCCTGCACGGCCCCTTTGGTCATGTCCATCACACCCGTCACCCGGCTGGTCACCGCGTCCTTGGCCCCAGCCACGGTGCTGGTCAGGACATCCTTGGCCCCCGTCACCGTGGATGTCACCAGCTGCTTGGTGTCTGAGATGAGCTGGTTGAGGGGCGGACAACCCTCTGTTAAGCAGCACTGGGAGGGGACCTCGAGCATGTTCGCCCACCCCACCCCACCCCACTACCTTCTCTGTGGGTTGCTGCAGGATAGGCAGCTTCTCCTCCAGCTTATCCAGCCCCTTGCAGGCGTATTCATTGGCAGTGGAAACTACAGACATAAAACCAGATGTTTTAATATCCTGATGACTTGCAAGGTCTTTGCTAAGGCCCCAAAACTCATGGGGTGCTGCCCGCCCCAGCTTCTCCTCCAGCTTATCCAAGCCCCTTGCAGGTGTATTTGGTGGTGGTGGAAACTAGAGATGAGAAAACAGCTTTTCCCTACCCTGCTGTCTTGCAAGAGCTCTGCTAGGGCCAGTTTTTGGGCACTCCAAAACCCATGGGGTGCTGCCCCACCCCCAGCCCCACTCACTCTGTGGCTCCAGCTTGGTGAGGATGGGTTGGGCCCCGCTGACCGCCGCCGCCGTCAGCGTCTTCACCCCCTTTTCGGCGGCATCGCAGACAGACTTGACGTAGGGGTGGCTCTCCTTGGTGGAGGCGTAGGCAGTGGAGACCATGCCATAGGCTGAGCTCACCAGGGGCAGGCTGGCCACCCGCGTCCCAATGCTCTGGGGGGGGTCAGGATGAGTGTGGGGGGGTGATGGAGCCCCAAATCTCATAGGGGATGGGGGACACCCCCGAGGATGGCTTTGGGGTACTCCAAGGACTCTCCAAGCCCACCTAAGGATAACTCAGAGCCCTGTCCCCAAGCAGGGACCCCCTGGACACCCCCACCCCAAAACACCCCCCTTTGCCCCCACTGACCTGCTGCTCCTCTGCCTTGGGCTGCGCCGTCCCGGGATCGCTGGTGGCCATGGCGGGGCTGGGGGGGGGGGGGGGGGGACGACGACGACACCGTGAGTGGGGTCAGACCCCCTCCAACCGCCCCCCACTCACCCCCAGGATGGGGACTCCCAAGTTACCCCCCTCCCTAGGACGGGGCAGCCCCCACCCGATTGGGACCCCCCCAGGACAGGGGGGCTCCCGGCTCCCCCTCCCGTGCCCCAAACACGGACCGAGCTCACCGCCGGACGCTCAGCTAAGCTGCAGACTCGCCCCGCTCCCTCCCCGCAGGCCTTTATAGCCCCGGAGCCCGGCCCCGAGCGCATGTGACCGGGACCCGCCCTGCCGGGGCCGGCCCGGGGCGGTCCGGGAGCACCGACCTGCTGAGAGCGGCGCGGCCCAGGGCTGGGATGCAGGGACCCCCTCCGGGACCCCCGGGATGGGACTGCACCGACCCCCCCCACCCACCGGGCCGGGCTGGACCGACCCTCCCAGGATCGGATCCCCCCTGGACCGGATCCCCCCCGGGACCGGGCTGGACCGACCACCTCGGGACCCGATCCCCCAGGACCGGACTGCACCGATTCCCCCCGGGACTGGATGCCTTGGGACCAGATTGCACTGGACCTCCCCCCGCCCCCCCGAAACCGAATCCTCCCGGGACCGGGTCCCCCAGGCCGGGCTATGCTGACCCCCCTCGGGACCCGATCCCTTGGACGCCCCCCACACCCATCCCCTGGGACGGATCAGGCACTCACTCCTTCCCAAAACCCACCCTCCCCTCGGGGGGATCCCCCAATACCGGGCTCCCACTCTTCCCCCCCCCAGTGGAGAAGGTCTGACTGGTCCCAGTGGGTGCCAGTGGCAGAAGGACGGACAGTCCCGAGGGACCCGGTGCCACCCCCCCGGTGCCGTGACCGCGCTGCACCCACAATGTGGGGTAGACCCCAGGCCCAGCCCTGCCGCAGGACGCAGTGGTGATAACTGGGACAAAGTTCAGTGCCACACGGCTGCGGTTCACAGTCCAGCCGCCCCAGCACCCTGCCTGCACCCCCCACCCCAGCACCCCACCAACACCCACCCCACTCCCCCCACCCCAGCACCCCACTGGCGAAACCCTCCCCATGGGGTCACCCCCACACCCCCGGCTCTGTCGCCCCTGCCGAGCCCCCCCAGCGAGCCCAACACAACATGGTGGCTCTGGTGCAGCCGGCGCTACAGGCTGAGAGTCATTTTAAGGCCTAAAAAGTTGTTTTCTTCCTTTTTAAAGTGCTTTGAAGCTGCTGCTAAGAGAAGAAATCCCGACGGTCCCCAGGCTCGGGGACACTGCGGGGAGCTCCGGACCCCGCATGGGATGGGACGGGCTTGGCACACGCTCTGTCCTTGTGTGCCACCACCCTCTCCCTCCCCGAACGAGTCCCCGGCTTGCAGCATCAGGGCTCCCACGCCGGGTCACCGAGTCCATCGTCACCCTGTCTCCGAAGGGGTTCGCTGCTGCGGGTGGGCGGGCACTCCCCCATTTTGGCCGTGCCGGGGCTCAGTGCTGGCTGCAGAGCCGCGGGGGAGTGGCACCCGGTGCGTTCCCCCCACGGTGACGCAACCCTCCCATTTGGCCATCTCTATGGGGACATCCTCCGGATACTCCACCAGGGCGGGGGCGAAGGGTCCCACCAGCCAAGGCAGGGGCGCGTGCTGTCCCACGTACTCCAGCAGCTCGTCGATGCTCAACTGTGCCCGCATCACCGTCTCCCGGCTCTGCGCCAGCACCAAACCCGACAGGTCGTGGAAGGAGCGGGCATGGGAGAGGGAAACCTGCACGCCCTCCACGCCGTGCCGGACATGTCCAGCCGTCTCCTGCATGCTGCTGGGTAAACCCCGGGCGCTGGTGGCCAGGCGGGTGCAGGCAGCATGGAGCTGGCGCAGGAGCCCACGCAGCATGGCCAGCGTCCGCGCCTCCACCTGCAAGGCAATGGCGGCCCTGGGGTGTGATGCTCCCCCTGCCAGTCTGGCCCGGAGCCCCATACCTTGGTGTCCTCCACGGGCATGGTCCCCCCACCCCATGCCTTGGTGTCCTCCACAGGCATGGTCCCCCCACCCCATGCCTTGGTGTCCTCCACGGGCATGGTCACCCATCCCATACCTTGGTGTCCTCCATGGGCATGGTCCCCCCACCCCATGCCTTGGTGTCCTCCACAGGCATGGTCCCCCCACCCCATGCCTTGGTGTCCTCCACGGGCATGGTCACCCATCCCATACCTTGGTGTCCTCCATGGGCACAGCATCCTGTTGGCTCCACTCCAGCCACATGTGGTGGAGATGCTGTCGGGCACCGTACAATGGCCCATCCACACCCTGCCACCCCTGCTCGATCTGGGGGAACAGACAGCGAGGTGGGAGCACACTGGGGGGTGCCGGGCTGGGATGGGGCTGGCACGGTCCCCACCGCATCCTTACCAGCTCAAAGATGCGGTGGAGCTGGGCCAGGACCCGCTGGGTGCTGTGCCGTGCCTGCTGCAGCTCACCCAGCGAGCGCTGCAGGGCTCGGTGCCGCAGCTTGGCTGAGAGCGAGCCCACGCGGACAAAGTAGCTCTGCCACCGTCTCTGCCGCTCTGGTGAGGCCACCTCGACACCCGCTGCTGCCGCTGCAGGGCCAGGTGGTTAGAACTGCATGGCTGGACCATCCCCATGCTGGGCACTGGAGCATCCCGGTGCTGGGATGAGCCCCCCCAAGCTCTGCACCCTGTTGCGGGGACACAGGGGTGCCCACCCACAAGATGCTTGGCCACCGGGTCATGTGGAGGTGTCACCAAAAAGCCAGGTGGCCTCTCCGGTCACCTCTGCCGTGACACGGGGCCGACTCTGCCCACCGCTACCCTGTGCCGAGCTATAAATACCCAGGGTGGGTGGCACAGGGCTATATTTGCTTTCTGGTTTCCAGGTGAGAGTTCACCCACTGCCGTACCGCGTTCCCCGGCTTCGGGTTCCCACCGGGTGGGGACTGTCCCCTGCGTGGGGCTTGGCGGTGCCCTGGCACTGCGGAGCTGCCCAGGCACCACCACGGGGAGCTAAGAAGGGGCACTGGGTGCAAGTGATGCTGGGGTGGTGCTGAGCAATGGGGTGTGGGTCCCAGAGGGGGGCTTGGCACCCTCAAATTTGGGAGATGGTTTCCGGCGCGATGTGGTTGGTGCTCACCCAGCTCCTCGTCCATCCCGGGCAGGTATCGCTCCACCAGCTCCTCCGACTTCCCCAGCACTGTGTCCACCCCCATGGCCAGCAGCTGGCCCACGCGGGAGCCCACCATGGTGCTGACGCCAGTGCTCAGCGCCGAGCGCGTCCTCTCCACGCCGCCCTGCACCGTGCCGCGGGCCAGCCCCACCGCACCGCTCACAGTGGACGACACCAGCTCCCTGGTCCCTGCCATCACCTGGGAGGGGACAGTAGAGGGATGCCTTGTCCCACCACCTTGCCCAGGGCTAGACCCTCCCCAGGGTAGACGTTACCCTCTCCGGGGGCTGCTGCAGGATGGGCAGCTTCTCCTCCAGCTTATCCAGCCCCTTGCAGGCGTATTCGTTGGCGGTGGAAACTAGAGACGTGAAAATAGATGTTTTTTAATACCCTGCTGTTTTGCAAGAGCTCTGCTGGGGCCAGTTTTTGGGCACTCCAAAACCCATGGGGTGCTGCCCTGCCCCAGCCCCACTCACTCTGCGGCTCCAGCTTGGTGAGGATGGGCTGGGCCCCGCTGACCGCCGCCGCCGTCAGCGTCTTCACCCCCTTTTCGGCAGTGGCGCAGATGAACTTGACGTAGGGGTGGCTCTCCTTGGTGGAGGTGTACGCCGTGGAGACGGCACCGCAGGCACAGCTCACCAGGGACAGGCTGGCCACCCGGCTCACCACGCTCTGCCCGGGGCAATGATGGTGAGCCAGGGCCCCCAGCAATGCCCGCAGCCCCCCCAAAGCCCTCCTTGCACCCCTACCTTCAGCTCCTGCTGGTCCTCTGCCGGTGCAGTGTTTTTGGCTGACATGGCAGCGGCGGCTGCAGGGAAGAGAAAGATCCTGGGGTGCCATGGGTGGCTGAGCTCGGCATGGACCCCTGCAGTGGCTGAACCCCATGGCCACCCCTCACCGTGCCGAGGAAAGCAGCACATGGTGGAGCTGAGCCCCCCAAGCACGCACCTCCGCAGCCCCTACCCCTCCGAGGGCTGAGACCCACCAACTTGTGACATGAGTGGGAGGCAGCTGGAGGCTTCTGAGCCGCTCGAGGAGGCGTCATGGGGGGACTGGAAGGGATCAGGGCTGAGCTCCTGCCCTGCTGGGAGGCGGTGCAGTTGGGTTCCCCATCCCTGTTTGGGTCCCCCCATCCCCGCTTGGGGCCGGGGAGGGTTTTTGGGTGATTCAGCCGGAAGCTGGGCTGGATTCGCCTTTCGCAAGCCTGCGCTGGGGACGTGCCACCCGCCACCTTGGCCAGGGCGGCCCCAGGACCCACCGCAGGCAGCGGAGCAGTCCCCCCTCGCCCCCCCCGGCAGCATCTCTGCCCTTTGGGGTGTTCCCCCCCGCTGCTGCACCCTGGATCGCGTGGGGGACAGGGCAGCGTTCTGCCTTGCTGCCCCTCTCAGCCGGCCCTGTGCACCCTGGGGGGCAAGTCCTGGGGGGAGCTTTGGGGGGGACCTGCAGGCAGGTCCCTGGGGGAGGGCAGGTCCCCTTGGGTCCCTGGGGGCAGGTGCCTGTGGGGGGGCAGGTCCCCTTGGGTCCCGGGGGGCATCAGGTCTCTGGGGGGGCAGGTCCCCTTGGTTCCCGGGGGGTGTCCCTTTGGGTCCTGGGGGGCAGGTCCCTGGGCGGATCAGGTCCCCTTGGGTCACGGGGGGCTGGTCCCTGGGGGGAGGGGGGGGGCAGGACCCCTTGGGTCCCTAGGGGTGTCCCCTTGGGACCTTGGGGGGGCAGTCCCGGGGGGGGGGAGGTCCCCTCGGGGTCCCGGGGTGCTCCGTGGCATCCATCACGGAGGGGGGACAGGCAAGGGACACCCGGGACCTCCCCCGCTCCCGCTTTCCTGAAGCCGCAGGGCTCTCGGCAGCCCGGGCGGGCTCTGCCCCCTGTCAGCCCCCGGAGCCCCCCCGGGCCCTGCGGGGCCGAATCCGGGACCCCCGGGATCCCCCGGGATCCCCCTGAGCCCCCCAGGGAGCCCGCGCCCCCCCCGGCCCGCTTTCCACCCTCCAACTGCCGCCAGGTCCCGCGGACGGTACTTACGGGGCGGGGGGGCGCTATGTCGCAACCCCCAGTCGTGATCGCGATCCCCGGTCGCGATCCCTGATCCCCGCCCAGCGTCGGATTCATAGTTGGCGGCGGGAGCCAATCAGCGAAGGGGAGGGGCGTGCGGCCACCAATTAGGAGGGAGGAGTGGGCTGGGGGGGCGGGCTTTGGCCGGTGCCGCCACGTCAGGGCCCCCACGTGGGGCCGCGGCGGGGCGCGGGGCCCGATCCCGCCCGGGGATACGCGCCACGTCCCGCGCGCCCGGGGACACCTGCGGGGACACCCCGCCCCGGGCGGGCGGCCAGGGGCCCCGAGCCACCGCCCCACGGCAAGGGTCCCACCCCAGGTGTCCCCTTGCCACGTGTCCCCACGCCAAGTGACCCAACGCCGGGTGTCCCCACCCCCGGTGTCCCCATGCCAAACATCTCCATACCAAGTGTCCCCTTGACATGTGTCCCCACACCAGGTGTCCCCATGCCAAAATTCTCCATACCAAATGTCCCAAAGCCAGGTGTCCCCATGCCAAGCAGAGCCCCACAGGGTCCCAGGCCTCCCCCAACCCCTGTGGGTGCTCAGGCCAGGGGACAGCAGTGTCACCCAGTGGTGAGCAACACCTGAGGGTGGCAGAGGGTGGTGGACAACCCCAGGGGGTGGCCCCGTGGGGGAGCAGGCTGGTCTGGCCGGGAACGGGCACAGGCAGGGGACACAGTGAGTATGGGACAGGCACGGCCAGGGGACATGGTGCTCGTCCCTGCCTTATGCCCGTGGACTTCACAGGACAACACACAGGAAAAAGTGTGATGGCTCCAAGTGACGGCATTTAATGTGCTCTTGTGGCATGGGGACAGCAACATGTGCCAGGTGGGGTGGGGACAGGGACGGGGGACAGCCTGAGCCAGGTGGGATGGGCATCACAGGATGGGGACAAGTGCCATTGGGCTATGGGGACAAGGGCCATTGGGCTGGGGACAGCTGCAGCCCTGCTCTTCCTGTCTCGGTTTTCCCAGGAGAGCTCATCTCGGCTGGGGACAGAGTGGCAGGGTGGGAGGTAACATGCCCGGGCACCTGGGGTGACACCAAACTCCTTGCCTAGGGGTCTGGCAGGTGCTGCCCGTCCCCCTTGGGCTCACAGCCTGTGTCCCCAGCCCAACTCACGGCGGCCACCTCCTGTCCCCGGTAGTGCGTGGGGCTGGCGCAGAGGGTGTCGCGGGCGGCAGTGAGCCGCGGGGCCACCCGCCGCAGCAGCGCCAGCAGTGGACACTCGCAGACCCAGGGGTTGCCCGAGATATCGAGGTCCAGCGTGGGGCCGGGGGGCCGGGGAGGCAGCTCCAGCGCCCGCAGCCGGTTACGCGCCAGGTCAAGGACGCGGAGATGGCGCAGGGGGACGAAGATGCCAGCGGGCAGCGCCCGCAGCTCATTATCTGGGAGGAAGAGGAGGCGCAGGGCGGGCGTGGGCGCGAAGGTGGCGGGAGGCAGCGTGCCCAGCCGGTTCCCCTCCAGGTCGAGCCGTTCCAGCGCCCGCAGCCCGGCCAGCGCGCCCGGCGCCAGGGATGCCAGGCGGTTGTGGGACAGATCCAGGCTACGTAGGGAATGCAGCGGGCGGAAAACCTCCGGCGGCACCTCCGCCAACGCGTTGGCAGCCAGGTTGAGCCAGCACAGGTGGAGAAGGTGCCGGAACCATGCGGGCTGCAGCACCCGCAGCCGGTTCCCCTGCAGCACCAAGTGCCGGAGGTGGCCGGTGCCGGTGAAGATGCCGGCGGGGAGGTCGGCCAGAAGGTTGTCCGTCAGGTCGAGGACGCGCAGGGTGGGCACGGGGCGCAGGAGGGCTTCGGGTAGGGTGGCGAGGCGGTTGGAGGAGAGGTGGAGCTCCTGCAGCCGGGGCAGCCCGGCCAGGGCTGGGGGGAGGAGGGTGGCCAGCACCGTGAACTCTACCGAGATGGCCAGGGTGGTGGGGGGCAGCCCAGAGGGGAAGGTGCTCAGAGTGGGCTCCGTGCAGACGAAACGGGTGGCGTTGGGTTGGGGGGAGCACGGCGCAGCAGGGCCGAGTGGCAGCACCAGCAGCAGCAGCAGCAGCGGTGGCAGGATCCGGCTCGGTGGCATCATGGTGCTGGCCTGTGGGCAGGCAGCCATCATCACTCGAGAGTTGTGCAAGCCTTGCCGCTGCCGGTTCTCCACCCCAGGGTGGGCAGGCCATGGCTGCAGGCAGGGAGATGCCCGGACCCCCAGCTCCCCCCCTCCCAGGCCCCCCAGCGAGCCCCCCAGCCCTGACCTCACCTTCCCAACCGGCCAGCGAGGCTCCTCAGGGACCGTCCTGTCTCCTCGGTGGCTGTCTCCCCGGGAGGGGGTTGGTGGCTCGGTCTCACGTGCCGGTTGGGAAATCGCCACCTTCGCTGCCAGCTCGCAGGGTGCCGGCATCCGGGGCAGGGTCAGGGTGCTGACGTTCCCGCATCCCCATTGTGCCCTGCGGCTCTTGGGGGACACAGCATTGACACCCCCCCTTCCACCCTCGCTCCTCTCAGGGACACAGGGGACCTCAGCACCCACTGTGCTGTACACCTGCATGGCTCCTGGGGAAGCTGAGGCATAGCACATCATGGGTGCTGGGGAGTGGTGGGACCCTGTGTCACACCCACTGCCTTGTGGCAAAGCCCCGTGAGTGGCTCCGTGCCACGATGAGCCGTGGCCGGTGGCTGCTGCGGGCTGAGCACAGAGGAACTCGTTGCATGGGAGAGGGGCTGGGAGTGGGTGGGTGGGGGTGCTGGCAGGGGGGTGCCTGGTGGGGGGAAGCATGGGGTGTGGGTGCCTGGGGAGGGGGGTGAACACGGATGGGTGCATGGAGTGGGGGTGTGAGCACGGGTGGGTGGGTGCACGGGAGGTGCTGTGTGCGCACTGGGACTTTGCACACCGGGACTCCAGTGTCTCCCCCCAACCCCATGTCCTCCCATCACCCGCCGCCAGTACCCCCGTGCCCAGCACCCTGAGGAGCCCGGCTGGGGCTAAGAAGGTGCCGAGGCAGCGGCGGGGGAGTCGCCTCCGGTAAACGGGCGTTTATTGGGGCCGCGGGGTACAGACCGCGGGCGGCCGCATGCATGGCCGCGGGGTGGGGGGGCACTCGCTGCCCTCCACCCTATTTACAGCCTGCCACCCCCCCAGGGACCCGCCACCCTGGGGCTGGGCAGGGGTGGCACCGAAAGGGCACCCTTTGCCAGCAGAGAGTGGGTTCGGTGGGGACCCCCCCAGCCCCAGCAGTGCCCCCGCACCCTGGCTGTGCTTTCCAGGAGTGGGATGCTGGGTGGGGGATGGACAAGCCCCCCACCCCCCCAAGCTGGCACTGGGCAGGGGTTGACCCCAGGCCAGGGTGGGTGAGTGTGCCCCGTCCCCAGATAACACACACATTTGGGGGCCCTCCACCCCCCTGCACCCCAATTGTTCACCTTGTCCCATCACCGCAATCAACGCACCCCGGTGGCACTCCCTGGCTGGGTGTCCCCAGGGTTCTGGCAGCACCCACAAGCCCCCCCTTGGGTGCTTGGACATGGCCAGTGGGTCCAAGGGGCTGTGGGGTGGGGGGCACAGCCCTGCTCTGCCTCAGCTGTGCCTGTGTCCGTGCGTCTATCCTGCTGCCTCCCAGGGATCCCCCTCCCAGGGTGCTGCGGTCCCTGGGTCCAACCTGGGGAGGGGACGGGATGGATGGACCCCTCCCTGGGGACCCGGGCAAAGCAGCTGGAGCGTGGGGCACTGCCCCACGCCAACTGGGGACACCCCCAAACCCCATCCGGGGGCACCCAGGGGGTGCCTGTCCCCGCCCTCCACCCATGCAGCATCTCACCTCGTGCCCACAGCTCCTGTCCGGCCACCCCTCCCTGTCCCCAGGGAGCCGGGGGACCCCATCGGTGCCCTGGAGGGGGGGGACACACATGGTGAAACCCTATTTTCCCGAGGGAGTCCGCTCCATGCCATAGCGCAGGAGGTGGTGCAGGTCCGTCAGCGCCCGCGGGGGCCCGGTGCCGGGTGCCCGGGGTGCCGTGCCGTGTCGCCCATAATCACCCGCTGGCACCTCGCCGCTGTTGAACGTGTGGTTCCTCTTGAGGTGGGCACCAGGGCGGCCTGTGCCATTGTTGGCGTTGAAGTTCAGCTGCTCGGGGTGCCAGGGTGGCCCCTCAGTAAAGTCTCCCCCCTCCCCGCCGGGTGCCGAAACCACCCGTCGGCGATCGGGGCTGGGGTGCGGCGTGCCGGCGAAGTCGCCGTAGGAGCTGCGGGGTGGACGGCGGGTGTCGGCGGGTGGGTGCTGCCGGGTGTGGGGACCCTCCTGGGGATCCCGACCCCAATGCCCGTCACCCGAGGAGTCGCTGAGTTCGGCCTCCAGCTCCTGGTCCACCAGGATGGCGTGGCAGGAGAGGGGGATGCCACGAGCCGGGCGGCTGGAGCCGGCGTGCAACCGACTGGCACCGGTGGCGCTAGTGCCGGATCCGCCGGGGTCCCGCAAAGCGGCGTTGATGATGTTATGACTCTGCTCCCAGGTGCAGTTTTGGAGAGCGCCGGGACAGCGTTTCTGCTGCAACGGGGTCTGCTCCGGCGTGGGCAGGACCCCCGAGTCCAGGTCGTGTTGGGTGACCTTCCCCAATTCCTTGGGCCAACCGTTGGGCATGAGCGGGGCCAGCAAGGCGCCGGGTTGCCCGCCGCGCGCCCGCCGCTCGCCCAGTCGGCTGACGCTCACCACTGACTCGCTGTGCGCCAGGATGGTCTCCTTGTCCTTGCGGCGCGCCAGCTCCTTGCGGTCCCGGTGGCCGATGAACCAGCAGACGCTGAAGCCGGAGATGACGGCGCCGATGACGAAGGCAGCTACAGAGGAGATCACCAACAGGTTCACCGATACCAGCCCATCCGGCTCATCCACGAAACTCTCCGTCACCAGCCCTAGGTGATGGCGGGGAGGGCACGTCAGGGGATGGCTGCGGTGGGGACTTGGCGGTGCCACCGCCGTGTCCCCGAGCCCCGTCCCTGCCCTGTACTCACCCTCGCACTCGCCCAGGTGGGACGTGCTGCCACCAGCGATGTCCTGCTCGAAGGCCACCCTGGGCGGGTTACAAATTGTGGGGTGTCAGCCGGTCACAAATAGCATGGCAGAGGGCTCCCAGCTTGCTTCAGCAAGCGATGAGTTTGCTGGGTCTCAGCAGTAAGGGGGTTGCAGGAGCCGATGCTCTCTGGGGAGTCCCTGAGACCCCACTGTCCCCCCCCTCTGTGTCCCCCAGTGTTCCCCCCCGGGCCTGGCAGCGTTACCTGGGGCTGGGCTCCAGGAAGATGCAGGAGCCCTCAGGCGTCCAGCCGCAGTAGGGATCCCGGCTCCCGAGACAGTTCCTGGCAGGAAGCAGAGACGTCAGGATCAGCCTCGACATGGAGGGGACGACCCCTCGGCCCCCACGAGGCCCGGCACCACGCCGTGCCTCAGTTTCCCCTGGCTGTGCTCCCAGCCATGCTGAGCCCTTCCCAGCCAGATCGCGGTGCAGGGTAAATTCCTGGGATGTGGAGGTAACCCTTCTCTGCTCCTCGCATGCCCCCCCCAGCCAGCCCTGCCCACCCCGGGGGGCAGCTGAGACCAGCACACTCACTTCATGCAGCCTGAGTGCTGCTGGCAGCGAGCCACGGGCACCCTGGCCACGCACGGTGGGAAGGCCAGCAGCAGGGACCCCGCTGCCTTGTCCAGCTCCAGCCCCAGGAGCCGTCGCTCGTCCTCCGTGTCCCGGCCACACCTGGGGATGGGGCAGAGCTCACTGTGGCCCCGGCCCTGGTCCCCGCCTGCCCACCATGGAGCTGGCCCCAGCACAGGCTGGTCTAGAGGAGGGCATCTCACCCATTCTCCCCACTCCATTCACCCACCCACCCCTCTGACCCACCCCCCCAACCCTTGCATCCCTCTGACCCATCCCCTCCAACCCTCCATCCATCTCGCCCATCCATCCATCCCCAACCACCTCATTCATCCTCCCCTGTCACCTTGCAACCACCAATCAATCTCTCCCTAAATATCTCATCCATCTACCCATGCCCCCCACCCACTCATCCAACCACCCCTCATTCATCCAGCTCTCCAACCACTCACCCACTCACCCACCCACCCACCCATCCATCCACCCACCCACCCACACATCCATCCACCCACCCACTCACCCACCCAACCAATCACCCATCCACCCATCCATCCATTCATCCACCCACCCACTCACCCACTCACCGAGCCACCCAATCATCCAAGCACCCACCCACCCACCCATCCATCCATCCACCCACCCACCCAATCATCCAACCACCCATCCATCCATCCACACATCTGACCACCCCCACCCACCCCTCCCCTTCCTCCTGGCACCCCAGCACCCACCTCCCGGGGTGGTAGGTCTCAAACTCCTCCAGGAAGACGCTCTGGCTGCCGGGGGCGGTGGGCGCAGGGCTGGCGCTGGCATTGGGCTGGATGAGGAACTTGAGGATGGTGCCCGTGCTGGAGCCCAGGAAGACCACGGTGTGGTTGCCCCATGGCCCCGCTGCGTTGTCGACCACAATCTTGCGGAGCTGGTACCTGCGTGGTGTGACCGGAGTGGGCATTGGGGCGTGTGGGAGCTCGCGTGGCCCCAGGGAGGGGGAAACTGATGCAAGGTGGGGGGGCTAGGATCCCCCCGTGGGGATGGACAGGCTGCAGCTGGCCCAGAGCAAGGAATCCCCGGAGAGCACAAGGAGCCATGCAGATCCCGAATGGAAACTAGTCCAGATCCCGGCCAGCACCCAGCCCAGGTCCCACCCAGGAACCAGCTAGACCCATCCCAGATCCCCCCCACGACTCATCCCAGATCCCACTCAGGATCCTGCCCACACCCAGCCTGGATTCCAGCTGGATCCCAGCTGGGACCCAGCCCAGATCTCCTACAAGGAACCAGCCCAGACCCCCCCAATCAGCCCCACATCCCCATACCCAGTCTCGAGTTCCCGTCCCTAGCCCTGCATCCTTGTCCCCAACCTTGTGTCCCTACCCAGCCTCGTGTCCCTACCCAGCCCCGTGTCCCTGTCCCCAGCCCCGTGTCCCTGTCCCCAGCCCCACAGGCCCATCTGCAGACTTGTGTCCCTGTCCCCAGCCCCACAGGCCCATCTGCAGACTTGTGTCCCTGTCCCCAGCGTCACATCCTCAGCCCCATGTCCCCAGCCCCAGCCTCGTGTCTCCAGCCCCAGCCCTGTGTCCCCAGCCCCAGCCCCGTGTCCCCAGCCCCGTGTCCCCAGCCTCATGTCCCCAGCCCTGGCCCCATGTCCCCAGCCCCGGCCCCGTGTCCCCCTCCCCAGCCTCGTGTCCTCATCCCCAGCCCTGTGTCCCCATCCCTGTGTCCCCATCCCCATCCCCGTGTCCCCATCCCCGTGCCCCCAGCCCCAGCCTTGTGTCCCCATCCCCGTGTCCCCAGCCCCAGCCTTGTGTCCCCATCCCCGGCCCCATGTCCTGAGCCCCAGCCTAGTGTCCCCAGCCCCAGCCCCATGCGCGCCCCGACTGCCCTGCCGGCAGGAGGCTACGGCCTGAGAGCGCCGCTTGATTAATTCCCCATCAAGCAGCAATTAAGGCAGATTTAATTAGGATGAGACAATCTCGACTGCAAAGTTTATGAGATTTATCAGGTCTCCTGGCGCTCTCCCGGCGCTGGCACACAACGCAAGGGTGGTGTGAGAGGCTCCGGCCAGCACCCACCAGCACCCACCGGGCCCTCCCACCCCTCCCCAGGCCGGATCTTGCCCCAGGCGCTCACCGGCTCATGGTGCGGAGGATCCAGGGCGCGTTGCCCAGGGACGGCACCGCGTCATCCATCAGTGGGTGCGTCTTGACGAAGTTGAGGATCTCGTCGGGGAAGGTGCTGGAGGAGTTGTAGCGCATCCCCGGGGACGCGCAGCACCCGGGCCTGTGGCCGCCGCACGGCTCAGTGTCCCCACGGCCACGCTGGCCTTGTCCCCAGCCCTGCTTGTCCCCAGACCTGCCACTACCAGCCCTGCCTGTCCCCAGCCCTATCCCCAGCCCAGCTCGTACTAGCCGTGGCTGTCACCATTCCTGTCCCCACCCCTGTCCCCAGCCCTGCTGGTACTGGCCCTGGCTGTTCTCAGCCCTGTCCCCATCCCAATTCCCATCCCCATCCCCTCTACCCTTCCTGCTGGTGTCAGCCCTGACTGTCCCTGTCCCCATCCCTGTCCCTTTCCCCATCCCTGTCCCTACCACTCTCCCTGTAGGTACCAGCCCTGATCATTCCTGTCCCCATCCCTGTCACTGTCCCCATCCCAATCCCCATGCCCCTTCCTGCGGGTACCAGACTGGCTGTCCCCATCCCTGTCCCCAGCCCTGCTGGTACTGGCCCTGGCTGTCACCGTTCCTGTCCTCATTCCCTCTACCCTTCCTGCTGGTGTCAGCCCTGACTGTCCCTGTCCCCATCTCTGTCCCCTTCCCCATCCCCACCACTGTCCCTGCTAGTACTAGCCCTTGTCAACCCTGTCCCTGTCCCCATCCTTGTCCCAATCATCAACCCCGTCCCCATCCCCACCACCCTTCCTGCAGGTACCTGCCCTGATCACTCCTGTCCTCGTCCTTGTCCCCATCCCTGATCTTATGCCCATTCCCATCGCTCTCCCTGCAGGTACCAGCGCAGGCTGTCCCTGTCCCCATCCCTGTACCTGTCCCCATCATCGCCCCTGTCCCTACCACCCTCCCTGCAGGTACCAGCCCTGATCATTCCTGTCCCCATCCCTGTCCCTGTCCCTGTCCCCATCCCTGACCCTATGCCCACTCCCATCGCTCTCCCTGCAGGTACCAGGCCTGGCTGCCCCTGTCCCCATCCCTGTCCCCATTCCAATCCCCATGCCCCTTCCTGCCGGTCTCAGCCTGGATGTCTCCATCCCTGTCCCTGCGGTGTGTCACTCACCGGGGCTTTGGCACCATGTCCTCGGGCACGGGTGTCCAGATGGATTCGGGCGATTTCTGCTCCCGGAAACGTCCCTCGAAGACGGCGGCAACTTGGGTCATGTCAAAGGCACAGACGGCTGAGCCAGGGATGCTGAGGAGACATGGGCACGGGGTGAACACCTAAACCCATCCCCCATGTCCCTCATGTCCCCTACGGGCACTGGAGTGCATGGAGGGGTCCCAGCCCTGCCCCAGGGTGTCTCAGCGGGGGCACAAGAGGGTCCGACCTGTTGGCAGGCGTGGAGAAGACAGCCAGCACCACGGGGCGCCCGTCCAGCTCCAAGATGTCCGTCACGGCTTGGATGACGTTGAAGTAGAAGTGCGAGTCGCCCGGCACGGAGCAGTTGAGCCGGGCCTTGAGGAAGGAGGTCCACTGCTTCTCCAGCACCCGCTGCGAGCCCCCCATGTCGTTCTTGCACACCCGGGCCACCCGGGACACCACCACCTATGGGATGGACACCCATCACCATCTGGTACCCAACCCCAATGACTGTCTCCTTGTCCCTGTCCCCACCCTGGGTGTTCTGGGCCACCGTGGGGATGTCTCCCACCTTCTCCAGATAGTTGAACTCCATGGCAATCTCCCGGAAGAAGAAGTAGACGTGGCTCCTCCATTCCACGGCGTGTACGAAGTAGGGCTCTGCAGGGACAGTGGCAGGGTCAGGGATGTCCCAGGATCGTGTCAAAGGGGACGGGGACCGGTGCTGTGTGGCACATGGTGGGTACCACGCCACGGCAGGCACCTTTGAACCATTTGGAGTCGTGTTTGACGGTGCGGAGGGTTGGGCTGTCCCCCAGGCTGCGGTAGATGACGGCATCGATGGCCAGGAAGTCTGTCACCGTGGCGGTGAAGAGCATCCCCCCTGCGCGGGAGAGGGGCATCAGCTGGGCGCGGGGCAGGGGATGACGGGCAGAGCACCTGGCGCGGCGCTGGCGGTGCCAGCACTGACCTGTGAAGAGGGCCACGTTGGCGTGCTTGGGGTCGTAGGGACACCGGGCCATGCCGCTGATATTGTCCCCGATGGGCTCCAGCGTGTCCATCTATAGCGGGTGAGACGGGGCCGTGAGCAGTGCCACGTGGGTCCGGGCTGCCTTGGTGGCGCAGGCAGGAGCACCCACTACTCGCGGAGCCGATCACCCAAACACAGAGAGGGTGACACGTGGGGTCCCAGGTGTCCCCATCCCGGCAGGGGGTGGGTGACTCACGCTGTAGTTGGCGCAGACGGGGTTGAAGGCGTTGGTGCCGCAGACGAAGAGCAGGCTCTCGTTCCGCACCAGCAGCACCTTGACGAAGTTACGGCACTCTGCCTGCGCCAGCGAGAGGGGACCGTCACCCCTCAGCACCCTCTCCGCCCCAGCCCACCCCTGGGTACTCCCACCCAGGCTCCCATCACTGCAAGGGTCTGGCTTGGGGGGGTGTTTTCACCCCAAAATGGCATTTATGGAACCTGGAAATTGGACTGCTGGGCTGTGCCTGCTCTGCTCCATGGGCCCGAAATAATTAATTACAAACCCAATTATCTAAGCGGCCGATAAATGATGGAGACACAACCGCTGGCAGGGAGCGGGGAGGCGGAGGGTGACACCCCGGGATGGGGTGGCTTTGTCCATGTGACACAGGGCGCAGAGGGTGTTCACTCTCCACCCAGGGAGGGGTCGTATGGGATGCGGACCCCCCCCCCTACCTCGTGTTTCCCCTTCATCCGGCAGATGCTGATGTCGTGCTGGTTCGAGCGCCATGTCAGCTTCTGGGGGGGGAAGAAAACCCAGCATGGGGCTGGGGTGAAGCTGGCAGCCCTGCCACCCCGGCACCTCCCCGGCACCCAGGGGCTCAACACTTACCCGGTGGTAGCGCATCTCACCGGCACCGGTGGGCTCCAGGCTCACGCGGTAGACATTGTCCCTAGGGAGGGGGACACGGGTGTCACCACCCTGCAGGGCTCCCAGCTGCGATGCTGGGGGCACCCCAGGGATGTGCACCTCAGCGAGGCATGTTGGAGGGGGGTGCAGGATCCTCTGCCAACCCCCCAGGGAGATGTGGGGTGCTGGGGTGGGTGATGAGCCCCACCAGAGCTCCCCTGGGGTGCCCCATGGCAGATTTTGGGGTGCCCCAGTACAGGTAGTGGGGTCCCTCCTCAGCAAAGGGGGTTGGGGTGGGGTGTCAGGTGCCCACCCCCATCAGGGGGTGGCTTTGGGGTGCCGCAGTTCTGACCTGTCCCCGATGAAGAGGGTCCGGTTGACCTTGAGGATGCGCTGGATGTTGAGGCGCTGGGTCCCCCCACCCTCGGGGCCAGCCGGGCGGCTCGTCCCGTGGCCCAGGAAGACGGTGTAGTGCTTCACGTCTTGGGGGGACACATGGGGGGGTCATATGCTGCCAGGGCACGCCCACCCATCCCGGTTCCCCCAGCCAGCCAGGGGGACCACCCTCACCCAGCCCTGCCCATGGGTGCCCCCCCTCCCGCCTTCACCCCGAAACCCTTTCCCATAGGTGCCCCCCCTTCCTGCCTTCACCACAAACCCCCTGCCCATGGGTGCCCCCCTCCTGCCTCCACTCCAAAACCCATTTCCCATGGGTGTCCCCCTCCTGCCTTCACCCCAAAGCACCCCAAAACTCCTGCCCATGGGTGCCCCCCCTCCTGCCTTCACCCCAAAACACCCCAAAACCCCATCCCCTCTCTGTGCCGAGCCACACTGATGCAGCACCCTCACCCCCACCCTGCACCCTCGGGGACCCCTTGGGTGGGCACTCACAGTCCTCGGGGGCCACGGCGATGGGGCCGGGCTCCTCGGGGAAGGTGCCACGGGCCATCCTCTCCACTGCGAGCAGGAGCAGCAGGACGAGGGGGACGTGGGGGGGTGGCCCCATGGTGTCCCCTGGCATGGGTGGGCACCCACCACACCTGTGGGCACAGGGAGAGGTGGGAGGGGGGCAGCACCCACCCGGCTGCCTGGGTTCCCTCCCCATTGCGTGCCACTGACCCCCCCCTACCCCATAGCTCCCACACTCTAAACCAGCCAGGGTCCGCGGGGGTCTCAGGGGGGGTGGATGGGGGGTTTAAGGCGCTGGCGCTGGGCCAGTGCCAGCGGCGAGGGGCCGGCACAGGATGCGGCTGGGATCAGCAATAGGGAAGCGAGTCCTTCCCCAGCTGAAGAATTTCAAATATGCTGGGAAAAGCTGCCCCCACGCCCCCGCTGAGTCGCCCCCTGCGCCTGCGCGACTCTGTACTGGGGCTACTGGGCCCAAACTGGGGTTTTACTGGTGGCTCACCACCACCAACCCATGGGGGAACTAAGCCAGTGCACGGTGGCATGGCAAGGCTGGGGACATGGGGACATGGGGGAAGCCAGTGAGACTCTTCCCCCATCTGAAATGCCATCGGGATGGCTCAGAAAATCCCTGGGGACACATCGGAGCACCACGTGCTATGGCACTCCCGCTGCTGGACAGCCCCAATGCCACCGCCACCATCACCGTCCTGCCACCCATCCCCGTGGGCCAGCAGGGACGGGGGTAGGGCTGGGTAATTAGCAGCCAGGCAGAGATTTAATTGATTATCAATTCCGTGAGAGCAGGGAGCGGGTTCAATCGAACCGTCGCCCTCCTGCCGCCGTGTCCCCTGCGGCGAGCCAGGGGGGTGACATTGCGCGGGGCTGCGGGTCACGGCGCCTGGATGCCAGGCGGTGCCAGCGGGAAGACTCGACCTCATCCCCTCCGCGGTGTCACCAGCCCCGGGTGAGACCCGGCACTGTCCCCATCCCGGTCCCCTCTGTGATGTCACAGCCTCTGGGGACGTCTGACCCTGACCTCACAGCCCCCAGGTAGGACCTGACTCCAGTGGGACCTGACCCTGGTGTCACACCGCCTGGGGACAACTGACCTGGTCCACACAGTGTCATGGTCCCCAGGGACACCCAACCCTGTCCCCATGGTGTCATGGACCCCAGGGACAACTGGCCCCATCCCCACGGCGTCATGGACCCAAAGGCCACCCAACCCTGTCCACACGGTGTCACGGCCCCCAGGGACAACTGACCCTGTCCCCACGGTGTCACAGCCCCTGGCTCCCCTGGCTCCCCCGACTCTCCCCGGGTCCCCCAGTGAGCCAGGCACAGTCGGACTCACCTCCCCGGGGCCGGGATACCCAGCCACGGAATGGAGCCGTGCCTCAGTTTCCCCACCTGCCCAAGGAGCGAACGGCACCGTCCCTTATTAAATTTTTTTAGATATTTCTATTCAAAATAACCGATGGGTGCCTGCAAGGGCAAACCTGCCTCAAAGTCCAGCACGGCCGAATTGGCGGTGGCGGTATGCTGTGGGTGACAAACTGGCCGGGATAGGTCCCATCCCCTGGGTGCCAGCTTGGAAATTCCTATTTTTTAATCTATTTTTTGTGCCTGGGCTGTTTTATAAAAGCCATTAACAATTTAATTGCTGTAATTAAAATCTCAGAGGCTTTTACCACCTGAGCTGAATGAGGGGGGTCCCCCAACACCCCCCTCCCCAGGAGCTGCTGGGGGTTCCGAGCCCAGCTTCCTTACCTAAACAAGCCATCCTGTTTGGGTAACGATGTCCCCACGCCGTAACTCCCTCCCAAGCCGGGTGACACCAGCAGCATCCAAAAATCACCAAATTTAAGCATCCCCGTGGGGTCCCCAGAGGGAGGGGAGGACCCCAAAAAGCAGCCCAAGGGAAGGGCTCAGTGCATATCGGCCACTTGAGAATCCACCCATGCCAGGTAGGATTTGGGCTGCGGGGAGGTTCGTGTCACTGCCTTGGGTGCCAGTAACCCCAAGTGGGGGATCCGGTGTCACCGTCCCTGCAGGCTGTGTGGTGACAGCGAGCGGCCGCAGGGTAACCAGAACCTCCAGCGACATAAATGCCTGCGATTGTACGGGCAAAGAAAAGGCAGCGCAGGCAGCGGGGCGGAGGGGGCCGGCAGGGAGAGGAGCACGGCGAGGGGACGGGTGACAAACAGGGACAGTGGCGGAGGCAGTGGCGGAAGAGTGGGGATGGTCACCGTGCTGGTCCCCAATATGGCTGTGGGGAAACTGAGGCAGCGAGTGGAGACAGGGCGGCTGTGCCGGGGATGTGGTGGGTGGTCCGGGGGGCGGGATGGGGGGGTCTCCAGCCCAGATGTCTCCGACACCGAGCAGCTGAACAGCCTCAGCCATATCCCTTGTCCTTGTCCCTGCCGGAGCCCCGTGCTCCGTGCCTCAGTTTCCCCATTTGAAAGCACGCTCAGCCCTCACCCTCTGCATGCAAAGCTTGGAGGGGGGCAGCCACTCACCCTGTCCTTCTCCCCCTCCATGTAGCATCTCCCCCACCCCTCCACACAGGGGTGATGGGGAGGAAGTGGGGGGCAGCCCCCCATTTTTGCCCCCCCATGCCATAATTTCCAGAGGCTGATAAAGGGGGACTGCAGTGATCCCCAAGCGCAGTGGGGTTCATGTGACCCCAAAGAGGGGGCTGCCAGCCCCCCCCCCGCCTGCCGGGGGAGGGGTATGCTTGTCCCCATTCCCCTCCCAGGGATGGGAGCCCTTCCCCGTGGCGACTGGGCATGGCTCCTGCCCCCCCCCCTCCCCAGCAACCCACTCTGCCCACCTGAGCTCCGCCGGCCGCCTTCGCCGCTGGCCCTATGGCACGGCCACCGCTGTCCCCACTGCTCCGAGGGGGGGTCCCGGACGCCTGAGTCCCATAGCTGGGGGTAGGTCTCGTCCCCCCCCCAGGACGCCCCAATGGCGCTGGGGGCTCTGGCCTCCCGAAAGCAGCTCAGCTGTCACGTAATCCCCCCTCCAGGGACCCCCAGGGGAAGGGGGCCTGCGCCCCCCACCCGCGCCAGGTGGGAAGGTAGGGCTGATGTCACCGTAACCAGAGCCACCACCCCCCCCAGCAGCTGTCACCGCAACCGGGGACCCGGGGGGGGGGGCGTGTTACCCATGGGACACCCCGAATGGCACCGCGACATCCCCACCCAAAGCATCACGGGAAACCACCGGCACAAGCCCACCCGGTGACACCCCAGTAAGACACCCCCCCCGCCAAGCCACGGTGGGGACCGCAGTGGCCTCCCTCATCCTCACCGGCCATCGCCACACCCGGAGCTGATCCCGGCTTGGCTCATTCCCATGGGATCCCAGATGCCACCCGCACCGGCTCAGCCTCAGAACACGAACCCATTAGAACGGCACCGGGAAAGGGGGGGGGACATTGGGAAATGTGGGGGGACGACACTGGGAAAGTGGGGGGACACCAGCCCTGAAATCCCTTAAAATACAACTTTTTTAGGGAATAATGGCGGCGGCAGCCAGCATGACCAGTCACCAGCCCTTAATTAACCAGGGTTCATTAGGAGGCATCTGATGAGGGGCGTGTTATTCAAACCCCTCCCCGTACTGGGGGGTCATGGTGTTATCTCAATATCTAAATCCCTTCCCTTTTCACAGGGATTTTATTTGCTGTTTGGGGTAATTTCCTTTAGAAAGTACCTAGTGCCAATAAGCGATCAGCAATTAGATATGCTAATGAGGCCCTTAGAAGCAGTGTTAAGGAAAATGCCCCCCCACCCGCGAGCCCCCGAAATATGGCACCCCGTCCCCAGAGCATCCCTTGCTCGACAGGATCACACGTGGGGACATCCCCCAATGCCATAGAGGGGGTTTGGGGGTCACCAGTAGTAGCCCCCCCGCTCCGAAATGGCTGTGGGGACCCCCTCCCATCCCCAACCCAGCTGCTGCTGCCGCCAGGGCTGAGGGGCTCAGCCCCCCACCCCGGGTTTCCGTTCCGGGGCCGGTTCAGATGGCAGAGCCAGGAAGCAGCTGTCCCCACGGCGGGGACGGAGCAAATGTCACCCCGGCCACCTGGCACCGCGGGCTGGCCCTGGCCCCCGCCATGGGTGGCCCCCCCCCTTCAACACAGCGCCTCCCGGGGTGGGGGGGCTGCAGGCAGTTTGCACCCCCAGAACTGGGGGTTGCCAAGAGGATGGGGGGGACCCCAGCATTGGTGGGGTCCCCATGCAGGTGACAGGGACGGGGGGCCACGGGCATGGTGGTGGAGGGGGGACACCCACCACCCACCATTTACCTTGGCGCTTCCGCGGCCCCGCCGGTAGCTCAAATGTCCCCCCGGGCCTCCCGCTCCGGTTACCGGCTCCGCTTACAGCTGCCGTTTATAGCCCCCGTCCCTGTCCCCATCCCTGTCCCCTCCCCATCGCCCACGACCCCCCCCCGGGTGGGGACCCAGGTGTCCGGGCCCCCCGGAACATCCCCAGGCACCAGGGGGGTCTGACCCCCTGACACGGGCTCTGGGGATGGTGGGGACCCCGTGGTCAATTTGGGTGGCTTTGTCCCCACACCCATCACCCACCGCGGGTGCCCAGGGGTGACACGAGCCGCTGGGTGCTGTCAGCGCCTTCGATACCCACCGGGTGACACTCACAGGTGTTGGGTGCCCCCCCCACGTCCCTTCCACCATGCCAGGGCAGTGCTGGTGGCCGGCCAAAGCCGCATGGTAATTTGCATATTAAATACATACTCATCTGCATATTAAGGATTGTTTCCTATCGAGGAGGCATCACATGCCAAAATAAACCCCATGGAGGGGACAGTGGGGTGCTGTCCCCCCTCAATTCACAGCCCTTGTCCCCTGTCCCCAAGCACATGGCTGTCCTGTCCCCCCCAATTCACAGCCCTTGTCCCCTGTCCCCCCAGGGCACATGGGTCCTCCTGTCCTGCTGGTCCCCCAAAGGCACTTGTCCCTACAGGCACACATCCTGCCATGTCCCTCCTGTCCCCCCCAAGACTGTCACCCCCCTTGTCCCCAAGAGCACTCATTCCCTTGTCCCCAAAAGCACTCATCCCTCCTTGTCCCCAAAGGGCTATATCCCCGCCATGTCCCTCCAAGAGAGCCATCCCTCTTGTCCCCCTTGTCCCCAGAGTCACACATCGCCCCTTGTCCCCAAAGGCACCCTCCTCATCTTCCCCATCTCCTGTGCCACCCCAGGGGCTCTGCACCCTCACCGGGTCCCCTTGGGCTGCCAAGTCTCACCCCGGCACCCCACTTTGGCACCCACATGGCCCCAGGGCCACCCCGGCCGTGGGCGGCTGCAGACAGGTCCTGCCGGCAGGAGCAGGTCCAGCTGTTCTGAGTCACTGCTTCCAGCCTTGTGCCTCAGTTTCCCCTCGGTATGGGAAGGGCGAACCCCCTGCTCCCGGTCCGAGCCCGGCCACCGCTCCCGGGAGCCCCCACCCAAAGCCCTGCCAGCTCCCTGGACCACACCTCCCCTGTGCACCCCACGGTGCCCCGTCCCAGGGAGCTCATGTCCCCAGGGAGCCACATCCCCATGGAGTCCATGTCCCCCCAGGGTGTCTCATCCCCAAGCAACCCTGTCCCCAGGGTGCCCCATGCCCGGGATGCCCCATCCCCAGGGATCCCTGTCCCCAGGGTGCCCCCAATCCCATGGAGCCCATGTCCCCAGGCTCTCCCACGCCCAAGGAGCCCCGTCCCCAGGGATCCCTGTCCCCAGGGAGCCCCAGCCCCGAGCGGGCAGAGGGATGCACAGCTCCTGGTTCAATCCCACCAGCCAACAGGCATACCCCGCTCCACATGGGAGACCCTACAATAACAAACCAGTGCGCACAAACTCCGCTCCAGCTGCAGACCCTACAATAACAAACCGCTGTGTTTACACCCAGCTCCAAGCAGGAACACTGCAATAACAAATGAGGGCATGGAACCCCATCATTAACTGGACGGGAGGTTGCTGTACACACCCACATCTGTCAGAAACAACCCCAAAAAAACCCCAAAACAACCCCAATCCTGAGAAGGCAACCCTACAATATCAAACCCACAAATCCCAGCAGCCGGGGAGAAACAGTGGAGCCGGAGGAGGTGCCAGGGGAGGCTGGGAGCGAGCGCCCAGCCCCTGAGCCTGCTCATTTTTTAAGCCTTAATAAAGTTTAGGTGGTGGTGGTGGTGGTTTTTATTTCCATTTCGGGCTTCCCCATGCCGGCCGCACTTGGCTGCTCTGCTCCGGCTGGGAAAATGGGGCTTTTAATTGCTCCAAGCCCAGGCTCTGGCACCTCAAGTTCATATTCCTACGCTCCAAAACACTTATTTGTAGTTAAATAAGATTAAATATCTGCTCAGACAAACAGCATGGAGAGGGGCGAGGGGTGTGGGTGAGTGCCGGGGGGGTGCAGCCGCCAGGGTCCCCGCAGGTCCCTGCTGCGTCACTGTCCCCAGCATCATGCTGTCCCCAAGGTGATGGTGGCTCTGGAGCTGCCGCCCGGGGTGTGTTCCCATCCAGGGCACCTGCTCTGTGGCCCCCCCTCTCCCTCCTCCGAGGCACCCACCTCCTGGGGACACCAAGGGATGGGGACCCCTGTGGGGACAGGAACCACAGCCACCCCTGGCAAACCTGCTCCCGTCGCCGCCGGTTCCCGGCAAGGCCGGTGTGCCAGGAGGGTGGGAAGCAGCTGCTGGTGCCAGGACGTGGGCCACAGCACATGAGCCCAGCCTTCGCCCTGTGGCCTCCTCCTCTTCCTCCTCCTCCTCCTCCTCGCGGCGAGGCTGCAGGTCCCGGTGTGACCCGGTGTGACCCAGCTCCATCCTGCTGTTTTGCAGACGCCAACTTCAAAGGCTTTGGCGCTGCCGGGTCCCGCTCCTGCCATGGCCGGGGACAGATGGGAGCCATGGGGGGTGACACCCAGCCCCCCTGCTACCGCGAGCCACCAGCACCCTGGCACGGAGGCACCCCGAGCCCCAACAGGGCTGTGGAATGCACTGGGCTAGTGTGGGTGCTGGGTGCTGGCACTGCGGCATGCTGGGGTGTGGGATGGGATGCAGGATGGGATGTGGGATGCAGGATGGCATCTGGGATGCAGGATGGGATATGGGATGCAGGATGGGATGCACGTTGGGATGCAGGCTGGGATATGGGATGCAGGCTGGGATGCAGGCTGGGATGCAGGTTGGGATGCGGGGTGGGATGTGGGGTGGGATGCGGGGTGGGATATGGGATGCAGGCTGGGATATGAGATGCAGGATGGGATGCGGGGTGGGATGCAAGTTGGGATGTGGGATGCAGGCTGGGATGGGATGCAGGATGCTGGATGGGATGCGGGCTGGATGTGGGATAGGATATGGGATGCAGGATGGGATATGAGATGCTGGCTGGGATGTGGGGAGGGATGCAGGATGGGATGTGGGATGCAGGATGGGATGGGATGCAGGGTGGGATGTGCGGTGGGATGCAGGCTGGGATGCAGGCTGCTGGATGGGATGCAGGCTGGGATACGGAATGCAGGATGGGATGCCGGCTGGGATGTGGGATGCTGGATGAGATGCAGGATAGGATACGGGATGCAGGATCGGATGTGGGATGCCAGCAGCGCCGCGGAACAAAGGGCCATTGTTCGTGGGTGCGCGCCCAGCGCCACTGCCTCCGCCTCGCCGGAAGGTCAGGTATTTCCTCGCTGCCCTCGAAACAGCTCCTTGTTCTCCTGCCAGCGCCAGCAAAGCCCGCTCGGCCGCGGGCGCCCACCAGGCCAGCACGGCCCCAGCCCCACTGCCACCGCCACCGCGTGCTCCCGGCCACCGGCGCTGCAAAGCTCACGGCAGGACAGGTGACAAAGGTCCCCATCCCCTGGGTGGCCCTGCCAAGATATGCCGGATGTCATCTGTGTGTGGGCGTGTGCGCATGGGGTGTCACATGTGTGCGGGTGTGTATGCGCACCATGTGTCGTGTGTGCGTGCAGGTGTCGGTGTGTGCAGCAGGTGTCACATGTGTGGGCACCAGCTGTCACATGTGTGCAGGTGTCAGCATACGCACTGGCTGGCACATGTGTGCAGGCATGTGGGCACCAGGTGTCATGTGTGTGTGCTGGTGCATGTGCACTGGGTGTCATCTGTGTGCAGGTACGTGTGCACCTCGTGTCATGTGTGTGCAGGTGTTGGCGTGTGCACCAGCTGGCACATGTGTGTGCCGGTGCATGTGCCGGTGTTACCATGTGCACTGGTGTGTGCTGGTGTGTGTGCACCACGTCATGTGTGTGCAGGTGTTGGTGCGTGCACTGGCTGTCATGTGCATGCGAGTGTGTGTGCACGGGGTATCACATGTGGGTGGGTGTCTGTGCACAGGGTATCACGTGTGAGCAGGTGTCTGTGCACAGGTATCACATGTGTATCATGCATGTGAGGGGTGTGCAAGGACAGGTGTGCACAGGAGTGGTGTGCGTGTCTGCGCTCACAGGGCTGGGGGTGTGTGTGTGTGCGCGCGCACACGTGGGCTGTGTGCGTGTGGCTGTTGTGCACGCATGGGGACACGCACACGTCTGTGCGCAGGGCTGATGTATGTGCGCACGCATGTGCATGGGGCTGTCATGTGCACGTGTGGTGCGTGCAAGCAGCAGGGGCTGTGCAATGCACCCCAGGGTGCTGTGGGGTGCTGGGAGCAGAGCACCCCAATACCGGGGAGGCCCGACAGCCCCTCCCGGCGCAGCCAGGCCGGATCAGGCCCCGGGCCGTGCTCCCAGGCTATTCTCAGCACTGACCTCACGCCGCGCCAGCTCGCTTCCTGAGAGGTGACATGAAGGATAGGGCGCAGCCGGTGCCGGGGCAGCTGCCGGGGTTATTTCCAGCTCTGCGCTCCCTACCTGCTGCGCCAGGCAGGATCCAACCCCGCGCCAGGCGAGGACAGATCCCGGCTCCCAGCCTCCCAAATTGCCTTCTTAAGGCTTCCTAATTTCCCAGCGCTTTATCTCGGGCGTCCCCCAGCGGGAGATGATGGATGGGGCTGATAATAAAAGCCAGTTATGTTCCCACCGCCCAAACCGGGGCCGGATCCAGTCTCTCTGGTGGGTACGTGGGTGCTGCCACTGCTGCCTTTTCCCATCCCGCCCTCCTCCACCGCCTTGGATTTGTTTTCAGCGTTGGGGAGGGGGGTGGCTGCTACTGCAGCCACCAGCTACTGCAAAGCCACATGCTGTCCCAGGCTCCGTGCCTCAGTTTCCCCATCTGATGCCCGAGCACCCCACAGGCATCTGCAGCCCCGTATCGCCCCGCCGAGGATGCGCCCACAGCCGCCGCTCCCCCAGGGCCACCATGTCCCCCTCAGATCCATCCGGCACCAAACCTGCCACCGAGCTCTGCCACAGTGCTGCTGGGTTTGATGAGATTATCCCAGCGGGCGGGATTACACAGGGAAGAGCTGGGGATTAGCCACGGCGCATCGGCACGCTGCCGCTGCCACAACCACAGCCTCAGCCAGCCTCGCCGCCAGTGGGCCGAACTGGGAGGAACTGGAACTGAGGTGTGACTGCCGAGTCCTAGGGCTGGGGTCTCCTGGGACCTCCTCCAGGGACCAGTGGCTTCACCAGCCGCTCTTTAATTAACCGGCTGCTGGGAACCAGCACAAAGAGACGAGAGGGATTTTTTTTCCCCTTCTTTTTTTTTTTTTTAAATTTGACAAAATTGTAATTAAATAGGGAGTAAAATCCTGTTAGCACAAGGCAGCCCGCTGGGATCTCCACCGCGCCAGATGATCGCTCTTCCTCTCCCTCCTGCCTTCACAAAGGGAATCGAAACCTCCATCAGCCCTTTTGGGGGATGCAACCGAAGCCCAAAGGTCCCTGGGGACGAGCCGGGGGGGTCCCCAGAGCCACAGGGTCCCCTCTGCCGCGGGGATACGGCAGCATCCTTTTGGGTACCACACTCTGGCAGCCACTTCCATCACCATCCTGGGGATGAAGGCATAGGAAGAAGAGACCTTGGAGCCCCCCAGGATGCAGCACCCGGGATGCCAGCGGTGATGAGGTGATGCTGGCAGCGATGGGGTGATGCCGGTGGCAATTGGGTGCAAATGGGTTAAGCAGGTGCAGCAGCACAGCCCAGATGGAACCAGGCTTGCTCTTGGTTTTCTTTACTATTGTTTATGTTGCTGAACGCATGCCGGATGCCACCACGCCGGCACCACCGCGAAACCATCCCGCCCGGGCCGGTGGCAACCCACTCGGCCAGCACAGCGAGAGATGATGGCACAGGGAAAGCCACCGGTTCGCACCCAGTAGGAAAACCTTACCGAAGGCAACGCCGGGAAATAGATACGGCTGGAGCGGCCCCGACACGGGAGATGTGCCGAGGGGCCGCCGCAGCTCAGCCCACTGAAAAATTAAATCGCATCCAAACTGGCAGGTTTAATTAAAAATATTCGAGCTTGTCTAAGGATAGAAACCGTGTCCGGCACTGCAGCAGGGATCTGCATCCAGCTCTGGTACCCGGCGAGCATCACGCTGACACGGGCCTCATGGCCAGGCTGAACCCTCCCAGCACTGGTACGGCAGAGCTGGTGGGGAGGGAAGAGCCCTCCCAGGAGCCACTGGTTTAACTGGGAGCCAAACCATCACGCGGCATGTGCAGAGCAAGCTGCAAGAGATTCTGGCTCTGAGGGGGCGTGCGAGGGGGACGGTGACACCCAGCCTGGCATGTCACCACCCTGCCCCGTGACTTCGGGCTCCTGGCAGGGCTTGGAGGGCTGCAAATCCATCGAAAATCCCCTGGTTTAGGGAGAGCACCGGGGTCCCTTCAACCCCCTGCAGCTGCGGGCAGCTCCACCATGGGGAGCGGCACACCCACACGCGTGCACACACATGCACACACATGCACAGCCACCTCCAGCCCGCTGCGGTCACCAGGCAGCATAGCCCGGTTTGCCAGCGGCTTTGCTGCTGCCGGGGGTTGAATTTGGTGATTTCCCTTTGTTTATGGGAACGGCAGCGAAAATATCTTGGGAAGTGGCTCTCAGGGTGGGGGGAAAGGAGCAGTCTCCCCCGAAACACCGGTGGCATCGTCACCTGCCCCCCCCAGCATCCTCAGAGCCCGAAGCCCACCCCCCCAGGGACCACCTCCAGCCCCCCCATGCACAAAACCTTCTCCCTCCCCTCCCCGCCGCAGCCACGTGCCCCGGTGACAGTGGTGACCCAATTCCTGTGTCATCCCGGGGACGCTGCAAAAGGGGCATCGCTGCCTGCGCTCACCTCAGCACCTGCCTGGATCCGGCCCCCAGCACCTAGTGGGGACACGCACCTGCAAACACCACCCCATGGATCGGTGGGTGGGGGACACCACGGCCGTCACAACGGGATGGGGGGGGCTCAGCCATCCCCCCCCTCCGGGGCACCCGGATCTGAAGAGATTGGGGTGAAGGTGCTGGAGTGGGGACCCAGGACGGGGGGACACAGTGGTGCCACATGTGCCACCATCGTCCCCACCTCTCCCAGGCGCTGGGGACAAGCAGAGGTGGGTATCCCCGAGGTGGGGATGCTCATGGCAGGTCCCCCCTCCCACCTTGCTCCCCAGGGTGGGTGGAAGGATTGGGTGCAGCACCCAACACCAGAGTGGAGGGGGGTCCCCTCGGCACCCCCCTGCAGCTCATGGCCTCGTTTGGCAGAGGGGAAACTGAGGCATGGTGGGAGGCAACACTCACCCAAGGTCACCCCGAGCCGACAGCACAGCCCCGCGGCCCCCCCCACTCCCCTGGGGGTGCTGGGCCCCCTCAAAGCCCCATGCAGGGACGGGGCTCCCCCCTCCACTCACTCCCATGGGGGGGTCCGGAGGGGCCCGCCAGGGCAGGTGGGGGCTCGGGGAGGGCCAGCACCCTGGCTGCTCTGGGTTATGTGGGAGTGAGGGAGGCCAGGCCTGGGGCAGCCGAGGGTGGGTGCCGGGGTTGGGGGTGCCTGGGGCACCCCAAAGTGAGGGCGACAGGGCAGGATTCGGGTCAGCCTTAGCACTCCCCACCCTGCATTATTTTAGGGTTACCCCTCCCCAAAATCCACAGAAGGCGCGATGGTGCTGAGCCCCAAAAGGGGGGGATGGGGCCCCCCTAGCCCCGCAGGCACGGCCTGCCCGGGGCTGCCCGGCCCTGCCCTCATGCTGGGGGGTGCCAGCCCCCCCCCACACTTCTGGATGGGGTGTGCCCCACTTCTGTGGGGTGTCCCCCCTCCATCCCTTGTCTCCACCATGGGAAAAGTTATGGCTCCAGTGAGACGGAGCCGGGCACCCCCCCAATTTGTGAGGGCTCTGCCCCCCCCAGCCCTGCTGGGTTATTTGGGGGGGAGCCCTACCACCAACCCCCCCCAAGGCTGAGCCCTCATTGCTCCCCTCCACCCTTTTGGGGGCTGCATTGGGCAGCCCCCCCCAACTCAGCCCCTCCGCCCCCCCAAGCCCAGCAGAGGCTGCAAGGGGGGGGCCCACACCAGCCCCCCCCTTTTTCTGCCCTCCCTCCCCCCCCCCCCAAACCACAAGCCCTGGCTGCTTCCCAAAGAGGCAGCAGAGGCAAAACGGAGCCCGATGAAACAGGGACCCCCCCCATCTCCATCCTCCCAGCTCGGGGGGGGGGGGGGGGAGGCCGGCCCCTTAGAATCTCGCGCCGATCACCATGTCCCAGGGCTGGGGGTCGGGGTGCCAGCCCGGCGTGCTGATGGGTGGGATGGGGGCGTGGGAGGGGATGGAGGGTGGGACTGGGTGCTGGGTGGAGGGGATTGGGGGGGGGGGCGGGTGCGGGATTGAAGTGCTGGGGGAGGCTCAAGGGTGCGGGGGGGGAGATCAGGGTGCTGGGTTGGGGAGAGGGGTGCGGGATCAGGGTGCTGGGGGGAGACGGGAGTGCGGGATCGGGATGCTGTGGGGGGAATAAGGTGCTGCGGGAGGGAACAGGGTGCTGGGGGGGACATCATGGTGCTGGGGGGGGGGACAAGGGTGGTGCAGGGTGAGGGTGCGGGGAGGGTCTCCGGGGTTCCGGGGGTGGGCTGGGGATGCAGGATCAGGGTGCCAAGAGGCTCGCCGAGGTGGGCTGGGGGTACGGGGGGGTGCCCAGGGTGCCGGAGAGGGCTGGTAGGAGGGAGGATTGGGGTGCCGGAGGGGGCCCCCAGGGTGCCGGGGTGGGGATGGGAATGCAGGATGGAGGTGCCGGGGGGGGGTGGAGCGCTGTGCAGGGGGGCCGCAGGGTGCAGGGAGGGGGGGCAGAGGGGTGCGGGTTGGGGGTGCTGGGGGTACTGGGGGGTGCGGAGGGGCCGGGGGGGCCCCTCCAGCCCGTGACCCTTCAAGGTTCCGCCCGCTCCGCCCGGAGAGCCGCTAACAAAAGCGCCGCTTCCCAATGCAGCAGGCGGCGGCGGCGGGAGGGGGGAGGGCTGGGGGGGGCACCCCCCGTTCCCTCCCATCCCCCCCCCCCCCCGGTCCCCCCGGGGAGGGGGCAACCGATGGGGGGGGGACAAACCGGGGGGGAGGACCGGACCGCATCGCCGGGGGGCGGGAGGGGGCACCGGCCGCGCTCTTACCTCCGCCGTCCCGAGGGCGGGGGGGGATCCAGGGGGGCCCAGGGCACCGCGCACCTGCGCCCGCCAGCAGCGCGGCTCGGCCCGGCCCCGCTCCGCTCCGCGCCGCCGCGGCGGGAGGCGCCGGGGCACCGGAGCCCGGAGCCCGGGCGGGGCGGGGCCGCGGGCGGCGCGGGGGGGGCCGCTGCCGGGGCCGGGGCCGGGGCCGGAGCCGGGCCCGCCCGGTGGCTGCGGCTGCACCGGAGCCGCTCCGGCAACAGCGGCGCTGAAAGAGCCGCCGCCGCCGCCGCTCCCGGAGCGGCTGCGCCCCCCGCCCTGCCCCCGCCCCCGCCCCGGGGAGGCGGCCCGGCCCGGCCTCGGGGCCCCCCCGCCCCCAGCGCGGAGAGGAGGGGAGAGGCGGGGAGAGCCGTCCCCGCCTGCCTCGGGCCCCCCGACAAAAGGGCATCCCCCCTCTGCCTTCCCTGGCACGGAGAGGGGCTGGGACCGACCCCCCCACACCCCCTGCCTCAGTTTCCCCCCTTTCCTGGCACCGGGAGGGGCTGGGACCGACCCACCCCCACCCCTTGCCTCAGTTTCCTCCCTTTCCTGGCACGGGGAGGCAGTGGGACTCCGTCGCCTGCGCCCTGCCTCAGCCTCGCACCCCCCAGCAAACGGGTTTCCCCACCTTTGCTGCCGAGCACACCCCTGCCTCCCTGCCTCAGTTTCCCCCTGCGAAAGGGCTCCCCCCGCCTCCCTCTCCTCCCTGGCCCTGGAGAGGTGGCACGGCCATGCCCCCAGCCCCCTGCCTCAGTTTCCCCTTGCACCGAGGGCTCAGACCTGCTCTATGCCCCACGGGTACTGCCCAACTGCAGCCAGGGCAGGCCAAACCTCCCCACCCCAGGGTGCGGAGGATGCCAGGGTGGGTGCCGGGGCGGGGGGCACGCCAGAGTCTGGGGCTGACACGCAGCGTAGGGGTCGAGCGCAGTGGGAGAAGGTGCTTTGCTTTCGCTGCTTCCATGCCTTACCACCGTTTTCCCTCCCGCCATCTGCTTCCCCAGCCCGTTTTAGTTGAACTTTCCTCCAAAAAACCCAAATCAGGGGAGTCAGAAATAAACCATCTGCCCCCCCCCACCCCGGGCAGACGCTCGGCATGGGAAATCTCAGCTCAGCCCCCAAGGTGCCGGGGTGTGCTGCCGGCGATGGCACTGACCTCCGGCATCGGTGTCCCGGCTCTGCAGTCGGTTGGGTTTCCAGAGAAACAAAGCACAGATCCCGCAGAGCTGCCGGAACCGTGGCAGCATGTCTCCTACCTGCCTCGGTGTCATCAGTGCACTGAATTGTGCCCAGGGCTCAGCCTGCCCTGGCAAGGAGGTTTCTCACGCTGCCGGTGATTCACCTCTTCCTGTCTCTCCTCTGGTCCCTCCCGGTCCCCGGGGCGGGGAAGGGGACAGCCACCCCCGGGGGGGGGACACTGGGCTGCCTGCGTCAGAAAGGGGGGGTCTCCAGGGGAAGGAAACTGCGGCTGTGACTCAGCGCCTGAGTCACCGTCCCCAGGGGGACACCGAGGGGACACTGCCGAGCCCCTTGACCTATTCACACAACCCCTGGTCCTCAGCTCCCCACGCTGGCCAAACTTGGGCTAATTAAGGCTAATTAACACTCCTCTGAATTAATCCCTCCCCAATTCTCGTGTGTCCTCCAAGCATCACTGAGACGCTCTTCGCCGAACATCACCAACATCCTGCGGCACCCCGACATCCCGCAGTACCCTAACATCCCATGGCACCCTAATATCCCATGGCACCCTAATATCCCGTGGCACGCTGCGGCCATGATGGTCACAGGAATCCTCCCAGGCATGGATTTTGGCCATGAATCTGGAAAACCGCAGCTCGGGGAGGGCTATTCTCGTCCACAGCCTCCGTATCGAGATTTATTCCCGGGCTGTGGGGTTTATTTGACCTTTCAGAAATAGAGCGAGTCGCAGAGGAGCTAATTGGCAGCTGCAGCCACACGTGTGATGAGTGGTGCCATTCTCTGGTGCAGGGTGGGGGGGGTCAGGGAGGGAGGTTGGCCCCCTCATGCGTGCACCCCACCAGCCTCGTGCATGCCGAGTGCGCAGGGCAGCACGGGGTGGAGCTGCAGCCCCCAGGCCTGTCCCAGCACGCCTGCCGTGTCTGGCACGGCTCGGCACGAGATCCCATGCCACCCCCCCCACTGGGCCCCCCCAGCCCCCCAAGCCCTGCTGGGGCCCAGGCAGGGGTTTTGGGGAGCGGTGCCTTCACAGCAGCCCCCATTCACAGTGGACCCCCCCGGATCAGGGTCACCTTCCCACCCACATGGCGACATCCCCCCTGGCAGCAGCCTGCCCTCCTTCCTGCTGGCGGGGAGGGCGCCTTGGAGGGCAGGAGGATGCAGGGCTGGTCCCCAAAAGGACCTGGGGCACAGGGGGTCCCCAAGGACAGGGACACTGCTGCCCCACCAGCCCCGGGGGGGCCTGGCATGGAGCATGGAGGCTCGGGGTGGGTGTCAGGCTTGGGGATCCTCTCCTCCCCATGCTCCCTCCATGGGTGGGAACCAACTGTCAGCACCATTTTTTTGGGGACATCCCCTGCACCCAGCCCCAGGCATGTCCCCCCATCCGCAGCCCTCCCCGGGGGGCTAGGGGGACTAGGCAGGGCACCCAGCTCTGTTCCTGCCATGAAAACTACCCTGCACCCACTTCCAGCCCTGCCCTCAGCAGCGAGCTTAACCCCGGCTAATTGCCTTGCTCCTAATGAGCTGCTGCTCCTCGCCTGCCTGCACCTGCAGGAAGGCCCTACCTTGCCCAGCAGCCCTCTTAATGGGATGAACTGGGCAAACTGGAAATCGTACAGCATCCTCCCAGGCTGACCCAATCCTCTCCCCTTGGCCGGGTGCCTGCAGCACCCAGTGCTGGGTGCTGGCTTGGGGATGCTCCGGGTTACGGGTGTTGCTGGTGATGCTCCGGGTTACGGGTGTTGCTGGTGCAGGGCAGGAGTTCATCCCCCAACCCCTCTGTGTGGTGCCTGGGTGGGGAGAGTGCGGGGCAGCGCAGGGACCCATGGGTGCTGCATGCGGAGCGAGGTGGGGAGGGTCCCAGTGCTCAGGGCGTTGTGGCTGGGAAGGTGGGGAAACTGAGGCACGAGGGGACCCAGGACAGGAGCAAGGTGATGGGGAGAGACTGGGGCAGGGCTGAGTGCACACGTGTGTGCGTGTGTGTGTGTGCGCGCATGCCTGTGCTTATGTGTGCATGTATGCATGCGTGTGTAAATGTGTGCATGTATGTGCATGTTCATGTGCATATGCACGTGTGTACATACATATGTGTGTGCATGCATGTGTGTGCCTATGTGCATATGTGTGTGTGTGCCTGCATGCACATGCATGTGTATGCCTGTGCAGGCATGTATGTGTGTATGTGGCATGCATGTGTGTGCACACCCTGCGGCACAGGGAGCGCATCTCCCCGGGCATTCCAGCTGCAGCCGAGGCCGCTGGGGCGGGTGCCCGGTGCTGGCTCGCTGCCCCTGGGCTCTGCAGCGCTGGGTGCCGGCAGCGAGGCCGCTCTGGCAGCCCCGGTAGGCAGGCTGCCCGCACACAGGCCTGCCTTTCAGGCACCCCGCGCCGTGCCAACACCACCCACCTGGGCCGGGAGCTGGGCACCGCACCACAGAGCCGCCTTTGTGCCATCGTGCGGGTGTGCATGGATATGTGCACGTGTGTGCGGGCGTGTGTGTGTGCGTGCACACACATGTCCGGGCATTCGCTCAGCTGGGAGCATTGCAATCGCCCCCCAAACCTCCCCAGCTGGCACCGACCCCCCCAAAATATGCCGCTGGGTCCCCAGCACCTGCTGCCGGCCGTGGCTGTGCCCAGCCCTTTCCCGGCACGCCGTGGCGCTTGGGGGAGAAAGAGTGGTAATTAAGTTAATTTGCACATGCAAATCATCCTCAGTTTGAATCTGTTAATTTTATAATTTGATGTTTAATGTACGTATCTGCTGTGTTTTCTCAGCCAGAAACCCAACATTTTCTGGGTGCTAATGATGGGGGCTGTGCTCCGGGGGCGGGGGAGAAGGACCCCACGGTTGCACAGGTGCTGATGATGCACCAGAGATTAATCACCACCCGTAACGAGTGCACCCTGCGATGTGGGTGCCCGGCGGGGCCGGGAGAAGGGGGCTCACCCAGTGCCCGGCCGGGCTCTGCTGTCTCCCCACAGCCCTCGCCCACCCAGCACGGCAGCAGCCGGGGCCATGCCGCAAACCGGCAATTTGAGTTGGGTTTTAAATATCTACAAATCACTACCTGTCAGCAAGGCTGATGCTGTCAGGGAAAAGGAGGGAGATGCTGTGTACATGTGGGGCAGCCCCAAAAATGACTGAATTTGCCCCATTCTGGAGGCAGCAGGAGTCCTTTCCATCCCTCCTGCCAGGGAGTTGTTTGGGGATGTGGGTGGTGGTGAGCTGAGACCTGGCAACTCGTGTCAGCCAGCTGCTAGCCTCCAAGGGACAGAGGGATGCGCTGGCCGCTGGTGGCATTCACAGCAGCACCCGGCTCCCTGGGGAGCCCAGCGCCAGCTGTCAGCACCTCCAACTGCAGGGCCCATGGAGGGCACAGCGTCCTCGCCCCTTCCCGTCCCACCCCTGAGAGCTCTGCCAGCACGTTCCCATCCCCGAAAGTCCTGCCTGAAGATAGGGGACTGCAAAAACTGGGGCCGTGTGTGGGGTGTGCTGAGGCTGAGCAGCACCCTGAGGCCAAATGTTGCCCCGGGGCTGAGCATCACCCCGGGACTGAGCATCACCCCGGGGCTGGACATCACCCCATGGTTGAGCATCACCCTGGGGCTGAAAATCACCCCAGGGCTGAGCATCACCCCATGGTCAAGCATCACCCGATGGCTGAGCGCCATCCCATGGTCGAGCATCACCCTGGGGCTAAGCATCACCTGGAGGCTCAGCAGCACCCTGAGGCCAAGCATCACCCCAAGGCCGAACATCACCCCGAGGCTGTGCGCTGCCTCGTGCCACAGCAGCCGCGGGCTGGCAGAGGCCAACAAACCACGTCCCTGTTTATCTGCGATGCCGGCTGGGGTTTTGCATACACAGGATTTGTAGGTTCCCTTTGAAGCTCCTGCTGCTGCCGGCCCCTCATCTCTGCCTCTCTGGCGGAGATAAAGCGGTTCCCCACAGCCACCCAGCTTGGGAAGGACGTTGTCACCCGCCTGCCTGGGGCTGGATCCGGTCGGGTGATCCCCGGATCCTCAACAGGGCAAGAAGCAGCCCTTGGGGAGCAGGGGAGGGTGACGCCACCTTTCTAATGAAAACTAATTGCGATTAATCCCATCTCATTGTTTACTCGGGGCTGATTTAAACACATTTCAGGCTAGACTGAGCATTTGAACATTTCTAATGTATTTTTCTTTCTGCTTTAATGACCTCGTTCCTGCCACTCTGCTGCCATCTCCCTGCTCCAGGAAACAAGTGGTAACTTAATCAAGTTCATTCAGAAAGAGAAAAACACCCTGTGGCTGCGTCGGGGGTGGCCGGAAAGGAACTGAGCCCCCTTCGCCCCGTGGGGACCCGGCTTAGCCCTGTGCTGGCTGGGACAGACCCTTGTGCCCATGACCGTCACCCAGCCATGGCCATCATCATCGCTGGGCTCTCCCGTCCAGCTGTTCTCCAAGGCCAAAACCAGCTGTTCCCGTTGCTAGCCCTGCACAGCCCCTCTGGCTGCTCTCCCCATGATCCCAGGGCTCGCCCATCCAGCGGTTGCCCGCCCGACCCCATTCGAGCTGTTCCCATTGTCATTCCTGTGCTCTCCCATCCAGCTGTTGCCCCCCCGACCCCATTCCAGCTGTTCTCATTGCCACCCCAGGGTCATCTCATCCATCTGTTCCTCCATCACCCCCCTCCAGCTGTTCCCATTGCCATCCCAGGGCTCTCCCACCCAGATGCCCCCCATCACCCCATTCCAGCTGTTCCCATTGGCATCCCAGGGCTCCCCCATCCAGATGTGCTCCAGTGAGCCCAGCCTCTCCCAATCCAGTTGGTCTCCCCCCCAGCCCACAGCCCCTTCCTCCCAGCCATCCCCAAACCCCAGCTTGTCCCCATGTCCCCCTCAGTGTCCCCCCAAGCTGGGGCTATTTTTAATCTCCCCTTCAGCTCTCTCCTGCTCCACGCAGAGCCAGCGACTTTTGCAACCTCCTTTTTCTAACCCAGAGACTTTCTGTTCTCCTCCCTCCCTCTGGAGATGAAGCAATACCAGGGGGGCCCAAGGAGGTGCCCATCTCCTCAGGTCCCTCCTGAGGGGCTTTGTCACAGTCACCTTTTCCTCAGAAGAGCTTCACCCGTCCTCGCTCCTTCGCAGCCTTTCCCCTTTCTCCCCACTGCAACAGAATCCTTCGGGTTTCCGTATCCTGCTGAGGAAGAGGAGCAGAGTGAAGGCTTTTGGGGTGCGCAGGGGGGGATTTGCCCACTGGGGTGATAACGTAATGATGGGACAAAGGAGCATGTCCCCCCCTATCCAGCCTCCAACACCATTACATCCCCACGTCCCCCACTTTGGAAACCTCTTGCTTCCACTCCGTGCCTCAGTTTCCCCAGCAGCCCAATGCACTGTGCCCAACAGACCCCCCCCCAAAACCCAACCACCGGTACCAGCACCCCCCCCCAAGAAGCGGGCTGACCCCATGGCAGGCAGCCAGCATGGATGCCCCCCATACGGATGCCCTTTGGCAGAGCGGCTTTTGCCGGGGAAGAGCCGGCCCCGGCAGCGATTGTGATTTTCCCCTCAAGCGTGGCTAACGCTAGCACTCGCCAGGCGGCACAACCGAAGCCAAAGCATTTCCCCCCCCACCCCGGGGTAGCTCAGGCAACACCCGCTGCAGAGACGAGGCTGGGAGGGGGATCCCCTCCTACACCCAAGAAAAGAAATCACAAGAATTTGACGCAAAATAAAGGCATAAAATCGGAGCATGCTGCTGAACCCATCCTGCCATTTATTTGGATTTTTTTTTTTTCCCTCTCCATCAGCTATTTTCCAGTTTTCAGCTCAATCCTGAAGCTCTGATGTCCCTGGGAGAGGGACATAACCCTGGAATAAAACCCTGGGAGCAGGGGAGACGCACGGGGGTCTGTTCCTTGAACAACGACCAAATTCACTAAACTTGAGGACAATCAAGAGTTGAAAAAGCTGCTTTTTTAAATTATTATTTATTTATGCTATTATTACAGTGAGTTAGGAAAAAAAGATGCACTCCCGGCTTTGAAGTGGAGCAAACAAACTGCCCTAAATGGTTAAAAAACCCCAATTAAATGGTGAAAAACCTGCCCTTCCTCCCTGTCTAAGGATGGGAGTTAAGGTCAGCTCTTTCTTTTCCTTAATCTGTGATTTTTTACCTTAAAAGCAATTTTCCCTGGGCTGCCAGCCGGTTGGTAAACGGCCTCTTTTGTCTTTAGCCCTTCCTTTTTTTTCAGGAAAATGGAATCCTATTTTGTTATCGGTGTGTTATTTATATGCTGGGGGTGTGGTTCCAATATCATGAGACGGGAGTGATTCTCCGGTACCTGCCGCGTCCTGAGCTGGGGGGTCAACCCACAGTGGGTGCCATGGGAGCAGCAGGGCTGGTTGCTTTGGGCATCAACCTGTGGCTTGTTTAATGTTCCCGTCTGTCACCGCGAGTGTCCGGGACATGGTCCAGCGAGCGGTTTGCGGCCGTGAAGTGCCAAGCCAGCACGCCATGGGCGCCTGGCAAGCGTGGGGAGGTTTCGTTGGCGTTTCCCATGGCCGAGCATCACATCGTTGCGTGTCCCCAGCCCCAGCATGCTTTGTCCCCAAAGGGGTGTCTGTGCTGGTGGGGGGTGTCCAGCACCTCTGCGGATGCATTGCACTGGGAACACTCCCCCCTTTGGTTTCCAGCCCCTGCATCCCCCTGCCCGGGGAAGCCTTCAGCCTCGCTGCTGCCCAGGGCTTTGCTCCGATCGATGCTCCAGCCTCTTTTAACACCTCGCAGGGATCGATGGACAAGGCAGGGAATTGCCTGCACCAGAGGGACATGGCTAATCCCCCTGGCAGGGCTCTGCCTGCAGCCACTTGCCTTAACCCTGCCTGTGCCGTGGCGGTCACCAGGCTCTCCAGCAGCGTCACCCACCTGGTGACCATCACCATGGCCTCTGGGCACTGCTGCAGCGCTGCATCCCCAGGGCTCTGCCTATTTTAGCTGCCTGCTCCTGTCTCTGCCTCTCCTCTTCTTCAGCTGCAAAGAGCTCCCTGAGGACACAGTAGCCGAGAAAACACCCAAATCCACCAAAATCTCCCCAAAACTGGAGCCTGCTGGTGGCACCGGGGCCATATCCCTGGCTGCGGGGACACCACCGCCTGTCGCTGATTTTCCCCTGCCAGATCCCCTGCCAGACCCCACACCCCATTCCACGGAGCAATTTAATCACTAAAAGGCAATTTGGCACCTTAAAATCACTCTCTGCAAATGGATGTGGGGTTGCCAATGCTCCCATGGGGCTCCCAGGTGGGTGCACATCTCCGGTGGGGTCTGGGGGGCTGGGAGAGGGCTCCCACACTGCAGGGATGGTGCTACGCTGCACTGCCCATGTGCCTGGAGCACTGGAGCATCCTTAAATGGGAGCAGGAACCAGCTCAGCCAGTGCCAGAGACCTGCTGAGCCCTGTCACAGCTTAGCACATGCATGAGTTCATCACAAGCGGGATCCAGGTCCCCAGGGGGCGGCACAGCCGGGGATGCCGGGGACCACAATGGCCCGGTGAGGAGCTGGATCCCATCCTGGGAAGTCGCTTTCGAGGAAAAGCAGTGTGGGGAGAGGGAAGAGGAGGCTGGAAAGGCTCCAAGACCAGCAGCGCTGATACGAAACCATAAATTATCCTCCCAGCTGAGCCGGCTGCAGGGAAAGGAAGCCCCTCCAAAAAGCTGGGGAAGCGGCACAGCCGGCACTGACCCTGGCATCGCCGCCATCTCCGTCGGCTGCAGCTAAATCGAGGTGAGCCGGTTGCCATCGTTAGCGGGAGCTGCAATTTCTCATCAATCCAATAATTAACGGGCGCCTGTGGCCAGGGCTGCTCCCCGCATCCATCATGGCACGCGGCCCTGCAGCCGGCAGGGTTGGTGTCAGCTGTAAATCACCAACACGGAGGCTCTGTGCCAAGGCATGCTGGCCGGTAACCCCTATCCCCGGCCCCCCAGCATAAGTTGGTCCCTCGGTGGAGCAGAAACCCTCCAAATTTTGCAGGGGGCCGGGGAGCATCTGCGGTGGGACGGGCAGTGCTGGGATGCGCCAGTTGGGCTGGGCTGGCTCCGGTTCCCTTCATCCCCCTCCGGTGAGGGTTAGCCAGCGCCACTTCCCGGCATCCCCGCGATCTAATTACACCCAAGATGAAGCAGGGAATGATACCTTGCCTTTAATTAATAACTCCACACAGCTGAGAGCACGAACGCCAGGTGCTGGCGGTTCAGGGCGCCCAGGTTTTGGGGTGCAAACCCCCTGCACCCCACAGATCCCCACAGAGCCCAAACAGGAAACAGGAGCTGCAAAACGACATTTAAATAATAAATCCCAGCTATTAAGGGGAGGCTGTACCTGGGAGAGCCGGCCAGCGCCGGCGGCCAGCCGGGTAATTAGACCGCAGCTGAAATGATGAAAAGATATTTGCAGGCTTTGAGGCTGAGGCTTTGAAGCTGTAAATCCTGTGAAGGCAGCATCCCCACGCGCACCCCCTGGGAGACATTTATCCGGGACCTGCTTTCCACATCCACGCCGTACCGAGAGCCTAGAAAGAAAAGTCCCCCCTCCGGGAGATGCTGAGCTCAGAGGGATGCTCCTGGGTTTGGGGTGCATGTGGGGCTGGGTACCCTGAATTCTGCACATCTTGCTCTGGGGAAAGGCAGCCCCGGTGCTGGGAACACACCAGGTACTGCAATGGCACGGCAGTTCAGCCGGAGGTTAATCCGGTGCCATGAGCGGGGCTGCCTGTGCCGGGGAGCACTGGAGCCTCGTCCTGCGGGGAGCCAGTGGCCACTAATGAGTGTTAGTGCTGCTGGGATTAAGTAAAAGGCCCCGGTTCAAACCAGGGGATGGATGGGTTCAGCAAGAGGGAAAAGCCAGGGAAGGGCCGGCGTTGTGGGGCATTCCCTTGACCTGGCTGGGGCTGCTCCTCCAGCATGTGGAAGGACCTTGAATTAAAACACCCCCTCATTGGGTTTGCATGTGCATGCACCCACCTACACACAGGCACCCCTGCACACCCGTGCATGCACCCATACATGCACCCACCTTTGCACGTGCCCATGCATGCACACACCCACCTCTGCATGCACCCATGCATGCACGCACCTTTGCATGCACCCGAGCATGTACACACCCCTGCACCCTCACCCGCTCCTGCACCCACTGCCCACGTGCTCCCCAGCACCCCACGATGAGCAGCAGCGAGAGCAGCGCAGCCTCCCCGGCCATGGGTCCTGCAGCCGGACGCACGGACAAGCTCCTGGGATGCCAACACACCGCCCCACACCTCCCCGGCCGTGGAGCTGCCTCCACCAGACTCACCAAGGCCAAGGCCACCGGGGGATGGAGCCCATCCCTGGGAGCTGCCGTATGGGCACCCTTTGGTCCTTAAACACCAGCCCGGCTGCGGCCCTTCACCCAAAGGGTTGCGACCAGGTCCGTGGCGGAGCCAGGAGCATCTCGGGATGCGGGTGCCAGAAGGCGCCTGCCCTCGGAGAGGGCACCTGTATGGGAAGACCCTTGGATTTGGCCTCCATCCACCCCATAAACCCGTGGCACTGGGGGCTCGGGATGCCGTAAGGGATGCAGGTGGCATCCGTATGGCCAGGCCGGCCAGCCAAACCCCAGGGGTAACGAAGCAGCAGCTCAGCACAGGGGTAATTAGCAGCTTGTGATTCCAGATCCTCATTAGGGCCTGGCACCCCCCGCTGTTGCGCTCTGTGCAATTAGTCGCTAAGTAACACGCGGATATTTATACCCCGGCAAGGAACTGGGGCCGGCACGCTGCCGGCATCGCCAGGATGCTCTGGCTGGGGTCCGGCCAGCATGGGGACGGTGACATTTTGGGCCAAACAGCCCATCCTTGTGGGTCAAGGAGCTGAGATCAGGGTCCGAGGGGCACCCTGGGGTGCTCAGCGGTCGGGGCAGCACCCTAGGGTGGGCACCCACAGAGATACGTGTGACATCATCACCGCGGGGAAGCCACAGCCCTGGCACCGCCGTGGGGGACCATCTGCTCCGAGAGCCATTTCTATAGGGAAGATGTTTTATCTTCCCTCTCACCCCACCCTAATTAATTGTTTTAATTAAGGAAATGCCACTTCCACTCCCGACTGCCATTTGCCTGCAGAAACGTTGCTAATTACGGTGAGGGAAATGCGCAGTGGCTTGTTAAACCCATTTGCAGGCAGCTGGGAGGGGGGGTTGCGTGCGTGGGGGGGGTGCTAAAAATATATGGAAAAAGGGAAAATAAATGAGCTCTAAGATGTAAATCACTGTCCAGGGAGTGGCGGGGGTTCAGGGGTCCCCTGTGAGGGAAAGGGGTGGCCATGGTTCTGTGGGGATGCGCCTGGAGCTGGAGGTTTGGTACCTCCATCCATCACCTCTGCCTGGCAGCGCGTGGGCCCTAATGAAGCCTCCTTCGTTTCCGTGTCACCCAGATGGAGCCTGGCTTGAGAATGGGGATTTAACCCCTAAATTTGCAGATGTACGGAGCTGTCACCAACACCCCCTTCGCCAGCTTTGGCAGCAGCAGCAGCCAGGAGCTCACGCTGCTTTCTGCTTTTTAACAGGTTTCATGAATTTTAATGTGCAGTTGCTGCCGGGTTTCTCCTTCTCTTCCCATTGCTTTTCGCACCCCGCAGCCCTTCAGGTCACCCTTCTCCTCCCCAGGGCATCTCCGGGCTCACGGCCAGCCCTTGGCATCCTCTGAGCCCCCCAAAAACCTTCCCCAGGAATGGAGATCTCTCCCCAAAGGCACAACCGTCGGTGCGGGGCGTTCGCCACGGTACTGCCAGCACAGCGATGTTGCTGCTCTGGCCAGGGACTCCGGGCACCTCGGTGGCTTTTCCCGAAATTCAATGTATGTAAAAGCCCTGGAGATGCCACTTCAGAAACATCCGTCTTTATTAGCAGCTGTTTAACGCCTCCCCGAGGGACCATAACAAAGGAAAGCAACTTAATCACCGTCATGCAGCAAAGTGCGGGCGAGCATGTCTCTCCCGGCCGCCTGGCCATGGCCGTTCCCACCACCCATGCTGCCACTTCCCCATGGCTGCGGTGTCCTCAGGTGCTCCCCTGGAGACAGTGTCCCTCCTGGTCCCACTCAGCTCTGTGACAATGGCCCTCCTGGTGTCTTCGGGTGCTCTGATGATGTCTCTCCTGGCCCCGTGCGACAGCATCCCTCCTGGTCCTGAAGCCTTGTCCCTAATGGGCTCTCCAGGTTCTCCTGGTCCCTCCTGGCCCTGTGATGATGTCCATCCTTGTTCTCCAGCGATGTCCATCCTGGACCCACACAATAATGTCTCTCCTGGCCCTGAGCAATGATGCCCCCCTGGTCCTCCTGGCCCGGCAATGGTGGTCCCTCTGGTCCCTTCTGGTCCCTCTTGGCCCCATGCAATAACATCCCTCCTGGTCCCTCCTGGTTCCACAATGATGTCCCTCCTGGTCTCTCCTGATCTCTCCTGGCCCTGTGCAACAACATCCCTCCTGGTCCTGCAATCACATCCCTCCTGGTCTGTCGTGGTTTAACCTGGCAGGCAGCCAAATACCACGCAGCCGCTCACTCACTCCCCCCACCCCCAGCGGGATGGGGAGAGAATCGGAAGGGTAAGGGTGAGAAAAACTCATGGGTTGAGATAAAGACAGTTTAATAGAACAGAAAAAGGGAAAATAATAATGATAATGATAAAATATACAAAATGAGTGATGCACAATGCAATTGCTCACCACCCGCGCTGACCGATAACCAAGTAGCGATCGGTACTTCCTGGATCACGCCTACCTTTCATATACTGAGCATGACGTCACATAGTATGGAATACCCCATTGGCCAGCTGGGCTGGCTGTCCTGATTATGTTCCCTCCCACCTTGTGTACCTAGCTCAGTCAGTAGGCACAGGAGCTGTCCTTGGACTAGGAGGGCACTTAGCAACAACTGAAAACATCAGTGTGTTATCAACATTCTCCTCATACTAAATCCAAAACACAGCGCTAGGAAGAAATTTAACCCTATCCCAGCCGAAACCAGGACATGGTCCCATGATGACAACCCTCCTTGGTCCCTCCTGGCCGAATGATGACATCCCTCCTGGTCCCTCGAGTTCCCCTGCTGCTCCCGGGCAGGGGATGCTTCAGGCAACCCTCCCCTCGCAGCGCATCTCCAGAGCCCACCGCCGGGCCATCACAGATATTTCTCAGGGAGGGAGGCCGGATCCTGCCCTTTCCCCCGGGGGATTTGGGGTGCAGGGCCAGGGCGTTGCAAGGCCAAGGGGTTTGGGTTTGGGTCTGCAAGGGGAAGGCCATGGGGCCATGGCTCCCCAGACCACCTGCCCCAGGGATGGGGACACTGGGGACGCTTATCCCAGGGATGGTGGCACCCCCTGAGCACCCACCACGGTCCCACAGCAGAGGGATAACGTGGAGGTGTGGATTCGGCCCCACTGACTGCCAAACCCCAACACCCCTCACCGCAGCTCCATCCTAGCTCCTGTGGGATTTCCAGGCACCTTTGGTCCCACCCCACAGCACCGGCCCCAGCTCCACGTGGGACCCCAGTGACTCTCCCCCACCCTCGGGCCACTGCCCATCCCACTCAGCTGGATCCTGCACGAGGGGCTGGGCCAGGCTTTTGTCCTTCCCCACCTCCTTTATATTCGGGTCTACTTCCGAACACAAAGCACTGCTTCGAAACGACTTGTGGTTGCTGAAGTGATCAAAATAACATTTTCTGGCGAAGATTTCGCTTTGTTTTTTTAAAAACATTGCTTAGAAATCACTTGGCGCTGTCGGTCCCTCCCCTGCCACCACCAAATCCCCGGAGATTTTGGAGCTGAGCCCGTCTGGCTCCGAAATTCCTCTTTTTCTGCAGGAAATTTCCTGGCTCCATCTTCACCCCCCGCCCCGAGAGCCGGTGTTGGACCCGGGTGAGTTTTGTGAGGGTTGGAAACAAGCCCGGGCTGCCGGCGGCTCTGCTTGGCTCCCTGGGCTGGGAAAAATCTGCTCCAGGAAGGGTGTGTAGGAGCGGGGGAAGGAGCGGGAGAAGCTGGATCAATCCCCCCCAGAGCTTCTGCCGGGATGCCGAGCCGGGTACCGCTGTCCCGGCACGGTGGAGGGACCATGGTCCCACTGATAAGTGTCTGTCCTCCCATCTGTCATCATGGAACTTCCCTGCCTGTACACGGGGAGGTGGTGGTTGTGGCCATGGGGAGGTGGTGGTTGTGGTCATGGGGAGATGGTGGTTGTGGCCACAGGGGCATGGTGGTTGTGGCCATGGGGTTTCATGTGCATCAGGTGCTTGAGTCTGCAACCAGCCGATCTGTCGCTGAGAGGGCAGGATCAAGGTCCCATCTCCTGTTTGGCAGCCACGATAGGTGATGCAGAGTGAAAATGGGCCAAAAGGGGAAAAATGGGAGGTGCAGCAAAGGGAAGCTCCTTGCCGACGGTACCTTTGCTAGAGGATGCAGGTATTCCCTGGGCTCCCCATCGGCCCTCCCCAGGGAGGATCACCATCACCCCCAACCCTTCCTTCATCCCTCATCCTCCATCTCCATCACCCCCAGCCCTTCCTTCATCCCTCATCCTCCATCTCCATCACTCCCAGCCCTTCCTTCATCCCTCATCCCCCACCTCCATCACGCCCAACCCTGCCTTCATCTCCACCGCAGCATCCCCATGCCCGGATGCTGTGGCTGCCACCAGCTCCCGCATCCCCGCGAGGTGAGGGAAATGGAGAGGAGCGCAGGGAACTGGCGCACTGAAGATCAAGAGGAAAATGATCAAAGGAGGGATGTGGGTGAGCACTGGCAACCCCGTCACCCTGGAGACGGGAAGCAAATATTTGGGCTAATAGCGCTCTTGGGGAGCGGGGCCGGGCGCTTCCCATTGTCAGGCAACAATAGCCATGGGCAGCCGCCCCGCTGATCTGCTGCAGGCCTGGCTTCATTAGACATCTCTGGTGCAGGGGCAGAATTTGGGATATTGGCAGGTTCGTTAAGGGAATTGGCCATCAGCCAGTGCCGGGTGCTCCTCCGGGGGATGCTCGGCCAGAGGGATACTCGGCCAGAGGGATGCTCAGCTGGAGGGATGCTCAGCCGGGGGGATGCTCAGCCGGGGGGATGCTCGGTCGGGGGGATATTCGGCCGGGGGGATGCTCGACCAGGGAGACGCTCGGCCGGGGGGATGCTTGTCCGGAGGGATGCTCAGCCATAGGGATGCTCGGCCAGGGAGATGCTCAGCCAGAGGGATGCTCAGCCATAGGGATGCTCGGCCGGAGGCATGCTCAGCCAGGGAGATGCTCAGCCAGAGGGATGCTCAGCCATAGGGATGCTCGGCCGGAGGGATGCTCAGCCGGGGAGATGCTCGGCTGGAGGGATGCTCAGCCATAGGGATGCTCGGCCGGAGGGATGCTCAGCCGGGGAGATGCTCGGCTGGAGGTATGCTCGGCCGGGGAGATGCCCGGCCAGGGAGATGCTCGGCCAGGGGGATACTCAGCCATAGGGATGCTCGGCCGGAGGGATGCTCAGCCGGGGAGATGCTCGGCTGGAGGGATGCTCAGCCATAGGGATGCTTGGCCAGGGGAATGCTCGGCCAGGGAGATGCTCGGCCAGGGAGATGCTTGGCCATAGGGATGCTCAGCCATAGGGATGCTCGACCAGGGAGATGCTTGGCCGGGGGGATGCTTGGCCATAGGGATGCTCGGCCAGGGGGATGCTCGGCCAGGGAGATGTTCGGCCAAGGGGATGCTCGGCCAGGGGGATGCTCGGCCAAGAGGATGCTTGGCCAGGGAGATGCTCAGCCAAGGGGATGCTCAGCCAGGGGGATGCTCGTCCGGGGGGGATAATCAGATGGGGAGATGCTCGGCTGGGGGGATGCTCGGCTGGAGGGATGCTCGGCCAGGGGGGATGATCAGATGGGGGGATGCTCGGCTGGGGGGATGTTCAGCCGGAGGGATGCTTGGCTGGGGGGATGCTCAGCTGGGGCGATGGTCAGACGGGGGTATGCTCGGCCGGGGGATGCTGTTGGCGGCGGGGAGGGCAATGGGGCCATGGGGATGATGCTTTCCCGCAGGGGCACCATGCTACAAGGCCAGCAGCACCGGGGGTACCACCAGCCCGGATCTGTCACCTCCCCCAGCGTGCGGCTGTCTGTCACATCCCCAAGCTCAGCCTTTACCCACTGACAGATATCCCAGCTGCAGCGAGCCTTCCTCCAGCCTTCCTCCCGCAAGCCACAGCCTCCCCTCCTGCTTGCCCAGGGGATGCTCCTCCTGCTTACCCGGGAGGGAAACCGAGCCACGGAGAGCTCAGACAGGTAGCAAGGAGCTGGGAAGGGTCTGCAGGAGCTGCTTCAGCCCACTGCGGCCGCATCCTGCAGCTCAGCACCCAGCAGCTCCTTGGTGCAGCTGCCCCCCACCTGGAAACCCCCAGCCAGGCTGGCAGGATGCGGCCCCCAGCCTCCATCTTCTCCCTGTGGGTGCTGGGTGGGGATGGGGCCAGAGCAGCCCCAGCGGTGGTCGCACTGGGGGGACAAAATATATGTGTGTATATATATACACACACACACACACACACATGCACTTTTATATATATATATATTATTTTTTAATGTGTTTTTTTTTTAATAAACTCAAGCATCTGGTTGACCACAGAGAAGAACATGTTTTTTTAAGTATAAATACATCTCCACATATCTCCAGTTTTAACCTGATGGTGCCCTTGTAGCCCACGTCCTTAAGGCAATGGGTTAGGGAGAGTAGCCAGGCTGCCATCTCCCACCTGGGGACACCCTACGGAGGTGACAGCACGGCCCTCGGTGGCCCTGGTCCATCCGCTTGCTGGCAGCTGTGCCAGTGCCAGCCTGGGCACCCACGGGTCTGTCTGCACCAGGCAAGGCAGGGAGGGCACGGCCCGGTTTGGTGCGGGGTCCTGGAGGGGACAGGAGGAAGGTAATGACTTTAATATTAATATTAATAATAATATTAATATTGTTAATAATTATATGTGTGTGTTCTGTATTTATATTATAATAATGTATTTATATTTATTTTACATTCTTTATTTTAATAATAACATAATTGTAATGATGATAATAATAACAATCATTATAATTATTATTATTATTGAGCTGGCAAAGGGCCTTTGGCTCATGCCAGGAGAAGAGCAGTCCCTGTCCGTCCCCATGGCGCGGTACCTGACGTGCCGCCTGCCCGCTGGTTCCAGGAGCACGATGGAATTGGAATGACATGGAGGAAAATCAATCTGAATGAATGAGGTCACCTGCCTTATAAATAATTCATCAAAGCCGCGTGTTAATACACCTCTCCCGTGTGCCGCGGGGGGGCAGGCGGAGGAGCTGCGCAGCTGGGCTGGGTGCTGGGTGCCAGGGCTGGGTGCTGGGTGCTGGGTACTGGTGCTGAGTGTCAGTGCTGGATGCCAGCGCAGCACAGCCACGCTGGGTGCTGGGTGCTGAGTGCTGGATGCTGGTGCTGGGTGCTGGTGCAGCACAGCCATGCTGGGTGCTGAGTGCTGGGTCCAGCACAGCCATGCTGGGTGCCGGGTGCCAGGTCTGGGTGCTGGGTGCTGGTGCTGTGTGTTGGTGCTGGATGCTAGTGCATCACAGCCATGCTGGGTGCTGGGTGCTTCGTACTGGTCCAGCACAGCCATGCTGGGTGCTGGGTGCCAGGGTTGGGTGCCAGCACTGGGTGCTGGTGCAGTACAGCCAGGTTGGGTGCTGGGTGCTGGGTGCTGGGTGCTGGGTGCTGAGTGCTGGTGCAGCACAGCCATGCTGGGTGCTGGCATTGCACAGCCGTGCGGGATGGGGCCCAGCACCAGTGAGACTCAGGGTAGGGGTGCCACGCCATCCCGGGGAGCCTGGTGAGTCCTGGGCCCTGGCGCTTCTCCTGGTGCCGTGGCAGGAGAGCCCGGCACAGCGGGAGAGGTGGCGATGCCACCGGGGCTGGGACCTGCAATTACCTTCAGCGAGGGGAGCGGGGCCGGATCCTTCCCTCAGGCAGGAGTGTGGCAGGACCCTGACCTGGCTGCAAGAAGCCACGAGGTCTCTTAACAGCCCCCCCATGGCACGAAGTCCCCAACTGGGGCCACCCCTCACCGGGACGGAGGTGACCTCCCAGCACCCGGCTGCTGCCACCAGCTGCCACGAGCACGTGCCCCGCCGCGGCAGCGCTGGCCAAGGGGGTTTTGTCCCCTGGGACCTGCAGAGAGGTGCCGGAGGTGCCAGCAGGAAGGGCCTGGGATTACAGCGGGAAGAAAGCAATGCAGTGAGAGGCCAGCAAATGTTTTAATTCCCTTTAATTCCCCGGTTGCTGCGTGACCCTGTGCTCGGCCGCTGCCGCCAGGGTCATCGTCCCCCGCCATGCACACAGGGCTCTTCCCAACCTCCCTCCGCGGAGCTGTTTTGGAGGAAGACGAGCGAGGGGGCCCAGCAGCACCAAAATGTTACAAAAGAACATTTTGAAGCCATTCTGCCATCTGTTGTGCTTTCAGCGCAATTAAGCAGGCAGCAGCCGTGCCAGGCAGCGGGGAGCATCCCTGCCTGCGACATGCATCCCCCCCCACCCCGCCAGGCCTGGGAAATAACCCACGGGGGACGGCTGGTGGGTTTTTTTGGGTGCTGAGCCTCCCCCCCCGCCAAACCCCAGCTGGTGCCGCGGTGATCGGGCGGCCGGGAGCGAGCGCAGACGACCTGGGGTTTGTTTGCTTGGTGGGTGCAGGCAGGGCCGCCTGCAAGGAGGCAGCTCCGCTCTCCTGGCTCGCCAAGGCTGGGTGCCAGCCTGGGTGCCCCTTTTCGGGGGTCAGTGGGGTGCTCTGGGTGATGAGGGGTTCATTTTGGGGTGCAGGTGGGGAGTGGGACGGGGATGGTGGCGGTGGCACCCTGACGGAGGGTGCTGCCCGCCGGGGGCTGCGGCACCCCAAAACCTCCTCTCCTGCCAGATTCAGGGCCTGGGGACACTTTGCTGGGGGACCCGGCTGTCCAGTGATACCATGCACCCAGCGAGGCCGTGAGAAGCTGCCTTGGACAGGGCTCGGCGCTGGGCTGAGACCTGCCCAGCTTGTGTCACGAGCCCCGAGCTCCTGCTGACATCCCACCAGGCTCCACTCGGTGGGGGGATTCGCCTCCGGAGCCACGGCTGCTGCCGGCTCGGGGCTTCCCTCAGCTGCCACCAGCATTAACTTTCCTGGTAACATTGGTTTATCCCTTTGATCTTGATGGGAAATGGGGGTCCCTGGGGAATCACTGCTGCATGCACCGAGCTTTAATTAGGGATGGGAAATCTCTGCCGACAACCGCGCGGGTAAGCGAGCCCAGCGCTGGAAAGGATTAGGACCAAAATTAAATTGTCTCCTCCAAAATAGTGAGCAAAATGCTCCCAGCCCAGATCCCAGTGATGCTGTGGGACCAGTACCACGGGTACAGATTTGGGGAGCAAATCCGCAGCCCCCCAGCCACGGGGATCTTGGCAGATGATTGAGACAAAGCAGCAAAATGCGGGACGGATACGGCAAATGGCAGCAGCTGCAGTGAGGACGGCTCTGGCGTCAGCTCAGATGGGGATGGAGGAGTTGGTTCCCAACCCTCTCTGCCTGTCCCCAATCCGGCAGGCAAGTGGCCCCGGGATGGCCCTGCCGGGACCCCCGGGCTGGGCTGGGGACAGTGGGTACGAGGCCACGCAAGTGGCCTAAGATGCTCTCCTGGGGGGTAACGTCCCCACGGGCAAGGTCAGGGCGATGCACTGCGCAGGGCTGGTCCCCAGCACCCTGCACCTCCGTGGCACGGCCACCGGTGCAACGGTCCCTCCAGCCGGGGACACATGTGGGGGACATGCATGTCACCTCCACCCGCATAGCCCAGATGGCACAGAGGCTGGTGGTCCTGCCGTGCCAGGGCAAGTCCCGTGGTGACACCCACCAGTTTTAGGGTGAAATCCCACGGCTTTTGGGTCACCAACGTGCGGATGAAGCCATCACCCAAGCCACATGGACGGCAGCATGGATGCAACCATTCTTTTCTGCCGGCAGCCGGATGCCCTGGGCCAGCGCGGGGGTCCCGGCACACCGGCGCAGTGGATCCCGGCACAGCGGCACGCCAGGGCAGCAGAAGCGTGGGGCGCAGTCGGCCTCAGCAAACCTTCCGTCTGATTAAATCTGCGATTACGGCTCTTGCTGCTGCCGCGCTCTCCTGGCAGCTCCGGCCTCAGCTACCGACTGCGCCGCGATAACAGGCTCCATTAGCATAAAACACCAGCTCCGAGCCCGGCTGAGGATGGGGAGGATTAAGCAGCCGGCTTCTTCTGCTAATTAATAATCCACTTGATTAAGAATTGTCAGTCAATATGTCACCAGCGCAAGGACAGGCTCTGCAGCCGCGAGCTGCGGACACCGCTCCATGGGGCCGGCATCTTCCTCCTCCTCCCCCTCTACACCCTGGCCAGCCCCTGTGCCGCTCCAGCACAGCCTGCCCAGACCCCTCTCTCTGCCCTCTCTTAATTGCCACTGTCTGATGTCATTGATCATGCGGATGATGTCACCAACATCGTGCCTGTCCCCACACCTCCCTGTCCTCGCTGCCACCACCCAAAATGCTGGGGCTGCCTCTGTCTGGCAAGGCAACATAACAAGGGCCCCCAAATGATGTCATTTGTCATGCAGGCTCATCATGATGTCACAGGCTCCCACATTCATCCCAGGTGCCACCTGAGTGGGATGTTTCCACTCGACAGGTTGGGCAGAATTCAGCCATGATGCATCCCGAAGCCTTGAGGTGCAGCAGGGCACTCCCAAAATGTGGGGGGAAAGCCGGATCCATCCTTGGTGCTAAGTGAAAGCATTGTCCCCACCATCCCAAGCAGGTGACATCAGGGACGCAGCATCCAGCTGGGCTGGGGACCGCGTGTTTTGGGGGGCAACATGCTCCCCATCCTTCCAGCCTGAATCCCCCCAGCGCTGCAGCGGAGTACGGGGGCAGGCAGGGAGGGCACAGTGTCCCCCGGGGCGGCTTTAGCACAGGGAGAGCTCGGCAGGGAGCGATAATAACATCTCCCCCAGCCTCTGCGCAGGAATATGGAGCAATTAGCTAATTGCAGTGGGAGGTTGCAGTGGGCGCCTGCCCTGGCCCCCTCAGCGCGGCCGAGTGGGCTCCGAGTGTGGCAGCCGCATAGCTTTGTGCTTAACCTACATTTGCTTTTGTCCCAGCCGGCGCAGCCGGACCATGCCCGGGGCCCTGTGTTTGGCTCGCATGGCACAGCACAGCACGGCTCAGCATGGCACAGCACGGCACGGTTTGGCATGGCTCAGCACACCACCCTGCACTGGGGTCCCTCTCAGCAGCCCCCAGACCCAAATTAAGCAGCCAGGGCTCAGCTTCGCTGCCCCTCACGGGGCTAACAAGCCCAGGTAAGCGGGTCACCCTCAAGTGGAGGCGGTGACACGGTGACACGCCATCAGGCCGTGGCATGGTGTCCCCAAGATGGGGACGGTGTTTCGCTTCCTCCTGGGAGGGGTAATCGCAGGAGCCCCTTCCCCAGGGCGTCTCCCCTGGAGCATCCTCCTCCAGCCCCTGCCGGGAGGACGGAGCGCTTGCAGCCTCTCGAGGAGCGGCACTCGCTGACGACAGCTTCGACCGAGCTCTAATTATCTAATGAGTCTCAGCGTTCACAGCTGCTGTACTGTGAACAAACAGAGGCAGAAGGCACCCGCTCCAGCTGTGGCACGGGGGCCAGATGTGCAGCGGGCGGGGGGGAGGAACGCCCAGGCGGGGTGGCAGGGGATGCTGCTCAGAGGGGACTGCCCTGCTGGGGGATGTGGTCCTGAGGACCCACAAAACCCCTTTGCTCTGAGGTAGGGGGGGTCTCAGCAAAAAGGAGCACCAGGAGCAAAGGGGTTCAATCCCTGGGTTGGGGACTGGCCCCCAGTGTTCCCCCAAAGCATGGTTACAAGGTGGTATTGGGGTGCAGCTCATATGGCCATGTCCTGCTCCACCCCTGGGGACACCCCTCAGCACCCAGCCCATCACCCTTCGTGTCCCATTGAGCAGCACCCCTCGGTGTCACCCCCTCCGGCTCAGCAGGCCCTGGGTCCCCATTTAAAGCCCATCCCTGGAGGGCTGCCCCCTCCCCTGCCGCTGCCTGGATCCGGCCCCGCAGCCGCAGCTGCCCCTCGCAGAGCTGGTCCTTGCAGTGCCAGCTCCTTAAATCTTCCAAAACCAAAGCACAAGCCCTTTAGGGGAACTCGCCAGAACTTAGCGCACCTCCAGCCCTGGGAAGAGGCTTCTCCGGCCCTGCACCCCCAGAGAGGACCCACGGGATTGGGGTACGGCTGTAATTACCGACGGTGAGTGCTCACGGGGGCCCAGGGACCAGCAAATCCCCAGGGTGCAGCGAGAGCAACACCTCTAATTATCCGAAGTGTTAACGGCAAAACTTCCTACTGCTGCTACCAATTAGTGGCTCCCGGGGGGGCCATACACTGCCATCCCCGCACCCCTCCATGGGACCTGCCAGGGTGGCAGCTGGTCACACCGATGGCACCGGGATGCTCGCAGCAGTGCCGGACTCTGCCTATTTTTATCTTTATTTTATTTATGGTTGGACTCGATGATCTTAAGGGTCTTTTCCAACCTAAATAGTTCTATGAAATGATTCTATCTCCTCCTTAACGAAGTTTGTTGGGTTGCTTCCATCCCTAGAGAGTTTAATGACCCCGGATGGGATCCGCAGCCTTTCAGGAGGGGCTGCGGGAAGAGCTTGGGGGATTCACCACCCCCGAGGGTGTTTCCCCACCCCACACATGCCCCAGTGACAATAGGGGCTTTATGGGGAGCAACGTGGTCCCCTGTCCCAGGAGCTGCTGGGCTCCGGCATATGCTGTCCCGATGGAGCCACGTGGGTTCTGGGGACACCCCAACCCCACCCTGTCCCCCTGCACAGCCACGGGCCAGCCCCGCTCACCCAAGCAGGGTGGTGATGATGGGTGCTGGGGTGCTCCTGGGGATCTGGTCCCCTTGGACCCCCAACTGTGCCACCAGCAACTTGCTCGCAAGGCTGATGGAGATGGGTCCTTGAAGCAGTGTGACAAAGTGACGCTTGGGGACAGAGGGGAGGACAGAGAGCAGCTCTGTGCCCTTCCCAGCGCTCCTCTGTGACCTGGTGGGCAGCAGCTCCTGTTTCTCTTGCTGAGCTCCTGTGAATTATTCAGGCGCTGCCTCTCTGAGGATACCCCCCCCTCGCCCGGAGCAGAGCCCCCCTGCACCCGGCCGGTGGCCGCCGAGGTGGGGAGCAGCCGGGGCTTGTGCCGCTGGTCATGTGCCAGCTGCCGAGGCGGGATGCGCTGTGTGAGGGATGAGCCGCACGATCTCCCTGAGCACGGGGCGATGCTCAGCGTGCGGGAGAGGAGCCCCCGCGAGCACCATTTCATTTCATTGAAGGGAGGAGAGGAGGAAAGGGGGGAGAGAGGCAGCACGTGAGCTGGCCCAGAGCCTGTTTCTTCTCTTTTTTATTCTCTGTTTTCGGGCAGCGCCAGCTCTCAGCCCCCGCTGATCGGCAACGGCTGCTCCATCCACCCAGCACCTGGTGCCACCCAGCAGGGATGGGGCTTTGCTGGGGTGAGCCCCAGCATGGCCCCCAGCCGAGCACCACCCTCAGCCGCTGAGAGGGTTTGGGGTCTGGCTCTGGGGGTGAGGTAGAGAGCTGTGTAATGCAGGGGACAGTCCCCGAGATGCTCCCGGGGAGGGGCAGGAGACAGGGAGTGGGGGTCTACATGCTGGGCACACTGGGGGGTGTACTGGGGAGAGCAGGGTGCCCCCCACATGCCCAGTCCATCACCTCTGCAGCACCTTCAGCAACAGCCTGAGCGGGGTGAGCATGGTGGCTGAGGCTGCAGGGATGTCCCAGCGATGGGGACACGGGATGGGACAGCAATGGGGATGCAGAACAGGGCAGGAATGGGGAGACAGGACCAGGCAGTGATGGGGACACAGTGCTGGGCAGAAGCCAGCCCTGCCAGCAGGAAGCCACCACGTTCTGCCGGTGCTTCCCCCGCTCCATTCACCGCCTGCACCCTGATCTATCACCATCTCCTTAGCCCGCAGGCCTGAGCCGCGGTGCTCCTGGCTTATTTCCCATCGCTGCAAGTGGCCACCAGGAACAGATGAGCCCGGGAGGGTGATTTATGCCAGGCAGGTTGATGCTGCAACTGTTCAGGAGAGCGGCAACAGCTGCTCCGGCTGTTCTGGCATGACGTGGGGTCGGGAGCAAATCCTCAGCGGCGGCAGGAGCGGGAGCTCAGGGCGGGCGATGCCCCGGGGGTGGCGGGCATCTCCATGGGGCGAGGGGACAGCAGGGCTGGAGGGGGCTGGGGGGGAGCTGGGGGGGCCGAGGTTCATTTCCCAGCCACTGCGTGAGACCAAGATTCAATTCAAGGCTCTGGTTAATCCAGACTTTAATCTGCTCTAAATCCCACCTTTAATCTGTTTAATGCCACCTTTCGGAATTAGGATCCTGTGCGGTGGCTCCTTCCCATCAAGCCGGGAGGAGGAGGAAGAAGAGGAGGATGCTCCAACAGTCCCGACACTGGGGATCTTGGGATGGGGGTGCAAACTTCAGCACGGCTCGGGGGGACCGCAGGGCTCGTGGGGTTCCCAGCACAGGGATGAGCTGATGGCCACGACCCCCTGGTTGCTGCACCCCGGCCTAAAAACCCCTCCCCATGGCTGACATCAGCCGGCAGCGGGGCCCGGGCTGCCCGGCTCGGGGGGCTCCTGTGACACCCTGATGAGAAGCCAGCCCTGCCACCCACCATGGGGGCTGCCACCGCCCACCACGCCGGGCCCCACGCTCCCCCAGCCAAGCAGAGGAGATGCCCGTCCCCGGTTTGTGCTGGCAGTGGTGCGTGGATTGGGGGCCGGGTGGGGGTTTTAGGCTCTGGGGGCTGCCCCCCCCCAACACCTACCCAGAGCCCCCCACGCAGCAGCCACCTGCACCCCCTGGCATGCTGCTCCCGGCGAAGGGTGGGAGTGGGGCGGAAAGGGGCCCAGTGAAAAGGAGATGTTGGTACCGGCGCAGGCATCCCGCGCACCCCCACGCCGTCCCCCCCTTCCCACGGCTGTCTCATTCCCCTGGCACACGCCCCCCACGTGCGGGCGAGAGGGGACTTCGTGAGACCCCCCCGGTGCTGCCCACGCTCAGCCCGGTCTACCAGCGCCCTCCTAAGTTCTTGCTCAAAAGCGCTCCGGCACCCGACCAGCATCCCACGCCGTTTCCACGCGTGACCCTCTCACCCACGCGGGACCCCGTCACCCACGCGGGTCCGTACAAACCCGAGGGAGGTCCCCGTGCACGGCACCGCCGTGCCTTGATCCACGTCGCGCTAAAGGGACCGGCCCACGCACGCCGGGTGCGCACCCACGGGCCAGCACCGCGGCCGCCCCGGTCCCCCTCCCACTCCCGGGGGACCCCCCGCCGCGCGCTCCCATTGGCTGCTTCATAGCAAGCCCCGAGCCGCCATTGGCTGGCCCCGCCGGCGGGCCCCGCCCCCGCTGCCGCCGCCGCGCCCGGCCCCGCTCGAGACTTCGCCGCAGCCGCGGGCGGGAGGCCCGGACCCGCCGGGCACCGGGCACCGGGCACCGGCTCGGGGGCACCGCCGCGCCCGGGCAGGGAGAGGCGCCAGGGGAAGCGAAACCCCCCCGCCCCGTCCCGTCCCGTCCCGTCCCGTCCCGTTCCGTTCCGTTCCGTTCCGTTCCGTCCTGTCCCGCCGGGGGCACCGGAGGAGCCCCGGTCCCGGCGCCGCGCTCCCCCGAGGCAGGCAGCAGGTAAGGGCCGGCCGGGCTCTGCTGCCCACCGGTGCAGCGCTGCCGGGATCGGGTCCCCCCTCCCGTTCCCCCGGTTCCTCCTGGTTTCCTCCGGTTCCCCCGGTCCGTGGGGGTGGGGGTGCTCGGTACCGGCCCGGTTCGTGCTTCCCACTCCGGGACCGGCAGCGAGGCGAAGCCTCTCGTCCCTGGAAGCGAGCGCATCGTCCCCGCCCCGGGGCATCGGCCGTGTGCCCCCCGGTGTCACCGGGCATCGGTGGCCCCGCCCGGCCCGCGGGGCAGCGCGGCCCCTGGCAGCCCCGGGACGGGACACCGAGGGTTTGGGGAGCCCCGAGGGGCGGGAACTGCTGGGTGGGCAGAGCCCGGGGCTGCTCCCGGGCATCCCTGGCCGTGCCTCAGTTTCTCCAGGTGGGTAAAACACGGGGAAAGGGCGATCTTCCCCCAAAACCCGGTGGGAAAACCGAGGGGGAGGCTTGAAATGCCACCGCGTCCGGTGGCCAACGGCTAACGGGAGCTTGGAGAAGGCGCCGGAGCCCCCCGCCATGGGGACATCTCCAGAGACCACATACGACGGCAGGGAAGGGTGTCCCATGGCAGCGCTCGGTTTGCGCATCGCCCCGTCCTTCCTCGGCACCCAGCCGCTGCCCGTCCCCTGGGCTTTAATGGATGAAATTCCTCCATTCCCGGAGAGATTAATCCTTTTGGCAAGGCCGGATCCTGCCCAGAGCAGCAGAGTCGGGTGTAAAACTTCCCAACTCCCACCAGCCAAAGCTTTATCAGCTCTGGAGTGGTTTTTAGGTGAAGAATTTGGGCCATAAATATTCTTTGCCGACCCCAAGCCCAGCACTGGATCAGAGCTGTCCCGCGGAGCTTTTCTTCCCTCCCGGAGCAGCTTTGTCCTCGCCGATCCTCGGGCAGGAAGCATGTGATGCACCAGGGCCCCCGCCGTGGGACAGATGGACAGACGGACGGCGGTTTGGCCTCTGTTTTCCCCCCTCGCTCCGTTTTCCACTTCCCCATGAGTCTCTTGAGCCTCCATCTGCTCCGAGCGAAGGAGAAAGGAAGTTGCTGCCAGAGAGAGCGGCTTGGTGGCAGCTGGATAAAGAAAAGGAGGAAATGGAAGGCGAGACAGATGCTCCAAAATAACCCCCCCTTCCTCCTCTTCCTCCTCCTCCTCCCCATAAAATAACCACCACTTCCTCCTCCTCCTCCTCTTCTTCTCCCTGCTGCAGCTGCCTCCCCCCCGGGGCACGGTAATCACAGGGGGATTCCTTGATACAGCACCGGATCAGCTCCCCCATCCTAAATCAGCACCAGGGCAACACCCCGGGATTGTATCACCGCGCCGTGCCGGAGCACCCGTGGTCAGCACCCCTCCATGTGCCAGGATCCCATTCCCACACTGTGCTGGCAAACGAGAAGTGCCGGCAGGATTCACCACCCACACCCGGGATTGGCATTGCCGGAGCCCCCTTGGATCGGCCGCCCGGCTCCTTGCACAGACACGTTGGAGTTGCCAGGGCGGATCGACGTTCCCAGGCATCGGTGCACACCGGATTTGGTGCAAAGGAGAAGCCAAAAAGCTTCTGCTCCTTCCCGCAGGTGCTCACGCCGGGGCTGTATTCGCAGCCCTGGCACAGGCACCTACGGAAAGGAGGTTATGGGATAGGGGAATTCAGATCCTGGTGCCAGGGATAGTGGGGACAATTATGGGACATGGCTGAGTGCTTGGCAGCACCGCTGGCACGAGCGCCAGGAGCGAGCGGAGCAAGATGCACCTTGTGGTGCCCGGCCGAGGCGATTCCAATGCTCCAGGCTCGTGCCCGGCTGCAAGGAGCCGCAGCGGCCGCGGTTTTTTGCCGGCCTTGCCAAGAAATGAGTTTTTCCTCGGGTGAGGTGTTTACTCAGTGGCTTCCTCTCTGGCCTCACACGCGCCAGACCCGGCGGCTCTCGGTGCTGTTTGCACCCATGGCAACATGTGAGGGACAGCTATTGCAAAAGGCGGCGTTGCTCCTTCCTCCTCCTCTGCCACCCCAGCGCGGGTAAAATGGGGTCTGGAAGCTGGAGGGGTCATGGATGGTGGGGGACGGGCTGGTGACGGTGGTCGGGCTCTCCGGTTACCTCCCTGTGCCGCTCCGGTGCTCTGACCTGTCTCCGGTAATCTAGCGCGGCAGCGGGGTTTAATTAATTTATGGGGATTGAAGGCGCGGGGAGCTGGTGGAAAGTGATGCCACAGGACTGAGAGCGGAGCAGCGGGATCCCATCCATCCCGCAGCATTTGGCCAAGGATTCAGGGGGACCGGGGATGCTGGGGTGCGGAGCAGGAGTGTTTTCCGGAGCAGTGGGAGGAAACAGCACCGCGGGATGGAGGGAAAACCAGGGACATCTCTACCACTAAACATTTGCTTTTAGTGTTGGCCCTGGCTGGGAGACAATGCTTCTGTGTCGGAGGAAAATTGTAGCAAGAAGGGGAGCCCGGGATTGTTAATATGGCCCCGGTGAGGAAGAGGAGGAGGAGGAAGAGGAGGGGAAGGTGCCTCTGCTCTCAGCTGAAGCTTTGCGGAGCCCTCCCCTCATGCCGCACGCGTGCTCCGTGCTGCCCCATAAATTATTTAAGTGCTTTTGCTTTCCTGCATGAAATATTCAGCCCGCTGCTGAGAGAGCTGGGGGGGCGGGCTGAGGGGCGGACGAGCAGACAGAGCCGCTGGTGGGTGCCGGTAATTGGGGCGGTCGGGGGAGAGGGATCTTTGGGGCAGGTAGAGATAACCCTGGGACCGCGTTGCTGCTGGGTATGGCCCCTCTGCCTTAAATGAGCTGCCAGCCAGCTGCAGATGGGAGCTTTAATTGATGCTTTTTAATGAGAGGGCTGGACTCTGCTCTCACTTGCCCCCTCCATGGTGTAGATGTTTTACGGGGGGTCCTCATGGGATGGGGGGATGAAGCTGCAGCTGGGCGTTGAATGAAGTGCTCCTGGGTGCTGGCCCGGCAGGGAGGAATGCCAAACCTGCCCGCAGAGGTGCTGGCAGGGCTGCCTGTCCTCTGCCAGCGCTGGATTTGGCCTTCTGCTCCCCTGCCCTGTGGTGGTGCGGCCGGGATGCTGCTGTGCCCAGGCGCTGGCACGCATCCGTCCCCAGGGCAGGGACTGTGGCTGTATCACCGCATCCCCACCTCGTGCAGGACGTCCAGGTGTCCCAGCCTTCGGCCGAGCCCTCACACCACCGCTCAGGGCTGCAAAACCCCCCCAAAACCTGCAAAATGGGTGGAAGAACCCTCAAAAAAGGGCTGTGACTGTCCCCAAAGCCACCGTTGGGACCACAGCCCTGCTGCGCTCTTCTGGAGCAGGGAGGGACTCGGTGAAAGCAACGCCTGGTTGCTCTTTTTTGGTGGAAGAAGCTAGTTTTCAAGGGCGTTTTCATTAAAAAGAAGAAGGGGGGGGGAAAAAACAAGCCCTGAGCAGGGCTGGAAACTTCAGCGACAGGAAGGAAATGGGGTGGTTTATTTCGGTCTCGAGTTTGCTCATCGGGGCAAGGCTTGCCTCTTCCGTGTGCCGATAGCAGCCCCTCCGTGAACAATGGGGTCATGGGGCCCTTCCTGGCAGGAAAACGGCTTGTTCTGGTGAAATTTCCCAGTTGGTGCTGAGTCAGCAGATCCTGGTGGGACAGAGCGTGATGCGGAGGGTGCCGGGTTAACCGGCCCGGTGCTGAGCAGGAGCAAACGCGCCAGGAGGTGAGCTTGGGTTTCCTTGGGGTTTGCAGCGAGCGACCTGCAAAACAGCCCACGGGGGTGCTGGAGAAGGAGCACATCGCAATTTTGGGGTCTAGGAAAGACCCTCCACCACCTCTTTCTGCCTCAGTTTCCCCCCATGAGCGATGCTCATCTCCCCAGTCCCTCGGCAGGAGACGGGCAGCCAGGCGTTATTCAGTGCCGGGAGCGGAGGGTTGATCTGTTATTACAGTCACTAATTGGGAGCCATGGGCACGCGGGGCAGCTCGCAAGAGCCAGCAGTTCCTATTTTTTATGGGCTCCGTAGGTGGAGTTTGCACTCGCTTTATGGCTGCGGTCGCCCAACAGAGAGCTCAGGCGTGGGAATTCCTATTTATCCAGGCACCACTCCCGGCAGGGAGCCCAGGACACCCTGCAACCACCGCGGGATGCAAGGGAGGGGACTTCCAGGGCACCAACACCACGGCAAAGCCCCGCTCCTTCTGGAAGAGGCTGCCTGCCACAGGCAGAGCGGGTCCCCCCTTACAGCCAAGGGAGAGAAGATGGAGCCGCGCTGCCTCTGCCCATCCTGCCCGTTCCTCTGGGCTCAGCGCCAGCAGTGTCTCGCGCGCGGGGCCATCGGCATTAAATGAGCCCGACCCGCCTGGGAGCTGCCGATGGCTCTGCGAGAGCAGCCTCTGCTTTGTCATTTCTGTCTTATTAAGTGCGAGAGCCTCAACTTGAAGCTCAAGCTGGCAAAAATCAATGTTTTCACATCAAAGGAAATACCTACAAACCTCTGTGTTTTTCCTAAGGGCTGTAAATAATGCCACATGCAGCAGCTCGCACGGTGACAGTGGCTCTGTTACCGCTCACTTAATTCACGCCCTCGTAGAGCCTTGGCCCCCCTCGGACTCGGGGAGCTGGTGGCTGGAAGATGCCTGGGAAGCCGGGGCTCAGCTTGCACCATCGCCCTTGCAGCATTGCTCTTGCACGACCGGAGTCATCTGCAGTCAGATGGAGCCTTGGCCACAACTGGGTATCTGAGCCCCGCGGGAAGCCGGGGTTCGCTCCCAAGAGCCCAGCATGCACTCCGTGGTGGTAGGAGTAGGATCGAGAATCCCCGGAGGGTGTCCAGGACTGCGTGACAGCCCAGCCGGGGGCGGTCCGCAGGGCTGCCCGCAATGGGGATGGACTTGGTTCTGCACTAGAATAACCAGTGGGGCTGCAGACAAGAGACTCTTCTCTCCATATCCATGGCCAATTTATCCCCATCCATTCTCACACCAGCAGCATCCTTTAGCTTAAACAGCTCTTCTCCCCTCCCTGGTGACGTATCTGTAGCGCGATCCCATCCCTTCCCTGCTCTCGCTTTGCCAGGCTGACCGTGCCACGTGCAGGCTCTTGCATAAGCAACCCCCATCTCTGCCCATCCGTCCTGGTGTGGGAGCCGGTTGTTATCATGCTGTTCTCACCTCCCTGTGATTTGCAGCTCTGTGATTTCCCGGGGCAAAATGCATCTCCAGGGTCAGTGGCGTTTTATTCATTCACAGCAGTTTTTAAAGCCGTAATCTGCCTGAGATGATTGATTTGGTCCCACCGGGATGCGGGGGGTCGGGCTGTAGGTGAGCAAGGGGTGAGTTTTCTGGCTTGCTGAGTTATTCACCTCCATGTGATGCTTGTGCCAGCTCTGGAGGAAGCCGAGACGGTGGCAGAACAAGTCCGAGCTCCGATGGGTGTACCAGGCGGCATGGGTGTACCGGGGCGGGCAGCACCGGGGAAAAGGGTTTCAATGCACGTTGGTGGGTGCTGCAAATCGTCTGTGCCATCCTGGCCTCGGCAGGCACCGGGCTGTACGCCAGCACGTGGCTGTGCCGGCTGCGGTGGGTGACTCAGCCATGACCTGGGTTGTCCCCAACTCACCCTGCAGGAAATGAGTCAGGTTTTAAGGAAGAAAAATGTTAAAATGGTGGGGCAAGAGTCCTTCCTGCATGGGGAGGAGGGCGGCGCTGGTTGCAGGAGGGAGATGGAGATGGAAGGTTGCAGGCAATGCTCAGGTATGGAGACTTCGCTTGCCGCTGATGCTGCCCGTCGCACTTCTCCCCAGAGATCGGGGGAAGGAAGGTGGGAACACCCTGTAACTCATCCCACCAACAAAAACCCAGGGCATGAGCTCAGCTCTCGCCTGCCCTGGCACCCAGGAGCTCCTCTTGGTCTTGCTGTTGGCCAGAGATGCTCTTCCTCCTCCCAAAAGGCTGCGTGGGGAGGAGAGGGGATGGGGACTGATCCAGGGCATGGGCTGAACTGTGTGTGTCCCTCTTCCCCCTGCAGAGATGGACACCTTCAGCACCAAGAACCTGGCCCTGCAGGCCCAGAAGAAGCTCTTGAGCAAGATGGCTACCAAGACCATAGCCAATGTCTTCATTGACGACACCAGCAGTGAGATCTTGGATGAGCTCTACCGGGCCACCAAGGAGTACACCCATAACCGCAAAGAGGCCCAGAAGATCATCAAAAACCTCATCAAGATCGTCATGAAGTTGGGTGTGCTGTACCGCAACGGGCAGTTCAGCCCCGAGGAGCTGCTGGTGATGGAGCGCTTCCGCAAGAAGGTGCATACCTTGGCCATGATGGCCGTCAGCTTTCACCAGATAGACTTCACCTTTGACCGCCGGGTCATGTCGGGTGTCCTTACAGAGTGCCGGGACCTGCTGCACCAGGCTGTCAACGGCCACCTGACAGCCAAATCCCACTCCCGCATCAACCATGTCTTCAATCACTTTGCGGACTACGAGTTCCTCTCGGCTCTCTACGGGCCATCTGAGCCCTATCGCACCCACCTGAAGAGGATCTGTGAAGGGGTTAACAAGATGCTGGAGGAGGACAACATATGAAGTTGGCCGAGATGGGCCATCGGCAGTGACTGCCGGACTCTGCCTCCTGTGAGACCGAGGACAGGACGTAGGCCTGTTTTGACCATCACCAGGCTTGATGTCCTCTTCTCCTCTGTAGTGCTAACTCATTTTCTCCTCATTTCTACAAAAGACTGAACCTCTTGACTTTGTCTAACCCTTGCCTGGGGTCTGCAAACCCACCCTGTGCTGGACTGAGTCCTTTCCAGGTGATCCTGGGCTTCTGCTGTACAGTTTGATTTCCTTTGCTCACCAAGTGCTCTTAGCTCAGAGTCCAAGGAACTGGACTCCTCACCTTGAACTCTATCATAACCCTCCTGCGGGAAAACCAAACCAAAGACTCACGGTGTGTAACACCTCTAAGGCGCCTCTGAGCGGGTGGGCAGTTGGTTGGATGAATGGTTGTGCGACTCTATTACCGGAAGGTTGTGGAGCCCCATGGTTTTCTTTCAGCAGCTCCATGACATGATGGGAGCAGATCATGGTCCAGACTTCCGCTGCCCAGGGTAGGAAGGTGCTTCTGCACCTTGCAGGCTAGCATGGGCTTTGAACTCCTAGAAGACAAGTCCTTGAGACCAGAAGGATCCCACTTCGCTTGGGGCAGGGAGGGAGCCGGAGGGACCTGCTCCTTCCCTGCATCCCAGGTACACCCCTTCATCCAAGACCCAACTCCCCCGCCAGCCTCCCGCAACAGTGCGACTGTGATGGCTCTGATGCCTTCCTCAGTGGTTGTCCAAAGCTCTCCCTGGGATTTCATATGTTTCACGTGTCCTCCACTGAGTTATGGTTGTTATTTTTTAGCAAACGCTGTAGCCCTAATGAGTTATTTAAATAAACTCACCTGTTTGGCCTGGGTGCTCCATGCGGTTGTTACAAAGGCGTCTGACAGTGATAAAATGAGCGCTGGGGACAGTTGGTTTTGTCTTCTAAATGACGATTGCTCTCTGCGACCTTGGGTTTTAGTCTCCATCCCCGGGCATCGCTGCCAGCCAGGCTGCCCCTGCTCTGTGGCCCAGCATTTCCAGGCTTTGCACGGCCAGCGCTGAACTGGTGGGAGGAAACATGGTGCAAAACCCAGCGCAAACCTATAGCAAAGGTCTGGGGTCCCAGGGGGAGCAAATCCTGCTCCCACGCAGACACTTGCACGTGCTCCTCTGCATCCCTGCGTCCCCTTGCTGCACAGCAGGAACTAAAAAAGCACAACCCTGACAGCAGAAAGCCACGGGCAACGTTGCAGAATTCAATACTGTAAAAGCGTTGTGCTCTCAGAGCATGGATGCACCAGCCATGGCCTGCTTCCAACATGCTGATCTCAGCTTTGAACACCAAAAATTGCCCTTTTAGCGTACAAGATGCCGCACAACCTCAGCCGGCCTTATATCCTCAACCTTCTTGTGCCTCCTGTTCCATGGGATGTCTCCAGGCACAGGAGGCTGCCAGCACTGGTGGGCAGAGCAGCTCCACATCTCCCATTCACTGCTCCCTTCCCACCGCTGGCTCGAGGCACTGATAACTTTCATCCTTAAAGATTAAATAAAAGAAATAAAGCCCCTATCTCCGTCATTTCATAGGCTTGGCTCCAGCTATCACAGCTAATCTAATTGCACGATGCAGCTCATGGGGGGCAAAGCACATTTACAGGTGTGCATGGAGGAGAACACGGCCAAGACCCGCTGAGGTGTTGGTCCCTCAGGGAGGGCAGGGTGAAGTCGGTCTTTGGCGTGCGGCATTTGAGAACAGACGTTCCCGTCCCCCCTGGGCTGGCGGCAGCTGTCAGGTATGTGCTGAAGAGGAGCCGGAGCTGGAAACAGCTTGGTGGAGTTATCAGCAGATGCGGCAAGCAGGCAAAGCGGATCGGGGCTGATGGATGCGGTGGCAGCGGCTGCTGTGCTGACAGCCAGAAACGCTTCGCTGTTCTGTTCTCGAGGTGCCTGTCGGCACCAGCTGCAAGATGCTCCTTAATTGCATGAAACATCTCTGCTCAGATAAGCCCCAACTCACGGCTGTTCCCTTTGTCCCTGGGGTTTCATACATCCCAGGGCTACACTTAACCCACCAAATGCCTGGCATCAGCTTTCCTTCGCATACAGGTGTCTAATGTGAAACTTCTCCCCCACACCCCACAGCAAACACCCACCTCGTTCCCAAACTCTTGCCTTTTTGTCCCAGGGAAGCCCTGGAGAGCACACTCTCTGCTAGAAGAGCCATCTTATGGCCTGGGTTTCCCATCCCAGCCCTGGCTGTACAAGTCTAAGAAATGAGTCCCTTCAACTCCCTTTGGTCTGGTTCTGTCCAAGCGACTGGTTAAACAGGGAGAAAGGTCAGAGACCTGCAACATCTGCGCCCTCAGACCTCAGGTAGGAGCACACTAGGGACGCTCCTGGGCTCTGCAAGTTATCTGCAGATCCAGAAGGAGCCGCACAGTAGAGAAAGAAGCATTTAGGAACAGCCTGGAAAAGAGAGCTTGTAAAATTCCCAGTGCAAAGCACCCCCACTGCCAAAAAACAGGGAACTGCTCCCCAAAATGGGCAAAGCAGCTATCAATGACCACAACCATCACCGGACGTCAAAAGCACTTGTCATGACAGTGCTGGGTTACGCAAACTTACAGCTGGAGTCTTGTTCTCACGTGCTGGGACTCCTCTTGGGTGGGCAGAACCCCCGTAAACCCTCTGCAGCCTCCAAACTCCAGTGTGACATCTCTGCTCGTCCCGGCCAAGCAAACGCCGAAGGCCACTCACTGGGCATCCAGTTGAAGAGGGCAGGAGTCACAGAGCAGAGCAAGCTCAGGCCAGAGCATGATGCTTTATTTCTTTATTTGTGTTGTATTTACACAGGAAAGGAATTCCACATTCCCTCACTGTTATTACTCTAGATAAGAAAAAAATCACTTCTGTACGTAGAAAGTAGTCCTGCAATTGTACTGAGACATGAAAGTGTTGCTTGGATTGATTCCTGGGTTGTGTCAGAATAAGCAGCTCTGCCTGCCCCATGCCAAGTTATCCCAACCCACGCTCTGCACTAGGGCAGCTCCAGAATATCCTCCCCAGCGAAGCCAGCGATGGTTTTCAGTATCCACACTCAACAAGGAGTCAGATAGCTTTGGGCAACTCTATCTCTTCCTTCCCCACCCCCCCTAATTGAATTATTTCCCCTTGTCATGCTCGCAGTGAGAGAAATCCTGTCTCCCCTCCAGAGACTACAGGGTTAACAACTTTCCTTTAGCAAACCCTGTTTAAATCCAGTCACTTATCTTTCCGCATTGCTCTTCCTAGCAAGGGAGATAAGGAGCCCCCATTTGAGGGGAGCTTTACCATATTCAGCAGATCAACCAAGCAGAAAGCGGGCGACAGAATGGCTGGCTGCAGATCAGGAGTCTCAGAGGAGGTTTCCAGCTGCAAAGCATATTGTTACTCTGACACAAGACAGAATGCATCTGTCTTAATACCTCCAAACCCCACTTGTGATGGACCCTAGCACATTTCAATATGGAAAACATAAAAGGTTTGGCCAACCAAAAAAACCCGCAGTTAACAAGGAATCTTCTTTATCTGCCATGCTGTCCCGGCCAAAACCCTGCCCAACACCAGCCTCAGGGTCACAGCTCGTCACGGGGTGTTTTTGCTACGATCATGAGTTTGGACAGTTCAAAACGGAATTTGCCTTCCCTGTGAGACACTAGAAAGAGAGAAAACAAGCACAGGATAAACAGGTGGTAAGACATGAACAAAACAGCCCTGATGGTTCCTTTCCAGGACGATAAAGCCAGCAAGTCGGGCATTGCACTTCCTTTTTATGCACGCAACAAGCATGTTGTGATAAACCCGTTCTTCCCCCATGCTAATTTAACATTTACACTGGAACGGGACCTGCAAAATCCTGCCGCCAGCTATGGATCAAGAGCACTATACCCCCCACTCTGTAACATGCTCTGTTCTCCTATACATTGTCACCTATCTGCATTAAGCTTAAATACTCGTCCCCTGGGAGACAGCCAGGCTTGTGTCCCACTCCAGACCCTTTCCCACATAGTTCTCTCAGTCACAGACCTGTCGTTTCAGAGATTTCAAATTCTTCCTGTTTTAAGGGGATGTCGCTTTGTCCACCCGCTGCAGCTTGAGACTGAAATGGGAAGGAAGAATGTTTAAGCAATTGAGGCAATGCAAGACGCTACCGTATTTAAAGCAAACAAACAAACAAACAAACAGCACATTTTGAAGAATGAACTTGTGTTTTAATAGTGTGGAGTGAAAGAATTAAATCCACAAAGGAAATTTGAAGGAACATCTCTGGCTATTTTTCCATTTCCTATTAAACCACAAACTTGTGTCCTTTGGGTGACTGAAAGCCTCACCACTGAAGACTGGGAAATGGAAGAATGAACCAGACAAAAGCACCAGCAGAGGTTTTATTTACTTTGTCACATGCAATTCGGTAAGGCAAACCAAGCCTCCCCTTGTGCAGTGCACCCTGGCAGGACGGTGTCTTTTGGAGTCACCGATGCCAGCAAAGCCAGCAGCAACCCGATGGCTTTGAGAGAGCAGAAATAAAATGGTGCAGGAGAGCCTACCTGCAGCCTCTCTCTTGACTGCCACCACTCTCTAATTAAGGACGTGGTGGAGTACATTTTTATTGCACAGATGTCTAACAAATATTTTCCATGTCCAATTCATGTTTTATAGCAGCCTCCCACACGCCTGCTTCCAAGTGATCAGCTGGGACTTACATAAGCCATGGCATACTCTATCTTGGCTCCTTTCACTTCAGCTTTAAACTGGGTAAAGAAGAGATAAGACTTCCCTTGGGGCCTGAAACAAGAAAGCAGAGTCTTTGACATCGGCAGAGAGGGTGGAGGTGCAGATGAGTTCAGGAATCCCTCCCTCCACAGCAACCTCTGGCTCTCTTGTAGCTCCATCTAGTGTAGAGGGGGGAGAGGGGGGAACACAGCACTTATCAACCGCCGCACGGCTAAAGAGCCCACCCAGAGTCACAGCATCTCTTGGGAGAGGAAAGCCCTCCGGTGCTGCCCTGCAGAGAGGCAAACCCAGCCAGGAGGCAGGGTCCCTGGCCCAGATCCCACCTGCCTTGTTGTTGCTTTTGCCTCAGAGAGTTTGGAGTTAAAGAACATACCTCCAGACAGAGCAGGAGAAGAGCAGGTTGTCTTCACTGACTCCAATGTTCATCTGCCATTGCTGCAAAGGGGAAAGGTCCAAACAGTTAATGTGGGTACGAGCTTCCCACTTCCCACTCACTCCTGAGGCCAGTCACCTCCCCTCCCAGCTGCAGGCATGACAAGTTTCAGCCACTCTAAAATAACACAACATAACTACACAACACTTGCTAACAGCCCTTTTTACTTTGTGTTGCACAAAGCTCAAGGCCTAGTTGCCCTCTCCTCTCCGTGATTTCATTAGTACAGTTACAGAAAAGAGTTAAAGTCTCATTTCCCTTTGCACTAAAAGAAAAGGACCTGATTCTAACAGGACTTGCAGATAAGAAAGCACCAACTGTGTATCTGCACAGCACTTACTGCAGCAGCAACATAAGCTGCAAAAACCTTCAAGCCTCCTAAAGAAGGCAGGAGTTACTCCTTCGAGGTCCTTCCTACCAACTAGGGTATGAAAATGTCACTCCCTGTTCTCCAGAGACAACCAGCCCAGAGATTTGTTAAGCCTTGCAAATGTCACGGCCTCGCAAACCACAGCATCATTGCAACACACGAAGGACACTTCCGTTCAGGGAGCAAATCCAACAAGTTACTTTTGCAAACATGCAGCGTTGGAAACAGTGCAACCACCCTTCCTCACAGCTCCCGGTCCCTGGAATCAGCTCATCACAAATGAAACCATCCTGAACAGCTTCTCACTCTGTGCAGAGACCGAGCATAAGGGAAACACTTGAAGGTTTAGCCAACTCACCTCGTTTGTTCCTCCCTGAGCTGAGTATGTGAAGGTGCAGGTGTAATCCCCCTGGAAGAAGAGAAGATGACGATGAGCAGCCTTGCTCAAGCAGGACTTTCTCTTTGTTCACCATCAGCCGCTTTTTGGCGATGACATCAGATCTGGGGACACCCGAGAGAATTACCGGGGCTGCGGCACAGTGCAGCCCCCCGCGGACTCACTCTGGGGGTGACCAAGGAGGAGCATACACCACGTCCTCGTCCAGACCTCGGTGGAGCACAGACAGAGCCAGGGGTGTCAGCAGCACCCCGTGGTGCTGGGGTGGGGACCCGTGTTCCGGGGGCCCAGGGACTCCTAGCTGCCCTCTCCATAGGGCTCCTTACTCTTCGTGAGCCTCCTTTCCCATGGCGACCCTCTTTTTTCGAGACCCCCCTCCCCCTGGCGACCCCTCCCTCCCCGTGGGGTACCTCCTCCCTTTGGAACTCCCCCTTGGGGACCCCCTTCTCCTTGGGGGGCATTCTCCATGGCAAGCCTTCCTCCCTGGGGACCTCCTCGCCATAGAGACTGTCCCAGCTTGGGGAGCCATTCTCTTTGGGGACCTCCTTCTGCTGGAGACCCCCCCCCTTGGGGACCCCCTTCTCCTTGGGGGCTCCCTCCCTCCTTGGGGACCCCCTCCTCTCCCTGGGAGCCTCCTGCCTTTGGAGACCCTTCCCCTTGGGGACCCCTCTCCCCCTGGGGACTCCCTCCCCTGCCTCTAGCAACCGGCTCGGATCGCCCCCCCTCGCCACCATTTCGTCCCGCCTTCCCTCGCTGGCTGGCAGCCAATCCCCATGGCGGTACGCGGGAGCGACGTGCCGTGGAGCCAATCAGGGAGAGGCGCGTACCCTCTCCTCACCCCCTCCCTCCTCGCCTCTCACCAGGCTCCGGGAGAAGGAGTGAACCTCCCCGCCGGGCCGCACGTCGAAGTCGGCCGTGCTCAGTTCCTCCGCGGCCCGGGCCGCCAGGCATAGCAGGGCGGCGGGGACCAGTGCGGCCCACAGCCTCCGGCCGCTCCTCCCGCTGGGCGCCGCCATCTTGGAAAGGAAGCCCGAACTACGGCAGGCGGGAGGGGTCAAGGCCGGCTGCGGCGGCTCAGCGGGCGCCTCGGCGGCCATCTTGGGTGTGGGCAGAGAGCCCGGGCGGGTTAACCCTTGGGGGGCCGCGGTGGGGACAAGAGACCGTGGGGACAGGGGAGCACTGGGACAAGGAGCCGTGGGTAGAAGGGGCATGGGGACACTGGGATATGGGACAAGGGGACATGGAGACAGCAGACTCCCCCCAGCCAGTGCCCCTGGGGCTGTGCTCTGCTGTATGGTTGCTCCCAAGGGGGATATGGGGCAGCTATGGGACATTTTGGGGAGCCCACGCTGCCACGGGCCATGCCCCGTGTCCCTGCAGCCCCTGTCACCCTAGCCTGGCCCCCACTCACCTTCTGGGCTGCTGGGCTGTGCGTGGCACTAAATCCCCCAAATGATTCACGACGGGGAAATAAAAAGCAGGCCGGGGGAGGAAAGGTTCATTTTCTGCCTTGTCACACACGTTTAATGGGGTAAAGACTTCTATTTTAAAGCGCTTGGCATGCAGGGGCAGCATTGTTGGCTCAGCCCCTGCAGGGTCAGGCAGAGCTGTGGCCACGGCCAGAAAATCCAGCCCTGGCCGGTGGCCTTTGGGATTCAGCTGGAAGGAAAAGGAGCCGTAGGAGGGGAAAGAAGGGAAAGAGATGGCCAGGCTGGGAGGAAAGGTGCAGAGAAAGAGCCTCTTGCTGAGCATCGTGTGGAGGGAGCTTTGCCTTTCCCACCAGGAAAAAGACTAGCTGTATCAGCCATGCCTTGGCCACCTAACCCTGCCTGGCCGCCATTTGCAGGCGCAGAGCAATTAGCTCTGCCACTTTTAATTGCTTCTCACTGCACACAAACAAAAGCCCCTTTCCAGAAGGAAACAGCCGGTGGATCCACAGCGAGGGCAGGGAGAGATGCCCGGGGAGGGAGGGATGTGTTCTCCTCCTGCAGCCCTGGCTCACAGCGCGGGGAAGCTGGCCTGGTTGGCCACCCCGCACTGGTTGTCGGCACCCTTCAGCAGGCGGATGTAGCCCTGCTCACCCCACACCTCCGACCAGCTGCAGGAAGAGATGCAGAATGAACATATCCGCATTCCCACGCACACAGAGACCTGGCCCCGCTCAGGGAGGGCGAGCGAGACGGGGCCGGGAGCTGGAGCACCTAGTGGGACAGGGATGCAGCTCCGACCCCGGCAGGAGTGGGGGACAAGCCATGCATGGGGGTGGAAGGGATGGCAGGTTTGGGGGAACACCTTCAGCCCCTACCTGTTCTTTAAGATCCAGTAGCTCATGTTGTGCCCATGCTCCTGGCTTGTGCCGTAGCCCACGGCCAGCATCCCGTGGTTCACCTGCTGGCTGCAAAACAGGCTGCTGAAGATGCCTGGGAAGAGCAGAGCGGGGTGAGCCGGGGGCCAGCCCCGATCACTTCTTCTCCGGGTGAAAGCAGGGTGGTGGATCCTATTCCCCCTGGGCTGGGTACCCTGGGGAAAGTCTGGGGCTCAACAAGGGCTCAGCAGCTCACCCTGCCTACGAGGCAGCCCTGCCTCAGTTTACCCTTCCACGCCATGAAAAGCGAGACAGTACCCGACTTGTAGAAGTGGAATTGGAAGCTGCTGGCATCCACTGCCACGGACACGGGGCCCACGGCCGCCACTGCCTGCTCCAGCGCCACCTCGCTGCCCTGGGCCACCAGCCAGACGGTGGAGCAGTTGGCTGCCCTGTCCCGGGGGTTGTAATGGCAGCTGGAGGTGTCCTGAGAGGATGGAGAGGGTCACGCCAGGGCTGGGACCTGCCAGCACCGCTCTGCCGTGTCCCCAGGGCCGCCCGCCGTCCCTTACCGTGGCCATGTAGGGGTAGACGTGCTCCGAGTTCAAGCCGCCGTTGTCGCGCACGTACCGGAAGGCGCGGGTCATGTAGCCGCCGTGGCAGCCGCTGTTGCCCAGCTTTCGGGAGCAGTCGATGAGGTTCTGCTCGCTCAGCACCACTAGCTTCCCTGTCCAGTTGAAGACAAGCCCCTCCAAGGCGCCTGTGGCACTGAATGCCCAGCACGACCCACAGTGCCCCTGGGCGAGATGGGGATAGCAGAGGAGGTCATGGCATCGCCCCAAAACCCACCAGAGAGGGATGCTGTGACCCCCCGATGCTGCTCTCCAGCTCCTCAGCTGCAAAACTGCAGCAGCCAAGACTATGGAAGCTGCTTCTTGGGGTTGCCCAGAGGTTTTTTGGTGCTTGGGAGGATGCTGCTGCTTGTTTCTGCTGCCCAGACTCCCGGCACCCATTGCGCAGCCCTGGCCAGACCCCCGCCCCGTGCCTACCTGGTTCTTCACGGGCGTCACATAGCCCTTCGCCCGCCAGTCCACCTCCGCCGGGGTCTTCAGGGCTGCTGAAGCCTGGAAGAGCAGCGCCGGCTCCTCCCGCCGCACCGGGGTGAAGCCATTCAGGAGCCAGTTAAACTCCTCGTCTGTCTGCAGGTCGCCAAGGGAAAACTCGTGTGATGCCACCAACGCCCGGCTGGTCGACCCCCAGGAAGCTGCCCAGCCCCAGGGGCACCTGCAGCTCCCAGCAGAGCAGGTTGGGGGTACCCGATCCCCGGATCAGGCCCTGGGTGCAGGGAGGGGTCCCCGGGGAAGGTGCCAGGCGTGTTGGCAGGTACCAGGTCCCCGTAGTGGTTCATGGCCAGGCGGAAGGCATGCTGCCCCTGCGATTCCTCCCGGTTGTGCTGCTGGATGCGCTGCAGGTTCTTCTCCCAGACCTCCCTCCGGGCGGCCTCGGCCTCCTGCCACGGGGCAGAGCAGCAGCAGGGTCAGAAACATCCCCCGGGAGCACGGGGATGCGGGATGGGGTGGGTGCACACAGGTAGCTCTGGGTGAGACCCTCCCCGAGCGGCCCTGGCACGTGCCGGGAGGCCTGGGGGGAGCAGGACCTACCCTCGGGTACTCCTTGGCGTGGAGGCTCTTCCACCCTTCCCAGGCCTCCTCCAGCGCAGGATCCCGCACCGCGGAGCAGCCCAGCAGGGCCAGCAGCAGCCCCAGTGGCACGGCCATGGCACCCAGCTGGGGGGAATGGTGAGAGCAGGGTCGGGGGGGCCCGGGCTGAGCTACCAGCTGAGGCCATGGGCTGGGAGCAGGACGAGCATTTCCAAGCCCAAATTAGAGGTGAGGAGGAGGCAGAGAAATGCAAACAGAGCAGCCGAGCCAGGGGGAAGAGAGACACGTTGGTTCCTTCAGCTGGAACAGCTTTTGCGGGGCTGTGCTGCTGTTTTGACAGGAGCTTTAGGAGGTCTTAGCCGTCCTTTGGGTGGCATTTAGCTGTCCTTTTTAGACAGGAAGAAGGAGCTTCGCAAGAGAGCGGATGGCAGAAGGAGGCAAACGCAGATGAAAGGGCAGCGAGAGCGGCGGGGACCGTGCTGGCTCTCCCCGCTCCCCGCCCCACTATGCTCCCTACAGCCTCTTCCCACTCTTTTCATTTGCAAAACCCCACTGGTTTTGCAAAAACTTTCTCCCCCCTTCCCACCGCAGCATCCCCCTCCACAGCAGCTCTCCCTGCACCATCAACAAGGAGCACAGCTAACTGCCCCTGCTCGGGGACTCAGCACCCAGCAGGATCAAGCCCCAAGCAAAAGGATGAGCAGGGAAGGCAGGATCATATCTGGACCCCTCCAGAGCAAGGTTTGCCTGTTGGCTGGAGAGAAGTCAGCCTCCGAGCTCCATCCCAGAGCAGCTCTAGGACTCAAGGCAAAGCAGAAGAGCCCAGCGGAGCAAGAACCGCAGCCGCTGGGCCAGGACAAAGCTGTTTTCACTTGAAAGCCAGCGGAAATCTGCACCAGCAGAAATCTGCACCAGCCTCCAAGCAAGGGGCTCGAGCTGGATTCGGAGATAGGAGGTATTTCTACAGAGGTGGGGAGGCAGAGGAGCTGCCGCTCCACACCAATGACTGAAGCCTTGCATCTGTCCCAGCACGAAGGTGGGATGCTTCACCAAAATCCCTCTGTGAGGATTTTCCAGTATCAATTTAAACCCTTTCTTTTTGCCAGCATCCACACACAGCCCTCTCCCAGTCCCAGCCTGGCCCCCATCACCGCCAGCCCGCCTCCACCGCAGCCATTTGTCTTCCTCACATCGCCACTGCACACCCCACACCTTCTTTGACGGAACCTTCAGTTCCGGAACTGACGGAGCAACTTCAGTTATTTGAGCATCTTTCAGGGCAAGCAGTGGCTTTTCTGTGCTAATTTTTTAGCTTAAGCAATGTTTTTGTTTTAAAAATAAGTCATCAAGAACATCTGTTCTCCCTCCACATCCTCCGCCTAAAAATAAAGCCCCACATGTTGGGTTTTCATGGGAGAAATGCCTCCCAAGGCACTCTCATGCTTAGTCCGAATTCTTAAGGAAGAGTCATTTTTTGCCCGTTTTCCCTGGCACCCATTACAACGTCCGCCACTTCCTCTGACCGTTACCGCTTGCTCAGGAAATTAACTCAACTTCATGCTACAGCTGCAAATCCTCTATCTGAAAGAGATACCATGAACCCAGCTGCACCGTGCTTCATACTCCCATTGCATTTCCCGCAGGACAGCTGGGTGGGGGCCTCCCACATCATTTGTATTTCAATTCCCGACAGAGCCTGTTCCATATTGAAAAGATCAGGATTGCGGTAGGTGATTTCCCAGTTAATGCCTCTCAGGATTCTCAATCCTCAAAAGAAGAAAACCAACCCCTTTTTATGGTGTGAAATAATCCTACAGCTTCAGAAGCAAGCTTGGAGGATCAAAGCAGCTGACGGATTTGTAAACTCTTCTAGACAAGAGCGTTTTAAGAGTGCACTGCAGACATTTTAAGAAATACTTGCTCTTTTGGGACAGGAAAAAGCAGTTTAAATTAAGACTGAAAAGAAAGAAACCCTGCAAAATAAAGCTTCTTACCATCCACTGGCACCCACCCGGCTCTAAAGAAGGCAGGGAGAAAGGGGAGCAACTTTTCTGTCTGCAGATTTCTCTCAAGGAAACTTCAGAGATAGGAAACTTCAGAGATGTGCAACTTCCTCCATTACGTCCCCTTCCGCCCCTCCAACCTCAAAAGCTGCACCAGGGGTTACTCAATGGGGTGCACAGTAGAAGTTAAACACAACTGCAATAGTCAGGACAATTATTTGGGCACAGGGACAAGAAGGGGGCAACAAATATGCTCACAATCGTATTCAGAAAACAAAACGCTCCAGCTGTAAGATGCTTTGCATTTAAAACAGAAGCCTCCAGCTTGCATCCTCAGGGCATTTAATAGCAGTTTAATTAACACCTGACTCTCATATAGAAAGGAAAACAGCAAGGCCAGGTTTTGTAAGCTTTAAGCTCCAGAGAGGGCGAGCATAGGCAGGCCCAGCACCTGCAAAAAGCAGCTCAGTGTGTCCTAGCGTGGGATCGGAGCTGCAAGTGCTTGGAAGTGCTTGGATCAGAGCAGCTGCAGAGCAGTCGGAGGGAGTCGGGGCGCTGGGTGAGGTACCGACCTCCAGTGCCGAGGCTGGTATTCGCAAGCACGAGATGTCTGACTTGCTCAAGGTCATGCAGTGCCTTAATGGCAGAGCCAAGAACACGGTCCAGGATTCCCAACTCTCCACCCTGCATCTTCAATTGCTTGGATCATGCTTCCCCCAAGGAACATCAGGGATTTAATATTCTCTCCACTGCTCGGCATAGAAACTGAAGAGAGCACTTTGCTTTTACCACAGACACGGCTTTGGCTATTGTGAGCCAGCTGCCATTTCCTCCCGAGCCCTCTCCTGCACTCCAAAAACAGGCACAAATGCCAGCCAGCTTGTCTCTTTCCAATATTTTAATGAGTCGCTACATCTTACACTCATAATTATAAAAGAATAAGAATCCATAAAAATATTTTCTTTTCATAATACGCACTTAAAATACTCCAGGGCAAGTCAACGTGGTTCATTTGGGTGGGTTTTTTTTTTTTTCTTTTTGCCCCTGGCAGAACCCTTGGCTTGAGGGGGGTATGTGCTCCCCTGAGGTGCGATTGCTCAATCCCCCCTCCCCAGAATTGCAGTTCCTGTTGACCAGGTAAATAAAAACCAGAAGAGAGCATTTGCGGAGTAGACAGGCAAGGGGAACAGTCACTGACCTGCAGAGAACTGAAGCACAGCCAATTTCAGTGCACATCTGAAAGCTCAGGGTGTCGGGGAAGGAGAAGGTGGGATCAGGAGGCAGCACAGAGAATGGAAGAGGGGAGGATTGCATAAATATCATCCATCTTGTGTTGCAAAAACCCAAATGCTGCTGTGATCTCCGGAGAGATGATCTCTGGTTGTAGCCAGCTGCTTCAGCTGCCACGCTACCTGTTGGCACAACTCTGCTTGCGAGCAGCCATTAGAGAAAGGTATCAGAGGTCGCTGTTACCGACCCCAGCCACTTCCTCCATCAGCTCTGCAAAATTAAACTGAAAAATAGAAAAGACTAGTGTTGCATGCTTCTGTAGAGCTCTCTTCACATCCCAGGGCTCCACATTGTCGCAGCAGGGCCAGGACACAGCAGCAGCAGCAGCAGCAGCAGCAGCAGCGGATCAGCTCCCCTGGGACTTAACAATAGGTAGTTCTCTCTTCCCTCCCACTCCTGGCTTAAGGCAGCTTGCTGATTCGGCTCTTCCATTTCCAACACAGGCACTGAGTTCTTGCAGGTAAGAGTATGGGAACTGCAGAGGTGCAGTGGAAGGGGAAAAGGATAGGGGAGAGAGAGATGGACACAAGCCTCAGCCTCGGGAGACAGACCACTGTCCATTGATTCCCAGGATAGAGGGAGTAGCAGCAAAAAAAGCATTAACAGCCAGGCCGGAGGAGAGGGACAGGATGAGCAGCCGAGCAGGGGCAGACCTCCAGCTTGGAAAGTGAGAGAAGGTGGCACTGTCCAAAGGGAAGGTGCCCTCCACCCTCCCCCCTCGCTCGGGGGGACATCCAGCCCGACGGGGGCACTCAGCCATTTGTGCTCTGGGTTAGATGGCTGTCGGGGGAGTTGGTAGTGGCAGGGCACAGGAGGGGGAAGGTGAGCTGTCAGTGTCCAGTTTGCAGAGGCTTGTGCTCTCAGAGGTATTCTTGTAGAAAGTGCAGCAGCGTGATTTCATAGTGCTCTCCTGACTCAGGGCACCGAATACTGTGTCTCTCGTTGGGGTAGATCTGCGCAGAAGCAGAGAGACAGGGCAGTTAGCCAGGAGCAGCTCATTCAGCACAGACAAGCCTCCCTCACATCAGCCCTTTTCACTCAATCCAGTCTCCATCGGGGCAAAAAGGTGCCAGGGAAGGTATAGAACACCAGCCCCTCTCCCTCATTGCGCCGGCATGTGCTGCTAGTCTGCTCGGCAAGTCAGCCACCTCTGCTGCCACCAGCCAAGTGAGACAGCAACAGTTCAGCGGAGAAGGAAAGTTCCAGGCCTGAGGGCAGAAGCCCTGTTTGCAAACGCTTTTAGATACTGGCCACATCTGCCAGTGATGAAACAGCCACAGTGCCACCTCCCGGCCACCTCTTGGAGTCAAACTAGGCATTTACTGTCATCTACATTGCAATAAGATGTGGGAGCACCTACCTCCACCTTCTCCCACCCCCAGAACACACAGCAGAAAACTTTTTCTCTTTCCAGATTTAAGGACTTTTCCCACTTCACTCTTCTTCCTCCTACCTGCAGCTGGTAAGGTTTTCCAGCCCGGATTAGCTGTGATACCAGGAAGTTGGTGTGAAAAAAGTGCACATTTTCATCCAAAAAGCCATGGAGGATCAGCAAACGATTTGGCCTGGAGATGGGATGAGAGATAGGATGAGAAACCACACAAAAAGCTCTGCAGTGGGTCTGAACAAAGAGCTGCCAATCGGCAAGCCAAAACTGAGCAACAGACAGGCATTCAGAATAGCGTAAGGCCATGGAACGCGGTCCTCAACCCCCCCCGGCAAAGGGGGCTAGGGGTACAATGGCCCCATCTTGCTGCAGAAGGCATCAACCAGCCACACGAGTTAAAGCTAAATGGGATCAGAATCCATCCATTCTTTTGGGATTCAGCAGAGGTGCAACTGGTGGCACCAAGCAGGACCCGGGAGCAGGTTTTTAGCAGATCACTCAACCCCACGGTACTCACTCATTGGGAAGCTTTTCTACGTGTAATGCCACAGAGCCAGCCTCATAACCTTGCTGGTTGTTTTCTGGGATATCCATGTACCGCTCAGTATACCCGGTGTCATATGCCATCCAAACTGTGACAGGAGCACCTGCTATAGCAATCTGTCAAACAAATAGGTGGCAGGAGACAGCCTCAATTATCACGTGCTAAAGAGTTCAAGTGTTCCCTGTTTTCCTGAAGAGGCAGAAAAAACAGGCTCTGGACTGTTCTGTCACTCAGACCAGGATTCTTCTACAGCAAACCCATATAAAACCCAGACTCCTCCTCCTGCTATTCCTCCTATGGTCACAATGGGGCAAATTCCTGCATATCAGCACTAAAGGCTTCCCCTTTTAAGGACTTGTGGAATGATCCAGAAACCATGCTGGGGACTTGGGAAGGGGATTAGGAATAGCGCATCAATTATCTCATTGGATGCTAGGCTAAGTCCTCCATTGGCAGTCACTGGGGAATCACCCTATCCCAGAGACCCCCATCCTCATCAAGCCGCAGACAGATCTGTAAGCAAAATGCAGGACTGTAGCCAGGAGCTACAGGCAGGACTGAGAGACATTTTCACCCATCCATCAGAAACATCAAGCAAAAAAAGCCAACTCCAGATGCCATGAGTTACAGAAGCTGAGAACGCTAAGTGTCCCAAGATGACAGCCCCACGTCCAGACTTACCTTGAAGACATTGGGTTTACAGATAAGGCCCATGAGGGAGAGAAAACCCCCATATGACCAGCCATGTATGGCTACCCGACTCAAGTCGATGAACCCGTATTTTTCTGCTACATAATGTAAACCTTCCACCTGGTCCTCTATCTCCACCTGACCCTAAAAGGCAACACGAAAGCTCAAGTCAGTGGCTTTCTAAATCTAGAAATTTGAGACAGAAAAGACAAGAGCAACACTCACACAGGAAACATGCAACCAGGCAGCCTTAGAAAGAGCAAGTGAGCAGTGATTCATTAACAAAAGTACATCACCATTTGGTTTTTCAGGGCCCCTTCAAATTTGAGTCCTCGCTGGCATGAACCCCTTCCATCAATCACTACCACAGCATAGCCTAGTGACGCTAGTGTGTTTAGCCGTAAGTACTTGATTCCTTTGAAGGAGTTATTCACTAGCTGCACCTGCAGGAGGAGGGAAGAAAAGTTTTTGGAGGCCTTCCAGTACCCTCCTCTGTCTGCCCCACTCTGTAGGATCCTGAGCTGGAGAGCAGCCACTAACTGAGCTATCAGAGCCATGCAAATCAGACTGAATGCTGAAAAAATCACCTGAGGTTTGAAGCAGAGATCAAAATAGAGATCCAGTGCCCACTGCTAAGCAAAGCATAAGTCTTGATGCATGACTGAGCTACACAGAGCTCTGCCCTGGACAGCAATCCCATGGCCAACAGCAGCAGTCAACAATCTGGATTATTACCTGAGGGCCTCCGTACACAAAGAGCACTGTGGGATGCTTCTTCCCAGGTTGGACATCATGAGGTTTGTAGACCATTCCATAGAGCTCGACATCTGACTGAGTGCGGAAGTGAAAGATCTCAGGAGGGATGTAATCTGGGGGACAACCTGCAGAAGGAAATTCAGACACTAGCAATGCAGTAACTGGCAGCAGGCTCTGCCTCCTACCCCGCCTGGACTAGCTCATTCTGACCCTAGTCAGGGCTCTTTCAATACCAAACCGTACCAAGCCTTAGCAATGCCTCTCAGAGAAGCCTCTCCCTGGGAAACAAACAGCCTTTATACGGCCTGCATATGGCAATTGGCCATATAAAGAGTGAAGGGATCATCCAAGACAACATCATCAGCTGAGCATTCCTCAGAGAAGGCATGCTATGCCACAACAGCAAGATGTGGAAGGTTATGAACAGGGACAGGTCAAATGGAGAAAACATTTGCAGGAGGGGTTCATGTGCTACTGTGAGCTGTATCTAAATCCTTAAAGGCCTTGGAATGAAGTAGCCACTGCATCCCAGATACTTGCCCCTCTTCAGACAAATTATGAATAAAGAAACATCTAAACCCACAGACATCTAAACCCTGCACCCTGGAGCACTGCTTTCATCCAAAGCATGAAATAGTAACATCTTAAAAGCCCATATACCATTTCCTGGGTGAGCTACCCTCTAAGGATATCTCCCCCCTAAGATAACACAACTTATTTTCCTTTACGGTGAAGTTACTTGGGCCACTTCCCTCTCCATCACCTTTGCCTACCACTAGTAGGAAGAATACCACAGACAACCTAGCATTGAGACGTGCTACAGGACTTACTGGCTGCCTCCATCATGCTAGCCCAAAACTTGGGCTGCTTGTGGAGTGGGTCGTCATCAGAGCCACTGAGTTTGTAGACATGCACGCAAGGCGGAGTGCTCACGCTGCTGTAGTGGCTGATGAACATGTCAAAGTTCTACAGATGGGAGAGAGAAGAATTAGGGGAACAAGGTCTTTCATTTCCCACATCTAATCTCCTCCACGCAGTTCTCAGACAAGAGCTCCCACATCTCAAGGAACCAAGACAAAGAAGCCCTCAGGACTCACTACAGGTCATGATTCATTACCATTCCTAGTTAGGACCCCTGTCAGTCAGGAGACGAGAGTGTCTTCTATCTAAGAAACAACAAACCTGGCTCATTGAACAGCTGTGGGAGAAGCCCGGAGTGGTGAGTCGCACAATTTCTCCGGGAGACTCATAGCTGACTACGTAGAGGTGGTGCTCCAACGGGGTGTCCTTTGTGCCTTGGAAATACACCAGCTTTGTAGCCTCATTGACCCAGATCTGTGTGGAGAAGAGAGGGCTCAGCAACAGAAGGATGACAACTACTGCTCCTTTGCCAGTTCAAACAGTCTGGCCCCAGGCAGAGTCAGCTTAAAACACAAATAGACCATGACAGACTGCTCGTGGCATTAGGGACCATACACAACGCCTGTTGATATGACAGGCTAGAGAACACATGTGCAGCACATATGGAGAACTGCATATAGTCCAATAAAGTAACAAAAAGCGGTCACTCAGCTTTTTTGAGAGACTCAAAGCATTTGCTTACTAAGGAGCATAGAAAGTTGGGCTCTGTTCCTCATAGGTGAAACTAGGAAGATCCTGTGCTTAAATATGGCATCTTCCCATAGTATGTCTAGATTATAAGGGTATAAGCATATTTTTTCCAGCAATCATCATAATGAATTCCCATCTGTGGAAGGATCAGTCTAATAGCTCTAACAGTACCAAACTTCAAGCCACATTAAAGTACGTTTTTAATGTCCAGATAAAGCTGCTTCTAAAAACCACCTGGCCAGCCAGGAATAGAGGCTATAGCTTTTAAATACTGCATTGATCCAGTAACAGTAACTGAACTGTTTTCCACCTTACAGTTTCCAAATGCTGAAGCTCAAATGCTATTTCTGACTAACCCACAGTTTGAAGACTGCTGTGGACAGTAAAGGGAAAAAAATATCCAACTCAATTGGCCAGGAAAACCAGGCAGAGCCCTGTGGAGCAACAAATGCATCAAAATAATTGCTGCTAACACAATTTTAGCCATAACACATGCAGGGAAGAGCTGTGGCCAAAATCAACAGCATGTACAGTAAGAATCCACATGGGGAAGGACAACAGGTTAATTGCAGACTAAGGAAAAGCAGCAGAAACCAAATGCATGGAGCTGTAGGCCTTTTAAAAAGCGAGAAGTGAAAAATCCAGATTAATTGGAAATGACAGACAAGGTCTTTATTTTGACAGAAATCACCTAGGAGCATTAAAGAGCAGACTCAGACTTAATTCCTGAAGCAAAAACGGAACTAGGTTTCTACAAGATTAATAAAAATTCATTTCTGGCTATTCTGCAACCAATAACAGATAGAGTTTCTCCATATTCTAAATTGCTTTATACTCCCTAGCTGCCTTCTTCCTAAAGGCTCTACTGAGGGATCAGCTGGAGACCAAGAGTTCACTCTAAGCGCTAGGACATATTTCCAATTCACCAGTACTTATTGGGGTTAAAATGCTCCGGCAAACGCAGCAATCCCAAGCTTCTCCACAAATAGTTCTTTGTTGCTCTTGAACCTCAGATTTGTGTCCTTTTTTATGGCCTGACTCACTTATGAGATTTACCTAAGGAGCAATCTGAAGTCTGATTAAAAAGGCAATCAGTTCAATGTGCACTGGACTATAGCACTTCTGGGGAAAGCAGAGGCAGCAATAAAAAGAGAAACAAAATGAAGCTTAAGTAGTTCTAGCTGTCCCAAGCGTAACAGAGGGCGTAGGCCAGGACCATGGGCAGACAATGCAGAGCTGTAACACTGCAAAAGAAAATAAAAATAACCACTACCTTCGATCCATGCCTCGCCAACACCTCCCATTCCCCACCAGTCAGGGCAATCTCCTCTTTGATAGCACATTTGAAATCATCTAGAAGAAAGAACATGAGAATAAGTCACTGTCTTCCCCAGAAGACAACACAAGCAAATCAGAGAGGGAGCTCCCAAAGCTGAAACGCTGACAAAGTGCAGCTCTTACCCTCACTATGGACATATGGCTGCACCCAGTCATAGCTGCCTTGCTTTAGGACTGCTGTGACTCTGTACAGGTGACAGAAACCTGTTTTGCATTCGTTGGCTCGGATAAAGCAGAGTTCTTCCTCCCCTCCCTCCGGTTGGATGAAAGGATAGAAGATATCATGAACCTGTCACACAAAGCAAAAGACCCATGAGTGATTATTATTGAGACAGCAGAGACATAGCCAAGGGAGTCAGTGCTAAACCACTGGACTTCCAAAGGAAAGGAGAGGTGGGGAATATCTTAGAGGAGCAGCTAGTGGGAAAAAGCCATTCCATACTTTCCTATTACCACAAAGAAACTTTGGGCCCATGTAGAAGACCATGTGCTCTGGGCTTTCCATAGCTACCACCGAAACCAGCATCAGTCTTGCCTCTGAGCTAGACGTTTCAGCTACATGAGTCCCACAAGGTGGCTGCTATTCCAACACCTTAGGAATGCCACGGTGTGAACTTCAGGCCCCTTTGTCAATTCAGTACCAAGATGCTTAATCTTAGAGACTGAAGTTTATTCCCTGTCCTCTATGTCCATCACTCATCTAAATAAGTACAAATTCAGGGGTTAGGGTTGCTCATGCTTCAGGAAGCCATTTAATCTTGTAACAAAATACCTCCAAAAGAATGGCAGTGTTACATCCAAAAGTGTCAGTGTTGAAAATGCCTGTGTTCACTGAGAATGTTAGCAAGAATTAAATGAACAGCTCCAACTGCAAGGAGACGGCAGGATCCTCATCTCTTCCAATGCTGACTGCATGAAAGTCCTTCTCATGGCTTTATCAAACCCCCTGAATTAACACCAAATCTGGCACTACTGAGCATGGACTAAACTGGACACACAGCCAACACAAAAGTGGTTAACTGGGGGGAGGAAGGGGCAGCCTGTGTTCTCCTCCCACCCCTGAGCATCTTACATTTATCCACACATCAGTGGTTTCTTCATAGATCACAAATGGCTGGACGTTTTCTGGCACAGTTTTGGCAAATTCAGCGCGCTGCTCCTCATTTTCTGGGACTGGAATAAAGAGTGCTGGAGGCAAAAGGATTAGCTGCAGCCGCTGCTGAGGTCTGTCTAGGAACATAGCCCAGGCACTGGGGAAAGAAGTTGGAGGTGAATGTCAGTACCACAAAATAGATGTCCCTTTCTAACACTCAGAACACGCAACCCTTTTTCCCCCCGCCGGCAGAAAGCATTTAGGCATCTGAATGCAAATCTTTTCTCATCATTGCTGCTTTCTAATCTCCTGGAAGCTTTGCCAACAAACATGTATTGCCAGACATCTCTGGTATTTCACAGGGGTATCATTCAGACAAGATGTCTGACAGATTTGCCAGAGCGTCTATTCCAAGGGAACACTGTTAACAGAACCCTGTCTCCAGAACGTAACTCTTCCTTGGACAGTTCCTCCATCAGGAAGCACTATTTGTTTTCTAGCAAGCTCCTAATGAGCTGAAGTGATCACTCTCAAAATGATCCATTCATAGCTTCCTCACTGCATGCTGCACTAGCAGGGAAAGGCACAGACCTAAGACAACTGCCAAGTGAAGGAGTCGCTTCAGTCTCAGCCTTGTTCCTCTCCAAGGAGAGTCATTTGAAGTGGTGCTGCACTGCAGGCCTCTCAACATGACAGATGGCAAGCCACCGCTGCATAGTGCGGCTACCCCGAGGCCTGGAAGTGCATCAAGGGAAGTTTCATCATTAAGACAGACTCACTCTCAGTGACTGTAGATTTCATGACTGTGGATTTATCTAAATATTCAGCACATTTAGGTAAGCTCTGGTGCAGAACATAAGAATCACCTATGGAATTACCTTCTGTAAAGCTGTATGAATTTACTTCCCAGAGCAGAAAATTAATAATGAGTTACAGAATGCAATCTTCAAAGACAGTTAAGTCACCTTAACTTTATCTGGACAGAAATTAGTTAACAGTCAAGCAAGCTTTTGAGGGGAAAAAAGTAAGAGCTTTAAAATTTCAAACCAATCAGATTGGTGTAAATTCTGTAATTCTTCAGGCAAGACTGGCCAGCACAAGACTGTGTATCACATTTGGAGCAATAGCCAGCTATGGGAGCACACCGGTCACAGAGCAATCTTTCCCCTCGTACACACTGCGTGAAGGAAGCGCCACACAAACTGCCCACTTTCCCGTGATACGTTTGGCATTGATCACAAACTGGACCAATGAACAATGATAAAACTGCTCACAGTACATTCTCATTTTCAGCAGGAAGCATATTGTACTTGTGTTAAACAACTTCAACGCAAAAGAAATCCCTGGGACTGCCCGCTTAATATATCAATGTCATTTAACTTTGTGGTTGTGACTTAAACTGCCCAGCTTGTCACTCTGGTCTACATTTGATTAATTCCTACTTTTAGGTATTTATAACACTGAAGAAGCCAAATACTCATGTGCCGTTTCTGGCACTCATGGCTTTAAAACCAGGTCATGACTACAATACAAAGCATGTCGAGGGCCTGCAGTAGTTCAGCCAGGGAAGCCCTTGGAAGAGTTAGTTCAGAAGAAAAACTTATGTACTATCTGCCATCTCGGGTCCATCCAGCACGGGCAATGTACTCCACAGTCGGAAACAATGCAGCAAATGGTTGCACCAGCTCCTTGTCCTGAGCACACACAATCTGCAGCAAAAGGAAGGTCCAATATCAAATCAGAATGCTACCAGACCTCCCCACCTCCTCCTATGGAAGCTTAGTGGAATGGGAGAATAAGGAAGTTTAACTATTGGCATCAGCAAGGGTCAGGCCAGGAGAAACAAGCCTTTCTACAAATGGCAGGAAGAGAAGGGAAAAACAAGCTTCAAAGCAAAATGATTTTGGCATTCAGCCACAGAAAAGGATACAGCCAGGGACTGAAGCCCAGGATTAGATCGGGCTTCAACCTCCCTGCCAATGTGGTATACCAGGCTAACCCTACTTCTCACTTCCCTCCCCTCTCCCAGCTGCCTCTCCACCAGAACAATACTTTTCAGCATTTTTAAGTTTTTCTGTTTCTTGGATAAACACATTATAGAACCAGGTATTACGAGAGGATGAAAACAAAGGCTAACACTATCTAGGATTTCTCAGTGACCTTGTCTTAATTCTAGGGAGCTTCAGAAGCAGTCAACCCTCCTGTGCAATATCCCATTCTGAGTTGTTATCACTTACCTTACCCTTGCTGTCTGTTTTAAATTCTGCCAGTTTTAATGTAATCTTGGGGTTTTTGCTGCCTGCAGAGAAGGAGTGAAAGAATACCAAGATGACCAACTTGAACACCCCGCAGTTATACATAATACAGCTTCTAGAAAAGAACTGACCCCGGTCCTACTAAAATGCCTGTGTGTGAATGTACAAATATCAAATTATGTATGAGAGCAAACACCACTGTAATCACAAGAGTTATTTTGGGTATGGGAAAAGTTTGCTTTTGCCTTGCCTAGTTGGCTGTGCATGTTCTCAGGAGGGAGAGGAAAGACAGGATTCAAAATGTATTCCACAATATGCCACCAGATATATTCCATTTTCTCAGCGACCCTTTCATTTAAGCTGAACTTTAAATCCCATTCCTTTCTTGCAGCAGATTTTAGGCTCAGAGACTCAATTAGGCCTCAACATTTACAATCAGCTTCTATATCCTAGTAAGTGCCTAGATTAATCATGCAAAGTTTATAGCCCAAATTCCACTGCTTCTGCCAGCAGGAGTCAAGAGTTGCATTAGCAGTCCCGCGATATTTCACTTACCTGTTCTGGGGTACCGATAGGAGTCTGTTTTTCTCTCCTCCAAGGCAGGTGAAGGAACATGAATTATCTCTACCTCTGACTCATCCACTTCCTCATACAAGATCCGCAGTGTTTTTAAATCCTCTGAACCTAGGAACAGATAGTAAGGATGTTTGCTACAGTGTTTTCCAGCTGTTTCTGACTTGCCTGGAGCACTGCAGCAGTACTCTGGGGCAACAGAGTGTAGATCTCTGTATAGCCGGCAGCTCCTAGTGACCACCTGCAAATACTCCTCAGAACATAATCATAATCCCTCAGTGTTTTGTTCTTTCAGGTGGCCTCCCCAGAAACAGACCAAACCCAGGCCAAAGGAAAACTTTGCTCAAAATATCATTCATAGCAGAGGCTGGAGGCAGTTACAGTGTCAGAATTTGATAAGCAGAACACTGACCTTCTGTGGAAGCTGTGGGACACCACCAATAGCCCGTGAACCGATCAAACTCCTCCTGAATAACAAAAGTGGCTACACCAGCAGACTTAGGGTCATCAAGAACATTGGATAAGCCTGGAGAGGAACAAACAGACTGCATTTACATCTCCTTGGAAAAAGCTGATTCAAAAGAAGAATGTACTTGTAAGAAATAAGCCATGAAGACACGAGCCCTTCAAGCCCGATTTGTCAGAAGGAATTTCCTTTTGAATCTGGCAAGAAGCACCAGTTACCTTTATGGCAGTATGTCATCCGCTTCTCCTCTCCCGTCTCAATATTTGCTACCCACAGATCATTGTTATTAATGAATGAAAAGAAGGCAGGGTCAGCAGGGCAGATCTTGGGATCCATTCGTGGCCCCGTGCATTGAGTCTTGATCTCCAGAGGCTTCATTGGAGACACCTACAGCAACAGACACACAAACAGCTCTGTAGCAAATCAGCTTCCAGCTTCATATTTAGAGACTTAAACCACAGATGCAGTACAGCCCATGAAGTGATGGCAAACATAGCCCTGACAGGACACAAGAGAAATGACCATAACCAAACTGATGCAGATGTGCAGCCATCTCCAAGCAAAAACATTAAGACCATTTCAGATGATATTCATAAAATCATTAGCAGACTCACCATGAAACCATTCTTGCCCCCATCTCGACAATGAAAGAGGCTGTTGCTGGCCTGGAAAAGGAATAGGCCACTCTCACTGTGGAAATCATAAGATGTTATACCAAAGACACCAAGTCGCTTGCGTTCCCTCAAGAGTTCCTCTTCTCTAGAATACATCCCATGATGAGGGGTTGCCTAGTATTGAAGGAAAGGAAAATCTGAAAGAATCTGCAAGGAGAGAAACTTTCACAGAAAAGGAATGCTCCAAGACTGGCACCACATAGTCTGTGAATACCCAAAATACAATCTAACAGACAAAACCAGTCAGCAGTCTTACCATACAGGTCCATAACTACTGTACTCTAGGCTACAGGTGTGGCCCAGGAGGACTAAATCAATCACATGCCCCAAAGTTCCCTCTACATAAAAGGGATGAATTGTGAATCTATCATTTCTGCAGCTGGCACTTTGGCATGAACTGAGGACAGCTGCACTTGCTCTGCTTATGCAAATCAGATGTAAGCAATTAACTTAATGACGTTATCTACAGCCTTCACAAACAGTTTCCATGTCAGACACTGCAAACAGAAGCTCTTCCGGGAATCTTGAATTATCCTGAAGGGGACTAGCAATCCAAGTGGGGTCAAGACAGCTAAATTCTTTTTCACCAGGAACCTTTTTAGCAGGGAAGAAAGACCAACACCCTCCAGTTTCTTCTTCATCAATGCTGTTAGTGACAAAGGACATTAAGATACTGAAATCAGGGAGTGGAAAATTCACCCCCTTTCTGGTTCACTCGCAATAGAATGTAGGGCAGAAGCAGCAGTTTAAGTTCAACTTCCCCGACTTCCTTAAAAGCAGGAAAGATGACACAAGCATTCCACCAAGCACATTAACAAGCATGGCAAGAGCCCAGACAAGATACCCAGAAGAAAGGTGCGCTGTCCTGATAGCTTATAATCTGAGGTAGACTACATGCTAGTTTACGGAGTCCTCTTTGCTAGGTCAGCCCTTTGCTTGCCACTTCAACTGCTGTTTTGCACTCGCTGCCAGCTTCATTGCACATGCATTCATCTTCCATTATGAAGCAAAGCAATTCTCAATACAACATTCCTACCAATACCATTCTCCGTGTCTTATATGCTGCCATGCTATCACCTCTACGGTTCAGCAGAGTAGTACCCACTATACCAGCCTCATCAGCCAGTTTTCCCAAACACTGTCAACCCTGGCTCTTCACACTTTGGCTTACCTGAAAGTGATCCAGCATCTGTTTCCACGATAAGAGTAGCAAGGCCTCCTTCCGTACCTTTTTGGGAATCTCTGAGTAAAGAAGGGAATTCTCTCTGCTACCATATGGCATTCCTATTAGGAGGACAAAAGCATCATTCTACTTAAGATTAGTTAGCCAGGACAAAGAGGACAAAGAGCAAATTGAAAAAAAAGTAGTCTTTGATAACAGAGGGGTTGGGGCTGTCCAGAGGTTTTCACCAGCTGTCATTCCCAAGCAGCTCTCACTTCAATCACAGAATAATATCTAACTTATTTAAATTTAGACATTTATTTATTTAGAAATTTCCCTAAGCAAGATTTAACACTGACCAACCTCTTCAGAATTGGTTACATCCAACTTTCCTCTCTGTGGACTGTTCAACCCACGCCCTAGATCCACTCTAAAAAAGCCACTCCCTGAATGGGTGACTCAACATTACTCTCCACGTTTCTCAGCCAGAAATTTGCTACAGGGACCTCATTGAGGCCAACGCACCAGCCTGCCAGAGCTGGAAGAAAAAGCTTGGAAGCTCTAGAGAGCCCATTCAAATATGAAACAGTATATTACATGGTCAAAAAACCTTGTCATTTCCCATACGCCTTTGACTGTGGTTATCAAATAAGCTGTTGGCCTTCATCCAATTTCCAAAACAAGCACGAAAAATAAAATATCCTGACACATGACTTTGGCAGTTTCAACAAAATCAAAGACCATGAACTTGCCCTCTACGTATGCTGTAGAGGCTCCCTAGATCAGAATTTCACACAGGGAAATGTGCCCTGATATTGTCTACTCTGCACATGTTCTGGGCAGAACAGAAAGATTTCTGAGCCGGTTAACCCAGCAGTACAGTTACTTAAAATTAAAACTGAAATATTAATAAATGCTGAGGAAGCAAAGCAATATGTGAGCATGTAATCCTCAGAGATAGAGAAACACCATAGTGCTGGGCATGTGGTGTTTAATATAAGCAGCATCTGCCATGATACAACATAAAATTCTATGGGGACAGCCCAGGAATGATTTAAGATGTCCAAACAGAAAAAACTGCAGACAGGAGTAAATTACTATATATACACACATTTTACACTCACGCAACTGTGACCTGGACTTCCCTTCTCCTCATTATATTAGTACTTTCTGCAATGACCTCAGGCTGACTACAATCAATCAGCATTTACAAAAAAAAGTATCGCCTTCCTCCCCAAAAGACATTATACTTTGCTCCCAAGTGAAGAAAAGTATTCAACCTCTACAGCAAAGTTCTTCAGAAGTCTTCCTCCTACTCTTCAGCATACAGTCACTAACAGTATTCACACAAAAACTTGAAAATGTTATTTAACATTGGGACAGTAATAGCACGCTGATTTTAAACACTTATGAACTGTTGAAATGGGTTCTGAGTATTTAACAGCACATGGTATGCAATTCAAAAGATGCTCGTTATGGGAAAAGAAAGAATCAAGCGTTTACCCTTTATTAGGAATGTCTGAGAAGAGGTACCCCAGTATTACCTGGCGGACACTAATCCTAAATGATGGATCAATGTGCTCTATGCCCTGTACATTTCCTTAAGGAAGAAAACACTGAAAAGACAGTGTATCTTCATTCCTGGTTCTAGCTCCTGTAACAGTAACACCCATGCAGAATACCAACCAGCTGGTAGCTGGTCTGGTTGCCATTTCATACAATAGAGGAACACTAATTTTTTTTTTTTTAAAATTAGCCACTTAGACCCTTAGTTCTTTAGTCATCTAGATCAAAAACTGTATCAAAGTCAACTTGGCCTTGAAATGCATTCAGCTTTAGACTCAACTAGAAAAATATGCTAACTCTGGATACTCCCCTTTATAGTAGCACTTCTGTCATAAGAATGTATGAGGAACTATAACAAATCAAGTCACTGACACACAGGAGCTGCTTGATGACAAAACAAATCAGTCCCTCAAATCCAGCATCCTATGTCCTACAGTGAATTACACTCAACAACTCAAAAAAAAAAAAAAAAGCAGGGTCACTTCAGGAAAGCAGTCACTGTATGGAGTTGCACATCAGGCAATTTCTTTACTGGCCCAGTAACGATCAGCTCATGCCCCAAAGCATAACAAACTCTTTATAGTCTATAAAGCTTCCCATGTTACCAACCACAAAATTATCCAGTTACTAAAATCCAACCACTCTGTCACTAATTACATTGTGGCTCCAACTATAATGAGGGACCTGTACAACACAGCATTCTGCTGTCTCTCAATCCTTCTGTAAGGAAGAGGATATTTCCCTGTAAATACCATTAATAGTTCATTCCCACCTAATCTTTCCCCCACCTCCCCACTCTTGAAAGTATTGTACCTACATGGTTATTAATAAAGGGAGATACCACCACCCCACCATTAATACCTAGAACTTGCGACATATAGTTAGTAATTACTGACAGCAAATTCCTTGGAAAGTCAGTCTGGTTGATCAACCAAGTAAATCCCATTTCTCCTAAGCTACAGAGGCGCAAGATAATCCTGAATTTGAGGAACATCCCTTCTCTTGCCTCATCACCTAGACTGACCTGGGTTGCCAAAGGACGCTGCATTCATACCTCCGTCACGAGGTAGGTCTGGCTAGCCAACACTTCCCTTGTCGCTAAGCAGAAAGGCTGCGATTAAAGCGCTTCTCTGGGACTGGAGAGGTCTCTGCTCAATTCCAGCCTTTGCTACAGATTGAGCGTGCAAACCTTCAGCAATGTTACTTACTCTCAGTTTCCCCAACTCATAAATAGAGATACCGCCCATCCTTTTCCTTGCCTGTTTAGATTGGAAGCTCTCCTGTAACATTTTCACGCCCGGTGTCTGGCATGCTGGCTTACCCAGGTAATAAAGACGATGAGAGTGCGGGCTGGACTCTTCTGTTTTCCGGACAAACTGGAAATCATGGGGAGCTTTGTTCACTATCATGCCCGAATACTTCCTGCTGCTGTGAATAATGTCACGCAGCCCATCCCAAGAATGCTTTTGCACCTGGAATTGGGAAGGCACATCCTCCATCTCGACCACTTCAGAGCTGTCCGATAGCGTGTCCACTGCAGTCATCCTCTCTTCCCCTTCAGAACTGGACAAAAAACTGAGGGAGGAGTTGAAGGAGAAAATTAAGCCATAAAAATCAAGCAGGCACATTTTGTTGCTTAGTGAAAACTCTAAGCGTGCAACAAGCTTAAGAGAACAGGCACTCCTTAAACTACAGATCCTGGGATTCTCTGCACTCAAAGATTACATTTTAAACATACATTGACGTATTGAAAGGAAAAATTCATCTCCCATATCGAGTCCTGTAAATGAAGATATTAATCTCAGAAAACTCACTCTCCCAGGACCAGTTCTAGAAATAAGCTGCTAAAGGAAGTACAAGCAGCAGATTCTTGTGCAGAAAACAATCAGCTTGACTCAAAGGAAAACCACCCCAGGAATTTGGATGGATAAGTCATCAAAGCTATGACCTATCGTAAAGGCACATAAACTTCTACCCTGGAAGACCACAAAAATGAAGTCCCCTTCCTGCCCTAAAGAAAAGCCTGCTCATCGCTTAGAGAGAGAGAGGTTTAAACCCAAGCATAGCACCTCACTTACCTGAAGAGCTATTGCAGCCAGGAATGAAGTAGGAGATGGCAAAACAGGAGGAAAACAGTGCAACTGTCTTTGCTAACAGAAAGATGACAGCAGTAATAGACCCTGGTCGTATCCTGCAAAATGTGGCCCACATTCCTCATACATTTCCAAGTTAGCAGTTATTGAATGAGAGTCTACAAAAAACGCCTCCACATGCTACTACAGCAAATGTTAATTTGAGGAGAGGTGGACTAACAGACTTGCCCAAGGTCAATGATGTAATCTGTTGCAAAGCAGGAACGAGCCTAGGACTAGGGAAACCAGTTTTTGTCACCCCATTCGAGAAGCTGGATTTCCCTCCATAAGGACATTTTAGTTGTTTTGGGGGTATCCGGAAAAACGTTACAAAGAATTTCAAAAGAACTTCAGTTTACTGAAAAATTAGGCCGGAGAAGTTTGCTCCATGGAGACAGAATCGCTACCTTTGACACAGCATCAAGAAGGCAAAACAACGACTAAGGATTACACCAAAAAAGGCCTTGTTCTCAGCAGCCCCAAAATTTACATTTTCAAATTAGACGTTTCTTGAATGCAGTCTGTCATTTGGGACAGTGACCTGCATTCTGACAGGAGACCAGCTTCTGAGATGAAGGATTAAGCAAGAATTACACATAAACGAAATCTTGAAGACTTCAGCCTCAGCAAGATGCACGATGAAAACTTTCCCAGTGGAGGGAATCAGGGGAAAAGAGAAGGATAGTTATTTATATCACCACAAGAAAACACTCCCCTCTGCCCATTTTCTAGTCGGAATATTTTTCAGAAGAACCGAGTGTTCCTTGAGGATTCCCCAGGATTGCACTTTCTAACAAACTCTCTAAAAGGAAGTTCTCACCTAGTTTGACATCTTATGCAATTACAACAGCAGATGAGAAAACCTAAACCAAAGTACATCTACAGGCACACGGTACAAGGGCTGTAAATATAATCATATCTTCAAATTGCTAAGTCCCTAAATTGTACAAAATGTGTGAATAATAACAGAAGAACAAGCTTCTGAAATAAATCTCTAGGTACCCCTGGTACCTACTGCACAGCAGTAAATCCACAGCTTGAAAATTAATAAAGAAGAGCATTTTCCAATCAAAGCCAGGCAGGAAGCCCAAGTGAAACCACAAAAGAGAATGTGATGGGATATTCTAAGACTGCGAGAGCATCTGTGGCCTCTACTGCCTATATCCAGAGTCTCCATTGCAGCAGCTAAGATCACATCTGAAGGCAGAAGTGTTGCCTATCAGAAACGCATTCCATGAACTGGCTACAATTCTCTCAACTCAATCCCGCTGCAGGTCAAGTCAGTCAATTAAAATAATCTGGCTTTGGCTCAAGATGCCTGACCCTTAGTAATAATACTGGTAACTGTCCCAAATCAAACTGGAGGCTGAAGTCCCTTCCAAACTATATTGCCATGATTTTATGATTCACTAGGGAACTAAAAGGCACAACTTTTAGTTTGGTACTGCTCTCATCCTGGTGATTTTGACACTAGAAGAGATAGAAGTGGGATAAGCAAAGTTACGTGAAAGTGTTGGGAAATACCACTATCATGGCTGGAGTGTGGTGGAATCTCACAAAACTTAGGTCCTGACACGACACAGAGTAAAAGGAAAATCCAATGGCTTCATCCATCGCTACAGCCATCTCTTGGACAACATGTAACAAGTGTGTGGTCACACCGTACACATAGTAAACAAGTATAAAGAGTAACTTCTCTAATTGAAATTGTAGGGTGAATTTTGGGATGATTCAAAGGTGAGTTGGATCAGGACACCAATTTTAACCATCTTATTCTTAGACAGTCTTGAAACTTCCACATCAATATAGCACATTTGAGATTTACACCTTACTGGAAAAAGGCTGTCCTTTACAGTCCTCATGCTGAGCATTGATTTAGATGGTTCAGTGTTGTTGCAGAAGCACTGCTAACCCCGCTCCCCAAAATCTAGCTATCCCCTGGAGGTCTTTTTCATGCTTTTTCTGCCCTGCCTGGCCAGGTTAGATGGATCAAGCATACATCCAGCAAGCCCTCCTTCAGGGGGAAGGCATTAGTCTGAAGACCACAAGCAAGCACAGGTGGGACATCAGAACAGGAAAAAGATTGTAAAGCTTGGAATTGGAAGTCAGCGAAACAAATTATCTTCCTGAGTCACTTCCTGACCCACAGATCCTGACACAGAGCTCCCCGAGCAGAATTATATACTTGGGATTCTTCAGAAACCTCATTCACTCCAAGAGGTGATTATTGCTCTGTCCCACACAACCTAAAGGTCAACAAAGGCCCTGGGAGTAACTGGGACACATACCTTCTCCAACTTCCTGCAGTCTCGTTTTCCAGACGAACCCTCTTTATCTTCTGCATTAACTACTCAGCGAGCTGGGCAGGACAGGAAACTAGGAAGGAAGAAGAAAAAAGCAAATTTCATGTAACTGCAGTTTCCCCTGTCATAGGAATAAGGCTGTAGAAAAGCATCCTCCATAGGTCACATTTCCAACCAAGTGTGGAGGCACAAACAAAATCCTTGGTTTGCACTCTACAGTCCAAATCTGTTCTGCCAGCACATGCTGGATATTAACAACCCAGATAAAACCGAGAGAGACTTCTTTACCTGAACAATGGAACTCAGTGAACCTCTCTCTCTCTTTCTTTCCTTCAAAATTCTTCTTAAAATCTGATTCTCAGTACTGACCCTTCCTTTCATTCCCCTCCCAAAATCCTAAATTTTCCGAAGTATCAGGGACTAAGAATTGAGAAAACAGAGGTCTGGTCCATACACTTACAGGCAAGAGTCAAACAAAGGACACCATAAGGAGCCAGAGTGAGGGTCAGCAGCCCCACTACCAACAGCATCACAGTCCCACCTGGGACATAAAAATCACATTTGTCTTCCAAGCCAGATTGCTGCTCCCCTCTGCCTCAGCCTGATGCCACAGAGGAATGCTGGCTCACCCACGAGCCCATTTTCCACAAGCATAAGAAGGCGCTACCTTCACTATCGTCCTCTCTACCCAAGAAGACTAAAGTACAAAGATCTTTGTGTCCTCTTCCAGAGAACTCTGAATCACAGACACACCCGAGAACTGCCACTATCTTTTGCTGAGGCCCCTGGTCTGCCCAACAGCCACTTCTCCACCAAAACCGCACTCACAGAGGATCAGGACAGACAAAGCATCACAAAGAAGCGCCAGCAGTGAAGCTCCTAAACTGCAGAGGAGAACAGAGAGGGACGAAGTAGCAGCATCCAGTAATTTAAGGGCAATTTTCGATGCAATCATGAAGGGCAACAGGAGCATGCTCAGGAATGCTGAGTAACCTGGTCTGATCTCACAGCTGACCCTGCTTTGAGCAGGGGGTTGGACTAGAGGCTTCCCGAGGTCCCTTCCAATCTCAGTTATTCTGTAATTTTAATGATTTAGAGGAACATCTCACCTTCATCCCACCCGCCACAGCTCACACAGAGAAAAGGAACAATAACATCCTCTGATGCCGAATCCAGAGAAGAAGAGATGGAACAAAACAGACATGAGACATCAGAAATCCGGCACGAATCATGATACTCATTTGCCCACGAGACCCCGAGGGGCCTGCTGGTGCATTCAGGAAGAGCCAAAGCAACACAGTCACCTAGAGAAGCCCTTACAAATGTGTCCCTGTCATGGCCGGGAGCTTTAAGACCTCTTTCTCAAAAAATAAAAGCAACTGAGGGTGGAATAAACCACTGGGGCTTTCTCTACAGAAGGACGAGGTCTGGCAAAAGCTGCCAGCAGCCCGTGTCCACCTCTGCACCCGTGTGAGTGGAGCTGAAAGCCCTGACAGGGAGCTCCAGCCCTTGCTGCAGAGGGAAGGCCGGGTCGGGTTAGCAGGAGAGGGGGGAGCCCAGGGGATGGGGCACCCTGTCCCCTCACCTCCCTCCACTGCTGGAGAGGGCTCTTTGCCTGTGGAAGAAGAGGAGCAAGCCGCTTCTCACCTACCCGGGTAGAGCATAGGCTGCCGGGGCGGGGAGGGCCAAAGCCTCCCCCCCGCCCAGGGCAAGGCGTCCCGCACCATCACCTCATCCCTGGGGGGGCACGTTGGGGGGGTGAAATAGAAACAACTCCCTCGGGGCCGGGCGGCCCTCCCACGCCTGCAGGGCAAACCGTGGGAGAACAACACCCCCCGCCCCCAGGACAAGGGGTGGCCGCCCTCCGCGCCCTGGACGGGGGACACAAGTCACGGGGGGCCAAATATACAACCCTCGCCTCCCTAAGAGGCCCTCCCCAGCCCAGGAATGCAGCCCACGGAGGGGGCAAACGCTCCCTCCCTGGGGTCAGGGCCCCCAGCTCCCCCGGCCGAGCCCTGCCCGTACCCGGGGCGGGGGGGAAGCCGGTCCCAGGGAGCACCCCTCCCCTCCTCACTCACCCCGGGGCGCGGCGACCTCCCCCTGACAGGCGGGGGGGCGGCTCCTCTGCGGGAGGGCGGGGGGGGGGCGGCGGCGGCTCCGTCACTCCCGCTCCATGTCCCGGACACTGGGCAGCCCCGGAAACGGGGGAGGGGGGGGGGGGCGGCGGCCTGCCACAGCGCGACCTTTCACCCGGCGGCGGAAGTGGAGGGAGCGCGCGGGGCGGGGGGAAAGTACCAACTCGTAGGAGCGGGGGCTGGGAGGAACCACTGCGTGGGAGGGGGGGATGCCTGGGGGAGGACGGAACTATTCTTTCTAGTGAGGGGAGATAGAGAGAGAATTGAGGCTGACAGAGGGTAAAAAAAGCGCAAAGAGAATATTCTTTCTCCACCCAGCCTCCGAGACGGGCCCCTAATTCAGCATTTATTGCCGCTCGGCAATAAATGTGGTGTTATTCTTGGCGCTCGCTGCGCACCCCCGCCGCCGCTGGAGGATGGTTGGGTCCACGCGGCCGCGGTTGCTGAGGGAGGCCGGGCAAAACGCTTTCGCCGGGCGTTGGTGGTATAGTGGTTAGCATAGCTGCCTTCCAAGCAGTTGACCCGGGTTCGATTCCCGGCCAACGCAACGTTGGTTTTTCTTCATTTATAATTTTTTTTTCCCTCCGCTCTCCACCGATTCCAAAGCAAATTCTGAACGCGCCTGCACGCGAAGCGCCCCGCCCGGCTGCGTTTTACCCACCCGAACCCCGGTGGTCGCCAGCCAGGCGCGGCGGGACGCTGGCGCTGCCCACCCGTGCGGCACATGGTGCCGTTACTTCCCTCCCAGCTCGCCGAACCGTCGGGGGAAGGTGAGGAAATAAATAAAACCGAAGAAAAAAAAGGAAAAAAGAAGATTAAAAACAAAACCGAGATGTTTCCGCCCGGGATCGAACCGGGGACCTTTCGCGTGTGAGGCGAACGTGATAACCGCTACACTACGGAAACCCGCCCTGCAACACGTTTGCGGGCGGCGCGTGATGTTCGCGCCCTCCCGCGCGGCGGCTGAGGGGACGCGTCTGACCCTCGGCGTGTCTCTCGCCTCACGGCAAAACAAAACCTACCCCAAACGCTGAGAAACGCCGTGCGGGATTCCAAATGATTAGCGTTAATGAGTAAGTAGTGCTTCCCGAGGCCTACTTACCTCACAAGGCGGCTGAGGTGGGTGTCCCTGGGCCGTGCTCGGCTGCATTTTGGTGGTGCTCCCCTCAGAAAGGGGACAGCCCCAAAAGGAACCTGCCGCTTCCCGCTGAGGGGGATGCAGGAGGGGCTCACCCCAAACCTGCACGGCCTGGCCTTGCACCCTGCTCCAAGCCACGGGGGCTGCCGGGAGGCCCGGGACTGGCCTTACCCTCCAGGCCCGGCCTGACCCTCCAAGCCTGGGCACATCCCCTGGGCCCACCAGCCGAGCCCCAAGCCAGGCGTGGAGGCCAGGCGCGGGTTAAGGAGGTCAGGACATGTGCCAGCGCTTGGGCCACTTTCAAAGAAACTTCTTCTTAAGGCAGCTGCCACCAGATGTCGGTAGAATAGTGGCAACGGGGAGTGGAGCTCCTTGCAGAGCTGCTCGGGAGGGAGAGGATCCAGCCCAGGGGAGAAGAGCTGTAAGAGGACTGGCCGTTTTCTGGGCAAAAGGACAGATCCTTGGTGGTCCCCCTCCACTGCAAGAAGTTTTTCCTCCCTACAAATTAAGCTTCTCTAGTGCACAATGGGCAAGACTCCGTTCTCATCACCAGTGTCTCTCCAAGGCAGTGGGAGCTGTGCAAGAGGATGGGAGCAGGGTGTCATGATGCCAGCATCACACTGTAGTGAGTTTCCCGTCACTGAGGTTTTGGGTAAAGTCCCTCTTGACAATCCCAGATGGTTCTAGGAATATGCCAGTTCCTCTTCTTTTATCTTAATGCGGTGTTAACAACTCATACACCCATGGCAATTGTTCTTTTTTTGGTAAAATCTCAGCCCTTGGAATCAGGTGGTAATATGAGAATTATTTTTCCTGTTTTGTTTGTTGAAGTGTGTTTTATGTTCTGCTGGCTGCAGAGAAAAGCTTAGAAGGGAGAAATGAATCATAAACCCAGATGAAAGTGAAAAGAACCTCACTTTTAATAAAACCTACTTTTAATTTTACAGCTAATCTCTTGATTTGGGGCCAAGAGGGATAGAGAGGAGGTTGTCCCATGTCTTTGAACTCCAGGACTTGCCAGTACTTTATTCTGATCTGACTTGCAATAAGGATTAGAACATTACATTAAAGTCCATGACAAACGTGAAGCCGTGGGACTTGTTTGCTTCATGTTGCTGTTAAACATCCCGGTGTTGCACTCTTGCCTGCAGCTGGCAGAGCAGGCAGGAGAGGACTCTGGTAGCAACCTTTGCACTGTGCAACAGCTGAGTGTGCTGGGAGCAAACCTAATCAATAGCTGAGGGCAAAGTCCTCTCCCTAGAGCAGGAGGAAGTGGATCTGTAAGTGTCCCAAGACCATCAATGGAAAGATTCAAATGCTTCGGGTTTTATTTTCTTCCACAGACCTCTTTCAGTCTGGTGATCAGTGGAGAAAGGACAGCTGCAGACCAGACAGCCCCAGGGAGGAAGCTCTTGGAAGGTACCTGTGGGAGGCAGAGGTGGAAATTAGATGAAAGACATTGTGCTGCCGGTGTTAACACCCAAATATTGCGCTGGTTCTTCGTTAAGGCAGCACTGGACTCTGGTAGCCTTGAGACATGCTGTGTAGATGGGTCATGGGCTCTAGATCCTCCTCGCGTGGGCAACTCTGGCTTTGAGGACCCAGACAAAGCTCCCTCTTCGTGCTGGTTGCCGCTTGCTGGAACGGCTCCCGGGGATGTTCTCGCTTTTCTTACAAAGATCCATTGTCAGTGACTGCTCAAACTTTGCCCTGCAGGACAAAGAGACTGGCAGCATTTCAGTCGCCCCTCCAGCCCCTGACCTATCCCACTTCCTCTGCTCCCAAGACTTACCACCCCTGCGGCACTGCTCATGCATGAGAGCCCCCTCTGCCTCACCCCCTTTCCCAAGGACAGTCTCCAGAGCGCTAGGAAGGACTGTCACATAAATACCCAGGAAAAAGAAAGCAGGGGGCTTATTTGGAGGTGAAGGGTGGATATTCTCTACTATTATCACCAGCATCTGCCCTTTCTGAACAAGGGAACCCTCCCCCAGCCTGCCTTTTCACCAGTGCGCTGAAGGCGGCCATGCTCTGCTTTGTTTGCCTGACACACTGCGATGGCTGCGGAGTCCCATTCTCCCCTTTTCCTCCCTCCACTCCCTAAACAGCCTGCATGGCTGTTACAAGAGAGGGGAGCTCTGAGCACGGTCGAGCAGGAGAGCTGACAATCAGGGCTGGGAGACAACGCCGCCTTGCACAATACCCCCCCAATTAGCCATTCATTTCTGCTACCTCTGAAATGGGGAGCACAGCCCTTGTGCTGGGAGATAAAACAAGAACGGCTTCAATAGCACTGATTTAAATTAGGTCAGGCTAGCTTTTGTGTGGCAGGGACCACACAATAGCAGTCACACGACTGTGCAGGGGAGCAGCATAAAGGAAAAGAGGCCAAGCAAGTGGCACAGATGCTAGGAGTTGGTGGGTGCTGGGAGATGAGGGGTGTATGTACGTGAGTGATAGCAGAGGGGCAGACACTCCAACCAGCGCATGATGCTAATACATAAAAGGGGGCACACGGTTAGCAGAGGACAGAGAGGTCAAATACTGTCTCCGCAGAAACAAAATTATCAGCTAGTTCTGCCACACCAACGGGTGCGAAAGCACAGCCACGGATCCTTGGAAATTGGTCTTTAATCATAAGTGGTTATGAGGCAAAGCAGTGACAATGATGTTGACCCATAACGTCTTCCCCGAGCACTAGTGGAAGCCCTGTCGATCATACAGGGGGGAAGGGGTCAGAGCCCCTCTGGGGCCTTTGTACTAAGGGACTTACTTCTGGTACCTCAGGCCCAGAGATACTGCTCTTCCTCTTGGCAAAAAAAAAATTAATAAATTGCAAAGGGACAGTAGTTTTTCTGGAGCACACAGCAAGTCAGGGGATGATGAAGCCCCAGAGACCTGGGTTGCAATCCCCAGCATTGACCAGGGTTTGCAATTTCTTTCCCCTCATAAGTTGATCGAAAGTCCACACCCAGCCTGAACACCTGAAATGCTATGAAATCCTACACTCAATTCTTTATCAATTGGTGGGTTTGGGTCAGAATCAGCAGCTCTTTCAAAATGATCTCTTAACCCAGGTTCTCAAAGACATCTGAGTGTCTGACTGCCTTCAGAGAGAGGTCCTGGAGACAGTTGCCCAGGAGAATATAAGCACTGGAGACTAGTCCCAGTTCTCACCCCAGTATCATTAATATTAGTATTGCTATTATTATAATAGTTATGCAGATGTTCGTGTTTATCTGGCAATGGGAGAACATGAGAGCAGCATGCTTTCTTTAGCAATAACAGTGTGCTCAGAGCTATCAATAAGAGCCTGATCTTTTCAGGTTGGGCTGAGCAAGCTGTTGTCATGGTCTAAATGAGTTTATCCATACGCAAAAGAAGGTCAGGTAAGTTTAAAAGCAAGAGTTCACCCCTGTATGTCTCCCAGACAGAAACTGCTCTCATTGAATTGTCTTTTGTGACCCAGATTGGACTTCTACAGGTAACACTTTGCTACAGTTGGCCAAAGAACTACTGATGGGAGAACATATGGGTGTGGAAAAGTTGAAAGACATAATCAACAACTTAATATGGTGTTCCTCAGCCTTTTTGAACCAAAGGACAACCTGATATTCTGTGGCAGTTGCAAGAAAAAGTTGTAAGCAAAGACAATTTTTATCATTTAAGCAAAATGTTTATTGTATTATAAAGTCATAATTTTTTTGCTAGAATTACAAGCATGATAATTTCAGCTACTGCCAGTGAAAAAGTAGGTGAGCCAAAGAACAAAGTGTGCCAGCCAGTGCCAAAAGGAGGAAACTAGGTTAAACTTGGAATTATCAGTTATTCTTATTCTCCTTCATTTGTTTATTCACACATGAATGACTTTTTTTAAAACCCAAGACAACTTGGAGTCATTCTGTGGGCTGTCTTCTGACCCTCAATGGCCTACGCAAACCACAGGTTGATTTAAACATACCGCTTCCTACATGCATACACAGATAGTAGAATATTTGGTGGCCAGAAGCTGATACTGGAAAGATATACACTAAAAATAAGTTGTCCTTTTTTAACAGTAAGTGTAATTAAGTACTGAAATAGTGCCTGTTGTAGGGAGGTGGCCCTGAAGGCACCAAGCCAAAATGAGACATGTTGCTAAAAGGTATGTTCGCGTTCAGCCAGATGGTCAGAGTTTTGATGCATGAAGCACCAAGTGAAATTATCTACCCAGTTTATGTCGGAAGCCCGTCTGGAGCAACCGTAATAGCCCTAATTTCTCTCAAAATACAAATATATGGTTGCTTGTTTTCACTGCTTTACTGCTATGCTATTTGGCATATTTTTAGCCTTTTAGTTGTGAGAACACAACTAAAACAACAGAACAGCAAAGTCCCACTTTGTTTTTCATTTTGGTTTATTTTCTAAAGCCCCTGTCCACGCTGCAGTGAAGAGTGGGGGTGCCCAGATACCTAAAGCAGTTTAACTGTGGTAGTACAAAAATCTGCGTTATCCGATTTGTTCTGCTACTTTACTCTGCTCACTTGCACCTCTGGTGCCTCTCCCTGCACACGGTGCAATACGGAGACGGCAGAGGCAAGACTCCAGGTCTTATAGAAAACTTACAGATGTGAACCCTGTGGGTTCCGAACAAGATGACATAAAAATTATATATAATCATGTTAACAGTACACACATCCATATATATAAATAAATCAGAACTATACAATTAGGTATATATAGCTAGAGATCATTATTTTCAAGCAAATGGCATGATCTGAGGTGTTCCTGAGTTGCGATTTTACAAATCCCAGTATTAGTGAGATGGAGTCTATAACCTGAAATGATCATTTGAGTCCTTCAGCTCTCCAGCAACCCAAAAACCAGTGCAGAAACAAATACGTTTTACAGAAGGCTGGTTTATTCCCTGCATATTTATTTGCTGGTTTGGGCTGGTTTTTTTTTATTATTATTATTTGTTTTGTTTATTTCTTCTTCTTTTATCAGCTCCAGCTGAGACAGGAGAGGGTGGGAGGAGTGTTTTGTTTCTCTGGAGATAACAGGAGGCTGTGTCTGTGCAGCCATGGTGACAAGATCCAGGGCGCTTTCTGGCTTCCAAGCAATTTGCTCCCCACCCCTGGCTCCCAAGTAAAAGTGGGGCAGAGAGAGAGAGAGAGGAGCTTTTGTTTCTCAAGTGCTTCAGCTGTTGCTACTAATTAAGCAAAGAGCCCTAGTGCCTTCCCACCTCCCAAGCCTAAGGAGGGTCTAGTTGGGGCGAAAGGAGAGTCAAAAGGCTGTGCTGCTGCTTCTCAGCACCCTGCTCTCACTATAAGGCTCTTCTGTTTCATCCTTGCTCCGCTACAGCCTTGCTGGGTGACCCGTGGCCAACCCTATACCTCAGATTCCCTGGCTGCAGGGGGGTAGAAAAGAGACAGACCAAGCTCAGCATGAGACCAGATGGAAACGACCACCCTGCTGTTCAAGGTGTTATTATCGGTTTAATGCAATATGTTCCCAGCTTCTCAGACAGGCTGACTATCAGCAGATTGCTCTTTCCTTCTCCAGCCTTCCCTGGATGTCATCCCCTTCTCTTCCTCTCTCTCTGAGATGGCAGCCCCTTCCCTGAGCTCTTACAGCATTTGTGCAACCTTCCCAGTGTGCCTCTTTTTAACCCCCTCCAGTGACACCAGAATGTGCTGGAGGAGCCAGATGAACGGTCAACAGCCAGGTATCAGGCAAATGGCCTTTGCACAGGACAGTTGTGCTTTTTTGGATGAGGGGAGCAGGATGGGTAGAGGGCAGAGTTAGCAGCAGCTGTGAGGGCTGCAGGGGAACTACATAGCCTCTGCTCAGTTCTGCAACAGGGAACACATACGGTACCAAAGCATTGCATGTAGGAAGGACTGCAGAGAGGAAAAGTGTGGAGAGAGAGAAAAAAAATTAATGTCGGGAATACGAATGCTGCAGGCATCCAACAGCCAATCAAATTGAGGTCCGAGCCCTGGTTCAGCTCTGCAAGATGCCCAGTCACCAGGGACTGAAGTAGCAATCAAGGTCATGGCTGCTCCCCTGTGCCTCTCCACCCATTGAACTCGGTTGGATATCTTCAGCCCAGGATCTCACAGGGAGAAATTTAGGGCCTCACTCAGGAACAGATGGTCTCCCTCTTGGGCCCCATCTGCCAGGCAACACTGGAGCAGTTGGTCTCTGCAGTGCTGAGCAGAATCTTGTTTACTTTCCCCTCATGTCAGCAAGGTGATATGTAGGGTAGCTCAGCCCTGCTGTTACAGGCCCGGATTTCCAGTAGTGGCCAGGACTCAAAGGTGCAAGAGCATAACCCAAGAGCCATCTTTGAGAGGCCCAGGCAATGTGGCATCAACCAGCCGTGATCTAAGTCAGAGTCCAGCCCGAGAACAGGGCTGTAGTTGCAAGGGGTCAGGATGTTGTTTGGGAAGCCCTTGATTCACATGCAGGAAGAAAGCATGTGGGCGAAAGGAGAAATCCAGCGTAAAGTTTCACAAGGGGCAGCCTGCAAGAGAGGTGCCAGGAGCAATGTCCGTGATGAATTGGTTAGTGCCCGGACTGCTGAGAAACACACCATGTGTTTGGTGGAGGTCTTTGGCACTGACCTTGCCTGGAGCCAAGTTCTGAGCATGCATTCACAGTTCCTGAATTGAAGGAGGGGGAATAACAAGGCGGCATCAACCTGCCTTCTAAGACCCAAGTAAATGCGATTTTCAGGATGTCTTAGTTATCTGGAAATCCTAGTGAGCTCAGCTCACTCAACCTCACTGTTTCTGGCCAGGCAGAAAGCTAGTGGCTGCTCTGGAAAAGTTCAGCCTTAATGCTCGGAAATCTCTGGTAGAAATCCTTATCAGCAGGAAAGCCAGGGCCTGAACTGGCCCTCATGCTGGACTCCTCCCTCACCAGCTTTCAAAGATGAGGCTGGCTAGACAGAAGGGGTTGGAGAGATGGACCAGCACCCTACAGCTGCTCCTTCTGTCCCTGCTCAGGGCATAAACAGTCCCCATCCACTAGAGATGTGGAAAAGTGTCTCTAGACACGATTAAGTACACACAAAAATAGCAAGTGAGACCAGCTCCTCTTTAGCAGCACCAGCCAAGTTTGTTGCAGCGTGGCTGATAAAAGAACTTTACTTACTCTTTTCTGAAGCCCAGTATCAAGGACTGCAGAGGATATCACGCATCCGTGCACTAGCGCATGTTTTCCAGAGACCTTGTCCCCAGAAGTCAGGCTGGTGAAGTCCTGCTCTCTTAGGTTGCCCGGTTAGGCAGTCAGTACTCTAATGGTACTTGGTTAGCAGAGGGCACGGAGCATTACTTTATCCCCTCCCCTGAGGGTTCCCATCCATAGAGGCAGGATGCTGCCTGTGTCAGCTCCGCAGTAATCAGCCCAGAGGCAGAAAGTGGAAACTTTCTGGTTGCAGCCACTTAGTTTCATTAGGAGTATCAAAAGAGAAAACAGGCCTCAGGTGAGGCAGTGAGAGGCAGAAACATGCAGGAGGTGGGGGAGAGGGGATTTGCAGCTTTGTTTTACATGTCAGTCAGCAGGTGAACTTCAGGTAAGGACTGGAGAAGAGAGGTAGGAAAGACAGCCTGAAGCTAGGGCCTGTCACTCATTGTTCAAAGAGCTGTCAGGAGATCATATAGCTCTGTAAAACCTGCTCTAACTCTGTTTCATGAGACCAGAAATAGGTTTGAGCAGAAGTCCCATCCTGCTGCCCCTAAGGCTCCCTCCCTGCGTCATGTCCCTTCTGGAAGAATTTTGTCTGAATTTCTTTTTAAAATTGTATCCCCTTCCCAGTGCCCTGTTCCAGGACTTAATTGTCCCTATCACTGCAAAGAATTTTCCCTGATGTCTAGCCTAAGTCTTCCTTGTTCAACACAAACATGATACAGTTCAGAGGTAGAATATTAAGGGCTGGAGTTGCTACCATAATAACGTATTGATTTCAATGAAGCTGAGCTCAATGGAGAGGAGTCCGCCCAGCCTTGCTCCATCCCTCTCGTGCCCCAAGAGAATGTTTTGTGTTAGACTAAATGCCTCTGTAAGTGCCTCTCAGCTTTGCAGTCAATGTGAGCCATTCTGCATAGACACATTGAGGCAGGCGGGGCACAGGATCAGGCCTGTCATCACATTTCCTTTTGGCAGTAGGGATTTTATCAGCCCCGGTCTCCCTGGTCAGTTTGAACTGTCTGGCTGTAGGCTCTCCTGAGCAGACCTCCTAGCCCAGCCGGGCAGGAATTCTTTTGCCAGTAGCTGCCCTCTACCCCTCGCCTCCCATTTCATTCATGTCCTCACCCAAGAACAGAACTGAATTCAACTGCACACCTCTAAGCCCTATTTCTCCCTGCTTAGATTTTTCACTAAGTCATCTCAAATAAAGCAACACATGCACCCCAGTGGCTTTGGGAGGGCTTTGGGAGTAGGACAGAGCTGTGCACATCTGGTAGGCAGGTAGCGGTTGGGGGTTTGCTCACTGACCAGAAGCAGCAGCTGGGATCTTGAATCAGGGAAGATCCATCACTTGATCTTCTTGTCTCTTGTGGTTAATTCTGCCCTGCAGTATCTCCGGAGCTACATTCTACATCCAGCTTCCCTTCCTCTGTGGGTAGCAGCATCTCTACCCTTCTTTCCAGCTGCGAAAGGGATCTCTTTGGCTAGGAGGGGAGCACAGGTGTTAACAAGATATCGTAGGTCCTGAAGACCAACATTTGCATCTCTAGTTCTCACTGCCTCTATAACAGCTTTCCATAAGATTGAAAAGGAGAGATGAAGGTCTGATGATGGCCGTGACATAGCAGAGCTGTGACTGAGCTTGTAGTTGAACTAAAATTACTGAAATAGAAGGCAGGGCTCAGAGTGGGGTTGTTAAATTCTGCTTCTGTTTCCACCAGTGATCCTGGCCAGATCCTCTTTAAATTTCTCTTTGTTCTGTAGGAAAGCAGGGATCTGCAGCCAGGGAGCAGCACCTATTTCAGTAAATAAGGCAGGAAAAAGTGACCAAGAGGTCCCAGAAGAACAGATCCCAGATTCCTGAAGTCCCACTCGTGAAAAAGTATTGCCTCTTGTTTCTGGTCTGTGCCTAGTTTGTGGACACAGATGTTCTATTATTCTCACATGGATGAGCAGTTGTTTTTATGTGAGCTCCTGTCCACGAGCTGCGCATCTTCTAGTTAGAAGGGTTGGTTTGTTAGCCTTGGAAATTTCAGCAGAAATAATCATGTTTGGAGACACCTGCACCATTCTCCAGAGAGCTCTGCCCTGAGATAAAGAGGGGCTTGGACAGGGAGCCCAGTCAGCCAGGAGATGGAGCAGCTTGCCTCCTCAGCATGGTGCAACCAGGGGACTAGGGAGAGAAAGCCTGGGCCCTTAGCAGGGCTCTTCTCTTTGATGAAGCAGATGTGACTGCTTTTTTATGCCACAACCGCTGTGTGTTTGCAAAGAAGCAAAAAGGCTCACAGATTTGTGGCTCGGGGCTGGGACATGGGGCCTTTCATTTTCTTCAAGGGCTCTTGAGGAAGATCTCATCATTCCTGCTTGGAATTAATTCTGCCAATCCCCGTTCTGATCACAGACTCCCCATGCTGGAGTTCAAGAGATGCTTTCCATTTTCTTTCTTCTGTCTAGGACAATTGATATCCTGGACAGAGCTGCATCAACAGCCAGGACCTGATTCTAGTGAAGGCTACATGGGCCTGGCTTGGACCCTCCAGGAAACAGATTCTCCAAGTCTCCCTGCAGCAGCTACTGGCTGACAGCTTTGTCCCATTCCCCGATGCATATCCTTGTCCCCCAAGCCCAAGGACCCCCTCTGTGCCCCATCAGTAGAAAGTGCTGTTCTGTTTGGAGCTACCTCAGAGCTGCTGGCACAATAAAGCTGTTTTGTTTTTGGCTGAGCGCTCGGCATCTGAGGTCTCATGTGGTTGGAGCCCATTTTTTTTGAAGAATGAAAACAGTGGATTAATAAGCTGCTTGTGGCTAATGTGCAGGGTTTCTCAGAACTGGTGCTATTAGAACCCAGCGTCATGTAGGAGGTAAATGGCAGCACATGGTGAATAAAGCAGTGATATAATAGGTTTAAGTAGTCCATTTCCCTTTGGAGTGTTACTGATAACATGCCCAAATGCATACAAGACCATTACCTTAATGAATAAGACCGCTCTCTGGCAGAGCACACACTGCAGCTTCTCACAAGGGGTTTATTTTTCATCATTTTCATCCAAAAAAAGGCTTGGGTGTTTGAGTTGGAGTGTGGTGCAGGGAGGGTAGGACAGAGACAGAGGGGAAGAGAAGGGCAGAAGAGAAGAAATATGGATGAGAGTAGAAGGGAAAGAGAAATGAAGAAGGGACATGAATAAAAGCAGAACAGGCATATTGTAGTTTGAATCAATACGGTCTCCAGGAACCCCAATAAGAGGAACTCATACATACACACAGAGAACAATTACCAGACATTTGATCTTGTATATTGGAAGGGACATGTCTTTCTTTGGAAGCATCATTGTTCACTGCCAGAAGTGAAGTACTCTGGCATACGGACATCAATGGGCCCCTATTCTATGTTTTAGATATTCCATGACCAAGCATTGCCATTTGCCTCTGGTAGTCCCAGTCAGTTCAGAATTAGTATCAGTTTATGGTAATTCTACCCACATCAGTGGAGTTTCTCAGGACTTAGCGTCTCTGATCACACTGTGCTCTCTAATTGCCAGGCTAATGCTGCACTAGTTAAGCATCTGTCAGCTTGCTGGAGATACTCCATACTGACACCACTGCATGTGAGAGCAGAATTTGCCTCTACATCTTTCCTCGTATGCAGTTTACTTTTCTCCTGGGATGGGCATGTGGAGCAGCATTGCCTGAAAAATCTCTTCGAAGCACAATGACCACATGTTTTCTGAATTTGCTTCTAACCAGTGTAGTGGGATCTGAATCGACCTGTCTTGTTATGCAGTAATATGTAGTCTCGTGCCAACTAAAGCCTTGTTTTCGCCACCTTCTTCTAGAATCTCTCTGCAGAAGGGACACTGGGTTCAAATCCAATGTCAAATGATCCTAAATTAACTGTTTGGAATTTACCATATGATGTGAGTTCCATGGAGGTATAATTCTGTCAGGATCTAGGGGCAACAGCATCTAATTTGTAGCAGAATAAATGAGATGAGGATCACTAAGGATCGAGGTTCCTAAGTGATTGATTATTAAGATCCTTCTGAAAGCCTAAACTGGTGATTCATGGTATGTTTAGGAATATAAACATGGTCTGACTGATCCACTGCAGACACGTCCTTATCCCAGTGTACTGGCCCTGGTAGTAAGTAGAGGAAGATACTTAGGACAGTGTACAAGGGTATATAAAGGATAAGGCCTCTCCTACCTGTAGTTTTGTAGCTTCCAGCAATCTGCAAGGACTGCCTGGATGTTGCATCCAGACTATTAAGTTTAATCGCCACTGATAGACCAAACCTCCATAAACTTGTCTAAAACCTTTTGAACCTATTTATACTTTCAGTCTACACAATATCCTGTGGCAAATGAGCTCCAAAATTTAATTATCTGCTGTGTGAAAAAGCACTTCTTTTTGTTTGTTTTAAAGTTGTCTGGTAATTTCACTGGGGCACCAATTTCTTGTATTGTGAGAAACAGCATCTAAAATATCTACAGAACAGAATCCCAGATTTTATAGAAAGGTCATGTGATTTCGACTTCTAAGTGTTAAAACCACTTCTGAAAATGGAACATAGGTTCTACTTTTAATGCTTATGAATATATTGCCTCCGGTGCTCTTGTTTGCTTTTCAGCTTGTTTTTGTTTATTTTATTTTTCCCTTTACCCTCTGCTTACAAGCTGCTCTAGCCCCTAGCTGCTCTAGATCCAGTTCTCAAGCTTCTTGTTTACTCAGTTAGCATAGGCTTTATTTTTACAATATTCTCCTTTTAACTGCTTCAGCAGCTGAGAGTCTGTTGCTCAAGACATGAACACAAACTCAACCAAGGACAGGCAAGTTTGTCTGAATGACCTCTTTCTCCTCATATTTGTGATGGTCTCAATGTCACAAGTTCAAGTACATGCACGTGGGGTTTAATACAACACAGAGATAAAGGCGGGGAGGTAGACTTCCACACTCTCCCCTGAGGCATGAACGTACTCTGCTGCTACTTGATTGTGCCTTTTGCAGACACCTCATTAAAAGTGTGTTCATTACACATAAACATACCCTTGTACTTTCGCAGGCATGCATGCTCACACACATCATTTGAACATGGTGAGAGATAGCTCACCCTAACACAAATATGTCTGATTTCTTATGTACGCTCACACAGAGACCTTGGCTCTAACAAGCAGTTGTTCATTCATAGCCTTTTCTGCCCTCCATGGAGTTGTATCTTCCTGGTTGCATTGTTAACTTACACTGTCTTATATGCAGTTTTGAACATGCCTCCTCTTGCTTAAGCCTTTGAGCTTAGTCCAAATAACATTTCTTCTCAGTCTGATACACCTCCTGTATCAAATGTTCTGATGTGGTGTAAAACTGAGTCAAGGGGCAGAGGAGCCAGACCCTTTGAATCTTTCTCTTCCCATCTTGTAAATCCAGTTTGCTACATGAAGCCATTCACATCTTATATTCTGCAGGCACATGCTCTGGTCTGGAAGATTAGATAAAAGATAGTGGATAAACATCTCCTGAAAGCAGTTTGATTCAGAGAGTTAGCGAGGATGCATTACCTTCCTGGGAAAAAGGAGAAAGATTTTGGAAGGTAAGGGGTATGAGGAAACCGAGCATGTTTGAGACATGTTTCCCTGAGTGTTCATGTCCTTCAGCAATGCAAACCATTGTGTCAGCGGGGATAAATCAGTTTTGCTTTACAAAAATCAGTTGAATGAAGCTGATTTTCTGCTGCCAAGGATCAGATGTATGTGAGATTTGAATGGAAGGTCTCCTGGCACAGCACTAGCAACCTCTGGAGCCTCATTGCGGCTAATGCTTACCCCATGACTGACAAAACTGGAGCAGCATTAACAAGCTTGGGAAGTTACTGTTAGAGCACACAGGGCAGATATACACCCTCCATCATAATGAAAGGGAAAAGAGGAAAGACAGGCTAATATATTTGGAAGACTGGTATTACAGAACAGTGCTACTTGCCAAGTCAACTGCATTTGCTAGTTCAGGGACTTTATTTTTACTGCCAAGAACTGCTGGCCTGTGTACACATGTATAGCACATGCTAGGCTTGTGAGACAATGCAGGTACAACCCCTGCAGCTACAAGGAAGGGGAGGAGGGATGAGGAGGTGCACACTAGCAGAAGTCCCTGTCAGAGGTGTCAGGGTATGCTGCTGGACATCGAATGTACATTTATGGATGCACGCACAGGAAGTGATCCTGAGATGTGCATCACTGGCTGCGTGCTCAGGATTGCGAGGAGCATGGAATAAAAGTGTGAGTGTGTATGCACATGCATAAGGGTGTCTCCATCTGTGTGCAAACAAGCAGGAATGTCTGCAAACAAGGATGTAAGTCTGCAGAAGTGCGTGCACAGAGGGAAATGCCTGCAAGTAGTGCAGAGTGTGTGCATGTGTAAGGACGTGTGTCTAGAGGGGAGGTGTGAAGAGCGGCTGTGCGTAGGCAGCACTCTGGCTGCGTGTGCGGGGAGAGGGATTTGGGGGAGGGAGAAGATATTGGTCTATGTGGGAGCTCTGTGCCAGTCCACATAGGTAGGCTGGATCTGTGTGTGCAGTGGTGGAAAGCTTTCTAGGGGATTGGATCTCTGTCCATAAAAGTCTCTGTAATATGAAAGAGAATTTTCAAACACACCTCAGGAAAGGTGTCTCAAATGCATGCTAGAGCTCCTCTGGGAAAAGAGGAAAATACACGGGGGCTGGGAGCGTGTCTCTGTTAGCACGTAGCTGTTGTTTTGTTTGTGATGTGTCTTTGGTTTCATGGGGCATATGTAGAATTGTGCATGAACGATGCGTGCGTGGGCTGGGATAGGTGTGCAGCAGCTATGGCTGTGTGCATAAGGGAGGGTGTGCAGGAGAGAATGGTGGGGAGGGCTGAGCAGAGGCAGTCCCGTGACTCGGGGATTCGAGCACGCACCGCAGGACTCTGCTCAGAGGGCTTTGTCCGAGCTGCTACGAAGCGTCACTAAATTCAGTGCAGGCGCTTTCTATTTTGGGTGTTTCTCCGTACACCTTTGCTCCCGTCTTCCGCCCGGCTGGGCGTCAGGCCCTCCAAACTGCCGCTCTCCCGCACTTGTTGAGGAGCATCGTCAGGAGAAGGAGCGGTTCCCTTGGAAACCTCTGGATGCCCAGCAACAAGTCGCTGGCAGCTGCCATGTGACCAGGTGCATTAATCAGACATGTTGTATGAATCAGGTCAGTTGGGGCCAAAGTCCAGCTCGCTCCCCCTTCACTTCGTTGCTAATTACCGAGCCACGAGGGCTGCTCTGAGTAGGGGGTGGAAAACAACTTGAAATAATTAAATAAAACAGTGACCTTTCCTGTTGTGGTTTCTAAGTTCATCCCAGACTTTCTCCACAGGAAAAATCTGTCCAATCCCCTCTTCCACTTAAATGAACCTAGAACGCAAACGAGTGAGGCAGAGGAGTCTTGCAAGGTGGAAAAGCCAAAGAGAATGAATCTGCCATAGATGCAGTGAGTTTGCAGGTCTCTTCTTACAATAAGCCCTACATTTCAAATGCATCTTTTGAATGAGTAGCTCAGGCTTGAGACAGTTTGGTCCTGACTCGGGAACAGCTCATGTTCACAACTCAGATCCCTTTGAAAATCAAGCTTCTGAAGTCTCAGCTGAAATTGCTGGCCAAAATTCCTAGTTAGATGGCACAGAGAGGACTTGAGTACAAGTTCCTGCCCAATACCTCTAAAAGAAAAGGCTACAGTTCTCAGGAAAACAGGCAGTGCCTGTACACTTCTCGTCCTTTGTGGACTCACCATGTTACAAAATGGCTGTTCTTCATAGATATGCAGCTGGAGGGCTTATTCTTCAGCATTCCTTGTGACCCATTTCCTTAACCTCAGTGTGGCTTTTCTGCATTTGACTCAAGAGCAGAGGACTCAAAGGCAGAAGCTGGAGGAAAATCGAAGATGACTTTGTAGCTGCAGCTCTGGGCCAGGGGATAGCAGCAGTTACCACATTAAGACTGAACTGAGAGCAAATTTGGAAAGTCCTGGTGAGCAAATGAGGTAAAGAGAAAATTAAGGATGAAGAGATCCAGCTGGGGTAATAACAGCCGTAAGCACTGGTCTCAGTGCCTTACTCTGGGTTTCCTGCGTAGCAGGATCTTCTAAGGGAATTAGGTACCTAAGTCTCACTGTCCTTTTGATGTATGTTCTGGAGGGACTTAGGCACCCCTCAGCATTTTCCATAAGATGCCATTTACAGTTTCAGCTCCCGTCCTTTTCATATTTCCCCCAAATTCCTGCTTTGCCTGGATAAAGCCAGAGCAAAGGCTTCCAGATTTGGCTCCTGAATGAAAATCTCTCACAGACACACTTTCAAGGCCAGGCACTAGCAAGGCTGTAACATCTTCTTTTACCCATACACCAGTCTACGTTCTTCGTGCTGTGACTAATGGATTGCAAGGTCATCGGGTACTGCTCAGTCTCCATCTCCTCCTTCAAGAGATCAGCGTTTGAGCCTCCCAGGATATTCACTGATTCATGTTGAACACAGGTACATTCTGCTCAAAACCATCTTTTATCTTGGGCAACAACAAAAATGTCACAGTTGCTGGTCAGATTCTCAGCTGATATAAGCCAGCCAAAGGATTTGGCCCATCATCCACAATGGTACTGAAGACCAGAAAAAAAAAAAAGAGTTGGAAACAGAGCGCCTGGCTTTATTCTAATCATGCTGTAATTTGAATAGCATCCAATGTCACTTGAAAATGGGCTCCCTTCATGTCATCTGCTTTTAGATCCAGATCTTAAGAGCCCAGTATTTACCCGCAGGAGATCTGTTTGTAGCAGGCAGCAATTTCCCCAAATCCCATCTGAATGTGGATCTCAAGTATTACCTAGACCAAGCCTTTAACTTTGGACCATTTTGATTTCTATCTAATTAATGTTACAATCAATTATTTTTCCTTTGCTATCATGTGATAATATATCCTGTGCACAGGATATACCAGAAGCAAAGCTTTACCTCAATGTACTGACCACCTAGGACAATCTAGGGCAATGTTGAAGAATTGATGTTTACAACCTGTGTATTTGCAATCTAAGAGGCGCAACACAAATCTATCCCGGCTGACACCCTCCAGTCAAAGTCAGAAACATGCGTGTTCCTGGATATACGGGTTAGGAAATAAATTTGTTTTCACTGGCGAGCAATTTGTTCTTTGGCACACTCGAGGGAACAACTGTCTGACCTCCTTGCTCTAGGAACATAAGAGAACCAAATGGATGCTAAATACTCAGATCTGACTCTGCAATTCAGCTCAGTATCTCTGGGAAGAAACGGAGGGCTGGGTTTTTCTGTAAGCTCCAAAACTAGGATGAGAAGTTAGGGTGAAACTTGGCTTGTCCGTTGGGCTGGGAAATCAGAGGGTATGGGCAACAAAGGCCGAGGGACACTATGGTAGGATGGAAAGAACAGGCTGTTTAGGCTTTGGTCCTGGGAAATACTGAGCAACTTACATCCACAAAGCAAAACATGCAGGTCCTTGCTCAGACTGAAACACACGGAAGAATCTCGTTGCCTCTCCTGGCAGGCTGTCCTACCTGTGCATACACATGTGTCCCTCATGGGGACAGCTCCTTCACCCACTTCCCCACCGCTGCCCACTTTCCAAGGGGTCCAGGTGTCACTACTCCAATGGACAGACCTGTTGCTGTCTGCCATCGCTCCTCTGACCCGCCTTTACGCGAGGAGGAGACTTTTACACTGAAGCGCAGGCAGCTCTCCATGATGTAATCTGTGCAATCTGTGCATTTGCAAGGAAAAGCAGCCTCCCGTTGGCCAAAGCGAAGAGTGCCCGCCCGGGTGCTCCTCCCGCCGCCCCCCCAGTGGCTCATAAAAGCCCCGAGGCAGAGGCAGGGCAGCTTTCCCAGCCCCTCTGCTTGCAAAGGTGACCCAGGGACAGGTGAGGTCCGGCAAGGGTGCGGAGGCAGGCTCGGCCGAGGGCGGAGAGGGCTGGGCTGAGCCAGGGATGCTGCAGGTGCCCGGGGGAAGGCGAGGGGCACCCTGGCCACCTGTGGAGCCGGTCCCACCTCTGCCAGGGAGCCGGACAACTCCTCCAGCGGCGGGTTCGGCAGAGGGACCCCAGCCAGGGTCCGGGGGGGCTGCAGCGTCCGGAGGATGCTCAGGGGAAGGGTCCGGCCCTTGCCGGCCCTTGCCCTGGGGGCAGCCGGGGCAAAGGGGAAGGGGAGCGGGGGGAGGCGGGCTGGGCTGCCGCGGATCAGCACCACGGACAGGGCCCGAGCGGCGCGTCCCGCCCGGGGCCCCGGGGCGGGCCCCGGGCACCGGCACCGGGCTCCAGGCACCAGCACCTGGGCCGGCAGGTCGGGGCAGCACTCTCCCCGGGGGGAGCGCCATCAGGTCCCCCTCCCAGAGCCTGCGAAGCGACGCTGGACTGCTCACCGGGGACGGACGGGGCCGGGGTGAGTCCAGTCCCGGCGGGGACAATAGCACCGGAGGGGACAATAGCAAGTGGTCTCGGGGGGGAGAAGGAAGGCGAACTGGAAACGAGAGCGGGCACGGCCCCGGTCAGCCCGCACGCTGCTCGGTGCTGGGGCAGAAACGCCCGTGCCGTTTCACGGTCCAGCTGCTGCCCAGGCAGGTACACACAAACGCTGGAAGATCATTCCACTGCACCGAGAAAGGAGCATTCGGGAGGCAGGCTGCAGTCAGGAAAGTTGGGATCTGGCTGAGAGCCAAGGGCTCAATGTGCTGGAAAGGGAGATTGGAAAAGATTTAGCTGCGTTTTCCCGAATAGCCCTGACAGCCCCAGGTAAGGTACGCTCATAGCTTCAGGTTTGGGGTAGGGCAGGGACCGAAATAATTCAGGAAGATGAGAATGACTGTATGAATCTGAATGTAATCTACACCAACCACCTACTCCAATATCAAAGCTTTATGCTGAAAAACTCAAAATTATTGTTGTGAAAATGTGGCTGACGGGTGTATAAAGTTGCTCTTAAGATTCTCTAGTTTATAGGAGAAATAGGATATTTCACCAAGATGCTGTTGGGAGTAAATTCTTCAATGAACAGTTATTTGAAAATATTTTTCCTCAGTAGTTTATTCTATCTAAGTACTCAAAATTTGTCTTGCTTTAGTGGTACATTTAGGGTCCATTGACAGATTGTCTTATATTTAAGAGTTCAATGGCTATATCATAGCGGATTTTCTTACAAAATGCTTACCTCCAAAAAAAAAAATCGAGTGGGATCAAATTAAACAAAGTTTTTCTTTTTTAATTTTGAAAAAATTAAAACAACGAAGTATTTAACTCTGGCTCAACTCAGAAATTTGAACAAAGCTGAAATAAAATTTTTTTTTCCTGTTTAGATTATTAAACGACAGATGTAATTTAGAAAATAAAAAATATAAAATGTTAAAAGTAAAGTATTTGAGCACTTTGGAAATAAAGCATTTCATATCGCTATTGTCAGATGAAGTGATTTGCTGCATTTGTTTTATCTCCATATTTGGAAGCTGAGACTATCTACTATATGAATCCCTATTCATTGAAAATTCTCACCCAGCTCTGTTAAACATATGTTTAAATACTTTGCTAAACAGAGGCTCAACAAGGCAATATAATCCGAGGCTCAGACTGTCCCTGTCTCCTGTCTTACACCTGTATTTTTCTTAAGTAATGTTGGTCTCTGAGACGAAAAGGAAGCAAGCTGTTCTCCATTTTAAGGAAATTCCTATTTGCTGTTTCAGAATTAAATATTTGGGAAAAAAGAAAAACACTCGAAAAGAAAGTTGATACTTCCTTTAAGGCCTTGAATGTACACACAGCCTTCAGAGATATACATTATATACATTGAACAAACTAATGGTGGAAATGCTTGCCTATGGAATTCGAATGGAGAGATATCTTTCTGTTATCTATCTCTAAATCTTTTAACATCTTCCATCAGTTCTGTGTCCGCATAGTGACTCAATTTGTGGTCTCTCTTCAATGCAACATAATGCTGAGGTTCAGTTTTTGTAATGCCTTGTCTCTTACAACATCAAAATAAGGTCTTTTCCCTTTGAAGTTCAACTGTAAAATAAGGGCAAGAAATCATGTTCTTTACCTCCTGCCCCAACACAGGCATGCAAAAGAACTTGAGGAGAAGCCAGAAAATTATATTGCACCAAATACCTATTCCTGCTTTTAGGGGTTTATCTCCGCATTCTGGGAAATTGCCTAATCAGATTTCATATTTAATATAAAAAAATATTAGGACAGATGATATCATATTCTCAAAGCTAACTAAATTTTGTATTGTGCAGAGTGTATTGCTTAATCAAAGTCACATTTCAATTTGTTTAAGGCATATTTTGTCACCTTTTTTTACTAGCAATTTTCTGTAGATCTCAGAACAAACACATTTCATAGAAGGATACAATCCTATCTCTTTTCTGAGAAATCCTAACACAGAGGTCTCTGAAGAACAGGGGATTCAGGGTAAGATCTGAACTTAATTCAATTTAATTCCTGACCCTTAAGTATTTAGCAAAATGCTGGAGGTTACCACATCGCCTGCTAGAAGGAAACATTTTAAGTTTTGATAGAAATAAACACTGCATAGATTTTAGTTATTTAATTTTGCTAAAGGCAAGATCCTCCTTCCCCTTTCCTCCTCCCATCAGAGAGACAATGTGTTCCAGTCTCTGGGCTCTGTATGCCTTGCACAAATATTTGTCTGTGCGTCGCCTGCCACTCCAGTAATGAGCTGCTTTTCCACTGCAATCATGGCATCTGGTAGGGTTTCAGGCTGTGAGTAGCTGGGAGACTGGGAGGTGCTTGAGAATCTCAGCAGGAAAAAGAGAGTGGATTTCAGACGCAAGATCTGCAACAGCTTTTGAGCTTGGATAAACGTGTCGAGGTTCTTCTCTCTTTGGCAGAGATTTGTTCCACCCCAGACACCTGAACCTGGCATGCAGACCTAGGCATTACGCCCGCTCCAGACACCCGCACTCACATGCAATTTTGCATTCACATGCAATTTTACATTCAGTCTCTTTCGAACACCTGCATACTTGCGCATTAAATGTGTGTGTGTCTGTGTGCGCCATGGTCCACTACTGCACTGCGACACAAGCCTGGTCCTACCTAACCTGATTCTCTCCACTGGGCAACAGGAGGCAAGGGGTTCTGGCTCAGCCAAGCATTTAGGCACACACTTCACTGTAAGCACCTGCATCCACCCCAGTTCAGCAAACACTTCAGCAGGATTTAGGTATGCAACTAAATCAAGGCCAGAATGAGATCTTAAGGAACAACTCTGAGCAAAGAATTTGGCTTTTCTGCTTGGTGAAATCAATAGGAGTTGTCTCTGTTAAGATACTAAATTCAGACCCCTCCAGAGCCATCCATTACTAGGAAAGCAAAAAAAAAAAAACCTCCCATGGAAGTACCCTAAGGTCCTGATAAGAACCCAAAGCACAGAAGAGATGAAAAGCAGATGATAAAATTGATGTAGACATTCTCTATGGGCAGGCCTTCCCTGTATAGGCTGTTCTGATCGTTGTGTGGCCTCAAAGTGCATCATTGTTTAACACCTCTTTAAAACTGAATGAGTTTAGAACAAACGTTAGCGTCCTGGTGGGATTTGTAAAACAAGTCAGCATACACCTCACCTGAAAATAAGTAGGAGTGGGGTTCCAAATTCATTGGTAAATTCTATTTCAATGATCTGTGTTTAGATGCTGAAATATCTTTGTAAGTCCTGTCCTTAGTAAAATAGATGCTAGGGTATTAATTTAATAAAATTTCCTAAATTTAAGCCTAGAGACAAAATAGGAAAAGAAAAAAAAATAGCTAAGGAACAGTTAATACAATATTCAATATTGATATTTGTGTTTGAGCATCCTAAGGCTGCCCAGGATATCTAGAATCTTCAGCACTCGCTGAGATTAAAAGGAATTGCCCTCCAAGCAGCTTTGAAAATCCTAGCCATAGTTCACTGCTGACAAATCAGGACTGAGCATGCGTTATCCTGACTCCTGTATGCACAGAAAGCATCCAACACTGCCTTGAAAGCAGCTCACTCTGTAGTTATAGGTTTGACCCTGCAATAGGAAAAAAACCCTTACTGCCACATTTTTGTTTGACTCAGCAGAGCCTTAAGCACGGTACTAGCTTAGTACTTGTTATACTGCTTGCATGAATAGGGCTATTCACATTCTACAATCATTACACACTCACGCCCTGACTCCAGTAGCCCTTATTTACAGAGACCAGATGGCTCCTGCGAGTTTCGATTGTGAGATATGGCCCCCTTCCTGGTGTATAATGAGTATGGAGTTTTTAGTTTTACCTTGTTTATCAACAGACTGCACAGTTGTGCATGTAGTAGTGCAGCTAAGGGTCAATACCAAGATTTTGCCTTCAGCAGCCTCTGAGCTGTAAGGGGAGGCTCTAACAAGTGTTGTCAAGCAAGGATTTTTCAGATGGTTTGCTGATTGACAAGGGGAGGAGCTGGGTGGGTTTTGTTTGCATGATTACTTGTTTGCTTGTCAAGTGCATGTTTGCAGCCATGCAGAAGCTTGTATTAATTCAAGCCCTACAGCTACATCACCATGGCGAGCAGCCCGGCTGCATGAGACTGTAATCTCTTTGGGGCATGGATATCTTGTTCTGTGTTCAGCACTTAACACAGTCTGTGACTCAGGCTTAGGGTTTTTATGAAGTGCAAAGAATAGACATTTCATGGTACAGTCTGTGTCTCTGCATGTGAATGCATGGACATGCAGAAGGACACACGCCTTGTGTGTCCTACTCAGCATCACACTTCAGGATAGAGGGAGGGGAGAATTTTGCCTTTTGTTTTGTTTTCATTTGGAGACTGACTCAGGAATTTTCATAAAACAAACCTACAGTAACTTACACGGTATCAGGCCCCACTTCAGGAAAATACAAATGCACTTGCAGAAACTTCAGCACTTAACTCCCACAGGAATCAAATACATGCCTAAAGTTAAGCACTTGGCTGAACTGAGGATTAAAGGATGTTTCCATAATATTATGCAAAGATCTTCTTTTTATCCTGTGTTACTTAAGGCTGTACAGTCTTCCCAAGTCATGTTCAGAAACAGAACACCCCCCTGTGATTTTCCAAAGCATTTAGTGTTTTCAGGTGCCCAGCATGACAGATTTCAATTAGTCCTGATTTTCAAGGACTGCTAAGCACCTGCCTCTCTCGTAATTGGTCCCCTTTCAAAGTGTCTCAAACACAAATATAAGGTATCCAAAATTGCCAACTTCTTTTGAAAATCTAGAGCCATGATGAACAGTCCACCTACAAGATTCCAGCCCAGATGAAAATTGCATGGATTCAAGCCCCCCCAAATCAGAAGCAATAGTCAGTACCTGCTACCATAAGATGACAATACACCCTGCCATTAAAGTAAAAAGGAGAGTTTCTCTTAAGAAGAAGGAGAAAATTGCACAGTTCCCAGGGAGAACAATTGCAAATATTTTCAGTTAAACTCACAAAATTACTAATCTTGTGGTCTGTAATTCTGTCTAATCAAATATTCCGTTGCTCCATGTTGCCAGTTGAATGTACATGGAGAAATCAATGACACAAAGCGATAGAAAACTTTACCTAGGACCTCCCACTCGGTTAAAATGTCATCATCTGGAAGGCAAAGGCTCCAGAAAAGGGCCCAATGCTTTGCAGGCTGCAGACTCAGACCTTGGACTGAATCTAGCAGAACCAATGGGAATTCTCCCGAGCAAGGAGAGCAAAGGACAGTTCAGACAAGCAGCCTCTGAATTCAGAAAGCGCTGTCATAGTCCTGAATGTTTAACGAGCTTATCAGTTCCTCATGTAGGTTGTTTAGATTTGCCTAGAAATAATCTATATCCTGAAAGCATAGGGGACAGAAAGAAAGTTACCCTGATCCCATCGACAGGTGCAACCTCTGCTCTCCAGATCACAACATGATAAGGGAGCAGAAGGAGAGCTGTGCCGCCACAGCAGCTGCATCTAGCTCTGAACGCTGCCTGGCTCTTGTGACAGCCAGTGTCCCCAGCTGGTGACAGGAATAGGGACACACTCTGAAGGAGAGGACAAGACTCACTCCCGCTCTGGCTTGGCTGTGCAAACAGCATGGCAGAAGCGAGTTGTGAAAAGGTGGCTGTAGCTCTCTGATTTTACCAGCTTGTCTTCAGTGTACCATACTGCCCGAGGCACAGTGATAGCTAAGAAGCAAACCAACAAAAGAGAACAGTCTGGTTGATTTTTGCAATCCCAATCTTAAACTTAAACCTATTCCTAAGCAATGCACCTCAGATCCCTTTTCTGTAAAAATGGACATTGTGACACCCATTTCACAGGGGTACCAGAAGACCAAATTAAGCAATATTCGTAAAGCTTTGGAGATCCAAGAGCAAATGGAACTAGAGAAAAGAAAAAACGTTATTATCTTGTCATGTTTGTCCTGGGAGGAAGATTATCCATCTATCTTGCCAGACGTATTTATCGTCTTATTTTCTCCTAGCTTATCTTGTATCATCTTTCTAATCCGCTCCATCTAATTCAGCCAACATTTTATTTTAGCACAGTTCTCACTACATGCTGATGAAGGTGTGTTTGGCAACAGAGGCATGTGCAGATTTTACATAACCTGACAAGGTGCAACACAGGTAGGTAGAACAATAGATGCTGACTAATGAGTTCACAACTTTTAAAAATAAATTAGCTGGGTTTTTTTTCTTAGAAGACAGGCATTATATTTTTCTGTTGGCCTATCAATGAGGGCACGGGTTTGAAATAACTCCTCTTCCTGAATTTTGACAGCATGGATTCCATTCTGTGTAACGGACACTGATCTAAATAATGCATATATGTTCTACTCCCTGTGACATATGTGTTTGATACACACACATACACAAAATATGTATTTAAGTGGATGTAACGTGTGGAATACGTTTGTGATGGGAAGTACCGGGATGCGCAATTTTAATCATGCAGGATTCTAAGATAAATTCAAGGTGGACTATGTTTTTCAAGTATTGCTTATGATTTCGCTGAACTGACTCAGAGAAAACAATGAAGTTCAAGGGCTTCCAGTCCCTTACAGGGTTCAACAACCAAATCACAGCATGCTGGAGATTTTTCTGAATACCAAAGCCCCTTACATTTTTCCTTTTCATCTATAATCAAACAGCACTTTCCCCCCCTTGTTGCTAGTGAATGCATTAGGGTCTAAACTTTATAATCTCCAGAGCTGTTTCCTGGAATAGATGCAAGCTGAGCACTTGGTTAGGGACAGCCAGGAGGCTGGGAGAGATGATTACCTTCAGGCAGTCTCAGCGGAACATCCCAGGGTTCCTACAGGCACAGCCTAATGCGGGACTTACAATGCTGAACAGACTTCCATTATGGGGGCTGGCTATGTTGATGCACATCCACACATAGAGAGCTCCTTGTTAAAATGCACACCAGTGGCTCCAAAATACAGCAGCTCAGTTGGGGTTCATTAACAGCAAAATCATTCCAAGGGACATTGTTTCAGAGAGGAAAGAATTTCATTTCTGTCAGGATTGGTTTTTAGTTGCATATAGCCTGGAGATTCTGCTAAGGATTGTGTTGAAAGTCTACTTAGACGGAGACTGGAGCTTGGTTGTGCAGCCACGCTGAAGGCTTTAGTAGGATTAACTTGAGATGTACGTGCAGCATCTACCGCAGTGGGACCCCAGCTTACAAGGTGGGGCATGTTAAAATAAATTTGTATTAAAGAGGTGGCTTTAAAGCATGTCTGTGCTACAGGAATCAGTAGTGATGTGAGAATTGCTCAGCTATGTGTCATAGACTCTGCACTGCTAATGGAGGATCTCTGCCCATGACAGTAATGGGAGAGCAAGTCTGCTTTGTTCTGCTCTCAATATTCCCTTTCAGCAAGCACACCAGCAATTGCCCCAGACCTGTACAGCTTTTGAGATGGTGAAGGGCTGCTGTGATGAGGAAATCTAGTCCATTTTAATCAGCAGGTATTAAATAAACAAAAGAATTATCACTAATAGATACAAATGGGTTGCCACACAGCTTGACCGTCAACTTTCTCTTACTTGTTTACCAGGGACCATGCACTGGAACATACAAGACATCTAATGGTTTGTAATACACTGCAAGTAAACTTCTAATTACCAGGTCTAAGAGGGGAAGGAATAAAAAGCAACTAGGATGAAGCTATCAGTCATCATAGCTTTGATTTCTTGTATGGAGTCTTGCATGAAACATGCTGGGAGCTCTCATCTCACATGTATGCCATTGCTTCTCAGGAATAAGTCTGGTGCCTGTTCATTCAAAGCTCAGCTCTGTTTTTAAAATCTACTCTCTCTGAAAGGGCTGTCTTTAAAAAAACCAAAAAATTGTACAGCAAAAGGGACAAAATTGCTCCTCAACAAAGGGGGCTATCAACAGCCTGTCAATAATGTGCCAAAGGCCAGAACATGCCTTTCAGAGAGGCTCTGCAGCCTCAATGTGTACTTTGAGAGCAATTAAGGGACGTGAGCAACATGATGATTATCTCATGGGTGACATTTTCATTGGCTCTTTGGGAAAAGAGAGAGATGGGTTTGAGATGGCTGTGATCAATGTTCATCCTAGTCCCACATAAATGGCAGGAGAACATGTGGTAGATGGGCCTGGAAAGCAAAATGCACAAGGAGCGGGGGGAGGAATAGATGATGAAGACAGAAGGATTTTAAAATCCTAGAAGCTGAAAGAAAGAGCTACAGTGAGAAGTAGAAGGACACAACCTGAGAAAAGAGAGTGGGAACATCAGGAGGGCTGGCAGGTCTCCAGAGGCTGGGGAGGGCAGGAATAGGAGACAAAGGGACTGCAGGATTCCGGGTGGAGAAGTACAGGAAGAAGAGGGGAACGGATCCCCCTGAGAGAGGAAAAAGTCCAGAGAAAGTGACATAGACATGCTGTGCTTGCACAGGGAGAAGTCTCTTGTAGGCACATCACCATGCTTCTTCCTTTTCCCATCACAGACCCTGTACCAATGGGCAGCATTGTCCCAGACCAAGCCCATGGTGTCATGCACCTCATTACTTTATCAGGTCACAGTTGCACTCCGAGCCTAAGGAAGAAGGAACAGAACATTCCCAGACAGAGACTAAAGTGATGTCTTAGGACAAAAGTGCAATTATGATTACTCTGCTTTTTTACCAGCATATTCCCATCAGTGTTGTCCATCTATCCTTCCTTCACCTCTTCTGTCTTTGTGCTGCAGGTACCAACAAAAGCCCAGAGCTGAGAGCAGATGGGAATGCACAGAGGCAGGCTGTGCTGGATGGGAAATAAATGCCATTCGGGTGCAGAGACATGACTACACGTAAGAACCCCAGCGCAGTGTCTGAGTCTCATTGCGTGGTTACTAATGCCCAAAGGATAAGAGGAGCCTGGCTACTAACCCAGAAATACAAGCTGGCTCAGTGGCATGAATGCAGAAGAGCTCAGCACAGACTGTATCCCGCATGGACAGTAAAGGCAGAGCACGACACTGTATTGCCCTCTGGCATGAACACCGGTGCATGCAACGGGGACCAGTACAGAAGTGAGTGCCAAAGAGAAGCCCAGATGTTGCACATGCCCAGCTGTTTTAGAGCTAGGCAAAATGTTTCATGGAAAAAACATATGCAAAAATGCAGATTTGGTTATACTATTTCCCCAATTTGCTGAATTGCTTGTTTAGGAAAACAAACAATTTTTGCAGAAGAAAATGTTGCTTAATTTGCTATAAAACAATCTCCTTCCTGCGTTTCATCTGATGAAAAAATTGAAAATGTTAATGCTGAGCAAAATCAAAACTATTTAAAAAAATATTTGGAAACCTTCCCTGTCCCAAAAGATACTGTTACATTTCCAGCTCCTATCTTTTCCAGTGGTGCATGTATCGGCACATATAAGCATGTATCTACATTTCTATGTGCATTGCTATTTATACACAAGTGCATGTTCACATGCTGCGCAAACAATTTCAAGCAGATCCGACAGATGTAAGCTTCTGCTCTGCATTCTTCAAGATTGTCTTCTGAAGAGGATCTTAATAATAAAAATAATGTTACGTTACTAGTTAAACATTGGGAATAACTCTCCATCATAGGCTGTGCTGAAGACAGAAATCAACTGACGTGTTCACTCTGGAGGACTCCCCCGGGGTACCAGCCGAATGCATTAACAGTGCATTTCTTCAGTGAGCTGTGATGGGAAGAGCAAGGAGCAAAAAAGAAGGTAAAGTGGTTAAAAACAACTTGTATTTTTAGACCCCAGTCTCCCACAGAAATCTTTGGAGATGCTGAGCGCTCCACTTCTGAAAATTGGGCCTCTTATTTGCAAGCAGAAATAATGTTTGAGAAGCCCAGCTGAGACTCTTGTTTTTTTTTAAAACTGCCCATAATATTTTTCTCTAGACCAATTTGCTGTCCTGATAATTAATCTAGCTAATGGCTGGGTTTTTTTTCCTTCATCAGCAATTTTGCTTTTTGTTAACACAAGCAGAGAGAACATGAAGAAACAATCTCTCGGAGGATACAGACTGACAGCAGTATTGCCATCTGACTAAAAAGAACTCAGACATACGCATAATCCTCAGGAAAATTCATCTCCACTCTCCCAACAGACCCTGGTGAGAGCCCTTGAAGTGGTAATTAAAGTCTATTGAGTGGCAACTGCACCTGTTTAGAGAAGGAGAGTGGGGGTAAGAGGTGCACAAAGGGAGACGAGCAGCACGGAGAGGGAGTGCGTGAGAGGAGCTGCTGGAGGTGGGGAAGAAGGGAACTGGAAAGAAGGAAAAAAAAGTGTTTGTTGGAGAAGTCAATCCAATAAGATGTGCGTTTCCCATTCTTCCCTTTATTTGCCTTCTGCACCCCTTCACACACGCAGCCGGCTTCCACCCCACTCTCACACCCACTGATAGAAACTCCAGGGGGTTTTCCCCAGCCAGCCTGAGCCCTGGACCAGCTGCTCTTCTGGTGTAAATCAACATAGTTTCACTGAAGTCCTTGTGGACTTACAATCAGCCAGTGCTCATTTACGCCCGCTGGAGATCTGTCCCAGTGACACTCATTAACAGTCACTGGGCTTCTCAGACGGGCAGCCGGGACGTGCCAGTTCTTGTCTTTTTTTCCCTAGAAGAGAGCACATCCCTTTGTGTCGGCTTTGTCACCCCGGTGCAAATCCTACAGCACCTGGGAGGAGTAAATCAGAGATGTTTCTAGATTTCGGCAGACGTGTCTGAGAGCACAGTCTAGGCAGAAACTGAGGGAAATGGAAGAAACTAGAAAGGTGCAATGCCATGTTACCAGTAAGGCTGCTGGTTTTGCATACATGCATGGCTCCCAAATGTTCTGACCCAGTGTCACTTCAACCGTTCCTGGGGTCTATAGGTGAAGCCATGCAAAATGGACTTATCCATAAATACTACTATCTGTGGATTTTTCCATGCCTTTGCAGACCACCACTGATCCAAGGGCCACAACTGGGGAACCACTGGTTGTGTCCAGTGAATTCACAGACAGACTTGAGGGCCAAATTCTGTGGAACCACAGGAATAGGGCACTTCTGCTAGCTTCAATAGACAGTGCTGACTTGTGCCACTAGATAATTGCACATTGGTTTGCTAATGGCACAAACCAGCAGATTAAGTGGTAATACAATGTTGAAAGAAGGACACACAAAGTGGTAGAGGGAAATCCTCCAGTGTTTGAGGAGGAGAGTAGGAAAGAGAGGACATTCTTTGGTATAGAAATCTGGACTGCCCTAGCAACCAGGGAGCCAGAGACCAGCGCTGCACAGCGATCTAGATGCATGGTCTGGGGAAATCGTCATCTTGAGACCCGCAGATGGATAGCAGAAATCGTGGCTCCTTCTGCCATAATCTCAGCTTCATCTCTGATGCCAATAAGCAGGGTTTCATGCTGTTTGCCCTACTGGACATTTCATGAGGCTATAAAAACTTAGCACATCGCCTTTGCATTAGTCAAAGATCCTGACAATAGCTTTTTTTTGTAGAAGTAAATGATCACCCCTTATACTCTACATATCCATACGCACTACTGAAGCCTACTCATTTAACTCCCTTTATCCAACCTAAAAATGGCTCGCTTTCTGTGGTACTACGCATTTACAAAGGCCTTATAGTAATATAAACTATCCCTTGTCACTACAATTCTGTATGTGCCCCAGCAATCAACTGGACTAAACCAGGATTCCTGGGGTGAGAATAGAAGAGGAAAGAGTTTCATCCTGAGAGCACCCTGAGGCTGAGCTGAGCAAATGATTCAGGCAGAATAATTTGACTGGTGTTTACAAAATTTTCTCTCTCACTGGACCTGATGGCAGCTAGTCCCCTGTGAATCCCTGACCTTCATACTCTGCAGGTTGCCTGGGATGGCTGACATAAACCACAGGACTTTTTTTCCTGTTCCCCGATTGTCAGAGCACACAACAATTCTGGTGTAAATGTTGTTGCATCTGCTTCCTACAAATACTACTAGCAATGCCTCTGTAGCATGCTCTCCTGATAGCTGTGCCAGGAAATGCCTCCTCATGAATGAAGATAGAAAGGAACATGCATTCAGCAAAAGCCAATTCCTTTGTCTGTTATGGGTGGGATTTGCAATTAGTTGGGTATCTGATCCAACCATTCAGCTACAGTTAATAGAGACAGACAGATATCTCTGGACAACAAGTCAACCTACCAGTCATGTCCTGTCTCAGGGTGACTGCAAAGGGAGCCTACATGACTCACTTAACACTAAAAGCCTAACTGTTAATAGGCTAAAGTTACATGAGAAACATCATAACTAAAATACCTTGCTTGCCTCCTAAATTCTAGCCTTGTGCATTAACAAAATCATTGGGTAGATGGATACCATGTGATATATTGCCTCATTTCTATCTTTTTGCTCCCAAACACTCCTTTCATTTTCTCCTTTCAGCCCTCCTGTTCCTCTGCCTTTTTCTCTTTCCACCTTCTCTCTGATTGCTGAGCAGCTTTTTGACTTTTCTATCAATAAGTCTAAAGAGCATTTGAACCACTCTGTTTCCCCCTTCTCTCCTCCCTCCAGTTCCAAGTCAGGCAAGCTCATCGATCAGAGGAGCTCAGGAAATATCTGGTGTTTTGTTGTCAGGATGATAATAACATTGCAGTTGTGAATGGGCTGCTGCAGGCCTGATCATGGACACCTGCAGGGTTTGTTTAATTGCATTTAATGACAAATCCTATACAGAGGAGCATTGCCAGAGAGATTTATTATCCACCAAAGAGGCAAAGCACAACAGCTCAAAATATAATTTGCACTGAGCATTTTTCCCCCTGCCTCTCTTTAAACCATTGTAATAAATAACAAATCGGGTAAAGTGGGCACCACCAGTCTGAGAAGGAGGTGGGGACAGAGGACAGAGATTGAAACCAAAGGAAATAACAGCAATAAGGCCACACTGTTCTTTCTACCATCCCTGTGGTCTGGTATATAGGAAATACTGTTTGTTTAATTTACAGCCTGGAAGTGCAGCTGGGGATCTCTCCGTGATGAGCCAGCCTCTTCTAAGATAGCTGGAGGCTAAGCTCTTGAGTCCCCACTCTTTCTAACCAGGCTTTTTTTCACCATGTTCTGTAGCTAAGTTTAGATCCTATCTATATAAACAATTATAAAGAAACAACAGCAGCCTCTCAGCACCATGGGGTTCATCTGCCACTGTTACAAGGAGCCATAAGCTTCCACACTGTTGAAATCTCTGGGACAAACTAGAAGTGGCAGATCCCATCCTGAAAAATATCACATTGAGAAATACGGCCCTACAGAGACATATCACGCTATTTGAAGTCTAGACAAAAGTCTCACACACCTCTGAGCCTGGAATTTATGTTTTCTACTAAATACCTTGCTCCAAAAAGGGAATGCATGTGTGTAAAAACAGCAGAGGACCTCATCCCTTGCTCAAGCTGAACAGTTACTTCTTCTATTTTGATTATTACATGATTGTCTAGCAATAATTTGGACCTGGTGTATCACTGTGCTGGGCAGCGTTGTTCCAGAACAAGGACTGTGTTCTTGTCACCTGAAATTACAGTCCAGGATAGCACTTCAGAAACTATCTTCTTTCTCTCAAGTTCATTAATCTTTACAATTCATTGTCTCTTCTAATTATCCTTGGCAGAATACTGAATTGTCCTGGGCAGTTTATTTCTAAAAATTGTCTCACCCCCCAAAGCCTTTTCATTTGATACACTCTGTGGTAGGGCAGAGAGGAAAATACATGATGTTTTAGAGGAACTGCCTTAGTTTAGGAAATCCAAGGCCAGGAACAGGCAGGTATCACAGTAAAGCTGTATTCAGTGTGAGCAAGGGGTGCATGCTCACCACTGTTCCACTTTATATTCAGATTAAATTTTGCACTTTAAACCGTGCACCTCGGGAAGTTTGGGGATGATGGCAATCTTGTATGAGAAAATATCACCCTTCTGCAGTGTTTGGTCTCTATTTTAAAGTAGGTAGCAATCAGCAGTTGGCAATGTCATTACACAAACACGGTGTAGGGTAACACCTGGACTGCAGTTTTATCTGATTTCCTGGACAATGGCAGTATCACTAATACCCCCTGTTAAATAAGACCACCTGGACATCTCCTGGTATCAGCTCTAGCTATCACAAACACACTTGCTACCTAGGCTAGCACAATGGACTGTTATCTCCTGAGCAGCACAAATCCCCAGACTGAAACAACCCATCTGGAGTTTGATTAAAGTGTCCATAGAAAGCACATATGTTAAAAAAAAAAAAAAAAAAGAGAGAGAGGGAGGGAGGGACTGGACTGGTCTCCGTGAGCTTGCATGGGGCACAACCTCTGTCAGCAGCAGCAAACCCTCTCCTTTTGCTGAACACTCTTTCTCCTTCTATGAAAAGAGCCTTTCACCACAGCAGCTCTGCAGAGCTGAGGCTGTTGAGGGATACTTTTGTTTCTTTCCCTTTTTTTTACAACTGCTTACAAAAGTACATTTAACAGGCTTGGTTTGAAGACGGGAAGGATGCCGTCCCTTGTTTGATTTCAGTGGCTGAGGTAAGTAAGCCTCACTCGGACAATGGTGGTCAAAAGGAATAAAGTAAGATCCTTTCCATGGATGTGAGCCAGCATTGTCCTTTCACACCTTATTCATGCCATATGCAGGTATTAACAGAAAAAGGATGGGTAGTGGAAGCAAAGCTAAACCTGGGTGAAATAAAGATTGCTCATCAACAAATTCAGAGAACAGGAAACAGCAAAAAGGTTTTGTTTTTCTTGCTTAAATCAGCCTCTCAGTAGGATTCCAGGAAACTCAGCACTATCATTATCTTTTTCTTTGCTAACTGATTCCTTTTCTCTAGCATTTTGGAGTATGTATCGCATTTGCTTATTTTAGTCAGACCAAAATACAACTGAGAGATAGACAGGTTGACAGAGCACTCCTAGAGAAGTTTATCATAGGGTAAGGAAAATGTAGACCCTGCTGAGCCCTGATATCCCTGAAAAAACATTATCCAAATTTTTATAGGCATATATAGTCTCCTGAATGAGAAAATGGAGCAGAAACTCATAGATACAGTCACAAAACTGGACAGACGATTATAGTGAGATTTGACACGGTCTCACAAAGAACAGTATTTTTTTGCATTGCAAAAGGGCAGCATCCATCCCTGAAATGAGAAACAAGTGCGGGAAGAATGAGAACAACTGAGGAAGGATAACAGAAGAAGACATGCAGTAGGACGTCCCTAAGGAGGAAGCGCTGCTCTCGGTGGTCTGGCTCTGTGTGGAAGACTAGTGATTTTGTTGTTCTCATTTATGAAGGTGACAACAAATCATAGCCTGCCATACAGCACAGACCTGCACTCTCGCTGGCAGGGGAAGAGCAGCGGTCCAGCTGCCCACGGAGAGCCCTGTCTGCGATGCAGCCGCTCTGGATCTGAAAGCTAAGTATGTATTTAAGTGCTTTGGTATGCTGGAGGTCGTATTGTGACTTACTCTGCTCCTCATTTCCCATCCCCTTGAAGTTAACCAAATTTGGGCTCTGAGTGAAGCAACAGAAGTGTCTATGAAGAACCAAACTGTGGGGCTCATCCTGCAGCCCTGAGCAGCCCTCCCTTAGCACGGCACTCACCCCTTTTAACTTCAAAGTGATTTCGCATAGAAATCAACTATCATTATCTTCATATTGTGGATTGAGAAAAGTTAAGCGTCTCGCTCAAAGACTCCACAATAACTCCGTGGCAGAGTTAGGACTCAAACACCAGCTGCTGAGAGCACGGAGGTCTGCTGGGCACTCTGAGACCTGCTTGTACCTTGATGCCTGGAGGGGATTGTTTTGAAAGTCTAGCCCTTTGCTTCCAACAGGGTTTTAAAAAATGAAAAGAACAAATTTTCAATACCACCCAGAGCCTCTATTCTGAAAGGTATTTAGGTGTGAAAATGAAACTCCTGAATCCTGCCGAGGCCAGTGGTAAAAGTAAGTACTGAAATGTCTTTAATAATTTGGGTTGTTGGTGCTGTCGAGCATTTTCTTTCTCTCTTTTTTTTTTAACCTAAACAGGATATGCTCAGCATTGCACACTTGCCATTGTTGTTATGGCATATGTGATTTAGGAACTTAAGTCCTTTTGGCTTTACCTTCAACTAGGTCACTTAGGTTGAAAACAGAACCCTACTTGGACAATTATCTGTAGAGCTGGTGCAGCAGAGCACCAGAGCATATTACAGCAAATGAAGGTGAAGACACTCCACTGACCTCCAAATCTCTGTGCTTTGTAGTTTACAAACATACTTTACAGTCCTTGAAGCCAGTCAATAACATCCAGGTTCTTAGTGGGTCCTAATACTTCTTTGTTTGCAGCTGGTATTGAACAGGTTCTATTTCCTACGTGTCTATCGACCTGTTGCAACTTCTTATGCCAGTCTTTGCCTCATTGGTGCCTCTGTAAAAGGAAGCAGTGATTCTTGCCTGTTAGGAAGATGGCTAACTTAGTTTTCTGTCTGTCTAGAAGTCTGTATGTCCCTCATTGCTTTTGTATTTGAGCACTTTATTCCATCACAACTCCTACAGGAGAACTGTGGCAGGGGATAGAGGTGATAACTTGCTAAAACACACAAAGGAAATTGGTGGCTCCACAAAAGCAAACTGAGCCTAAGGCTTAGGTCCAAATCTGATGCTCTTGCTACCTTGCCGTTTGCCTCAGAGCCAGTCTTCTGTCCTTTCTGGAGAGGGAGGGATCCAAAGATACCATTGCTATTATCATCTTAGGTAATCTGTGAGGCAGGAGCAGAGCAATGCTTATCCCAGGAAATGTATTGCCAAAAGAATTTAACAACTGTATAAATCGCTGTCCTTTGATGATGCATGAAAGAAAAGATCCATGTATCATAAGCAAGAACGACTCACACTCCCCCTCTCTTTTACTTCCCCACTGATATATTAAATCTACAAAAATTCAGAGGGCAGCAGTGCAACCATTAATGTTGAAATTGCCAGGCTGGTGTCTAATGTAAATGAAACTACATTGATTTAGTGTTACCCAACATGCCTCTCCTGCTTGTTCATCTTCTGCAGTCTGATCAAAATCCTTCCTTCCAGGTAGCTGTGGCCTCATGCCCTATATAAGCACAGAAAATAATGTCATCACAAGCCTTAATGATGAAGGTAGTTATAGGACAAAAGCCCCTGCAGCAAGTTGGGTATTGGGTCATTGTTCCTGCTAATGTCATGGTGCCATTTCTCGCTATTTTTAGAATCGTTCCTTTTGTACAGCAGATTTCTCATGTAGTTGCTTAACCACATAGAAGATCTTGTCTTTACTGGACGTAGTAGCAAGAAGCCATCTTCCTCTGACTTCTGGAAATCAGACAAACCCCTAAAAGCTGAAGAGATTGATAAAAACTTGGTACACAGCTGCCTGCAAACCTGAATTTAAACTTTGAAAAACCGAGGATCTCGACTCAGTCTGCTGCTAACCCTTAATGCAGGGACTGAGTGAGCACTAAGACCTTGCAGAAAAATTTTGCAGGCATCTAAATTATCTGCTTACAGTTTCAGAAGTAACTTGGGGATTCAGTAAATCAGCATGGACCTAGTTCCTAAATTATTTATATGTTTTTGGAACTCTTAGCACATATCTAAACTTCTCCACATTCTGAGGGAAGAGATGTGGAACAACGGGTTAGGAACTTTTGAGCCTTTCATGCTAAAAATGTTCCAAACTATATATCCAAGCCTTTTATTGTTTTCTACTTTGTGTGTTATTGTTGTCTCAGACACCTTAGCATGAATTAAAGTTCTTTGGCTTTGGTTGTCCTATAAGCACAGAAGATGCAACCTGTAAATTCTGAGTTTGCAGTCTAAACAAGCAAGACAAAGAACAGTTATTATTCCCATGTTATTGGCAGGGAAATAAGACATACGAAGACTAAATGACCAGCCCAAGGTGGGGTCTCAGCCTAGATTTCTTAAGTCTCTGCCCAATACTTTAGCCACCCATTCACTTGCTTTTTTAAGTACTCTGTCATTATTTCTGTGAAGAAAATTATGCAACTCCTCCAGCAGCCAGTACTGTGTAATTCAGCTTGTCTGAAAGGGAATAAAGAATGGCAGTTTCAAAAAAATTTAACCCTCCTGCCACACAATCTGGCAGCCCTGTCAAAACGTCTCATTTTTTATCTTCTCTTCCTCTGGTGGGTACTTAATTTCCCTCTATATTCTCAGAATACTGGCTGGAGCTTTATCTGCATTACCCTACAAAACCTTCACAGAAGTCTCCAGGGCCTTGTGGAGGACGTATTCTGTAGACAAGGGATGTGATAGTTTTGAGCCCTTCATTTCTATCCCAGGTGTTCAGATCCACCCTGCGTTACCCATAGCTGTCACTTGCATAGGAAGGTTTCCTGGCAGCTTCTCTGACAAGCAGCAGTAGCTCGAGCTCTGCAGGAGGACACGGGAAGCACCCCTGTGTACAGTCCCCCATGCAGCACTGCATCACTCAGCCACGCTTTAGATGGGGTGTTACACACTGGCAAATCTTTTATTCCTGATTGCCGTGTCAATGGAAGTAGGAGCTGCACCCCTGATGCCTATCTGGTTCAGGAGAGTCTCCACCTTTGGGTGATGTCTCCATCACCCTGGTGCCCTGGTTTGGGACACTAATTATTTCGGTGGTGACCTCAATAAGAGAAGCCAAAGGACGCAGAAGAACCAAAGTGACAAAGGAATTTGATCAGGACGAAGCAGGGTGCCTCTGGTTTCTGCCCCTCACAGAGTGAAAATCCTGCCCCAGCCCTTTCAGGCTGATGCAGTTACAGCCCATCCGCTCCAGGCAAGCAGCGCGGCCGCCCCCACGTTCGGCTGTCTTTGACTTCCCAGACCAAATAATCCATTTACAGCTGGGTCGGGGGCGAGGTATTGAGGCTCGAGTACGTTTAGTATTCACGGATCTACAGGGAGAGGCTGTTGTGACACTACTCCTTGTGCTCTTTCTTCTCTTTCTCATTACTAAGCAATTTCTTTATTCATGGAAAAAACATTTTCATCAGCTGCACTTCTACCCTGTGATGTTTCTGACAGCCCCCCCAGCCTGGGGGCAGGCTCCGTTAACAATTTGGGACCTAAAAAGCCTACCTGGTGTTCCGGTGAATTCCATATGCATTCTACGGAGGGGAAATTAATAGGAAACTTTAGTTAATAGATACTTCAGATAAAAGTGTGAGTGCATCTGATCACCATAGCAACATGAAAGAGCCAGCAGGGAAAGGAAATGTCACTGTGTCTTGCCTTGACCTGCAGCACAAACAGCCTAAGTGCTGTGAATTTCACACATGGATGTTTGCAAGTGGGGACAGAGAGGTGTACAGGTACACACCCCCGCATGCACATAGCCTGCTCACGCATTCGGCGATTAGATATTTGCACGCAGCGAGCTGGCGCACACAGGCACGCACATGAAGGCTGACAAGTTAATATTAAAATGGACCACATGTGCCCAAACTCATCGCTGACAGCTATTTACTTACGAGAACACGATTTTTAGCTTGTGACCATAGGTGCGTATTTGCACATCTGTGTGCAGAGGGGACATGGGAATACTCCACCTAGCCAATATTCCAGCACACGCAGCTGCTCCTCCTGTCCCAGCACGCAGGAAACTGCACTCGCACAGCATGGACACACTGGAGATGCCCAAGACACCCTTGCTCCTTTTCTTTTCAAGCATGAAGCCGCTGTGTCCCCAAGCACATCGCACACGTAGATGACGCACATCGCGCGTGTAGGTGACACACTCGCATGCACAGTCAGACCTTGTGTGGGAATTCTGCCACGGACACTTTGTCTCTGGCTCTCAGGAGCGCTGAGCACCTGCTGCTCCCGTTGACTTTAACAGCTGCTGAAGTGAAAATTAGGCCCACGCTGTCTGTTATGCAAAAGCAGTTTCTTAGCAACAAAAATGATATTCTGTGTGAAGGCAACATGCATTAGCAGGATAATCCTAGGTAATTCCAGACAAGACCTAAATGGGTGGATGGATGGATAGACTGAATAATAACGAGACAGAATAATAATAATAATGGAAATAACGAGGCTAAGCTTATTTCCCTGGAAAGGAGAAGAAACAGCTATAAATAAAATACAACAGGAAAAACCCTGTGCCAATTCCCCATACAAAGATTAGAGCCACTTAAATTCAACTTATACCCTAAAAATAGGTTCTGGTAACTAAAGCTTTGCTCATCTAAGCTAGGCTATTTATTGCCTTGAATATTTTTCCCTTACTCCAGCCATGTATTACCATTCAGGAACAGAGAAAGCCGTACATCTTGTCCTACGGCAGGGATCAAAGGGAATAAATCTGTGTTTGCTGTTATGGACGAGGCTTTGCTACCTCCAGACTACCTTGCCCTAGGCAGAAAAGCTGTACTTTAAAATGCTCTACCAAACCCAAATGATTCACTACAATTAAAACCACGACAGACTAATGCTGTACTAGCATGCTGTGTAGCTATTTTGAAGTTCAATCGGTTCAAGGCATTTAACAGAAATAAAACCTCCCATGAAATTTACACACGCTGTAAAGTTATAGAAAAACTTTTACGGCCCAGGTCGCATCTGCTTGGCACAGAAAGGGAGATCCCGGGTCACCTTTCCCGGGCGCCCTGGCACAAGGACCAGGGTCTCTTTCCCGTCCCTGGGCCCCATCTCACTCCTGGCTCCGCTCCCTCCCGCCCGCCCCGGGCCCGAGTCCCCCAGTGTCCGCGGCGCCGGCCCGGGGGGCAGCCAGGCCCCGGTCCGGGCCAGTCTTGTCCCCCTGCGACAGCCGCGGCCGCTCTGGGAAGGAGCGGGACAGGGGACGGGGCGAGCCCTGCGCCCCACCTCAGCGCCGCTGCCGCAAGGGGCCATCCCGCTCCTTGCCCCAGCAGCCCTTGCCGTGATGCGGCGCGGGGCGCGCTGGGAAACGCAGGCTCGGCGCTCCCGGCATCCCCGGGGAGGGACCACCTTCTGGGGACAGCAGGACTACACTTCCCAGGGTGCCCCGCGCGGGACTGCGGGCTCCGCCTGCCGCCCCTTTCCCGCTGCCTGCCGGGAAACCGAGTCTCCGGGGAGCCGCCCCTGCGGGGCCAGCCGGGCTGGGCCGGGCGCGAGACTACATTTCCCATCGTCCTCCTCCCGCCCCGCCCCTGGGTTCTTCCAGGCGCCATTTTGTTTCGCGTTACAACCTGAGATGGCGGCCGGGCGAATAGACTGAAGGTTGCTGTGCTGAGGTGAGGGGTGTCTCGCCGGGCGCCTCCGGCTCCGCAGGGCTCCTCCCCCTCGGGGGGCCGCCCTCGCCCGTCCCCTGCCTCGGGCCGAGCTGAGGGCGTGGAGGAGCAGCCGGTCCATGGCCAGGAGGTGGCCGGTGCCGTCGCCGCGGCCCCCGTCGCCATGGACCTGCGTACGGCTGTGTACAACGCGGCCCGCGATGGGAAGCTGAAGCTGCTGCAGAAGCTGCTGGGCAGCCGGAGCCGGGAGGAGCTGGAGGCGCTGACGGCAGGACCCGGCGGGGGCGACGGTCCCGGGGGAGGGAGCACCCCGCTGCTGATCGCCGCCCGGCACGGGCACCTGGAGGTGGTGGAGTACCTGCTGGATCACTGCGGCGCCCGCGTGGAAGAGGGAGGCTCAGTCAGCTTCGATGGGGAGACCATCGAGGGGGCCCCGCCGCTCTGGGCAGCCTCTGCTGCCGGGCACCTGGGGGTGGTGCGCAGCCTCCTGGATCACGGTGCGTCAGTGAACCAGACCACGCTGACCAACTCCACGCCGCTGCGGGCTGCTTGCTTTGATGGGCACCTGGAGATTGTGCGCTACTTAGTCGGGGAGCGTGGGGCTGACCTGGAAGTAGCCAACCGGCACGGACACACTTGTTTGATGATTTCTTGCTACAAAGGGCACCGGGAAATTGCACGTTACTTGCTAGAGAAAGGGGCTGATGTCAACCGCCGGAGTGTGAAGGGGAATACAGCCCTGCATGACTGCGCTGAGTCCGGCAGCCTGGAGATCCTGCAGCTATTGCTCCGCTCCAAAGCCCGCATGGAGAAAGATGGCTATGGCATGACTCCTCTGCTAGCTGCCAGTGTCACTGGTCACACCAACATTGTGGAGTACCTCATCCAAGGAGGGCTGCAGCAGGAGGAGGAGGAGGGTGCAGGGAACCAAAATGGGACCTGTGCATCAGGTGGGAGCCATCAGAGGTGCTGCAGCGCTGACAAGGAAACTCCTCAGGGCTGCGATGAAGAGGGCTGTGAGAGATGTTGTGCCTCAGCTTCCAGTCAGGATGAGCAACAGATCCCTAACGTGTTCTGCACTCGAGAGGCTGCTGTGGAAGCACTGGAGTTGCTGGGTGCTACATTTGTGGATAAGAAACGTGATCTTTTGGGAGCCCACAAGTACTGGCGAAGGGCAATGGAGCTTCGGTGTGAGGGCGGGCAATACCTGCCTAAACCTGAGCCCCGGCAGCTGGTGTTGGCCTACGACTATTCCCGGGAAGTGAGTTCGCTGGAGGAACTGGAAACCTTGATTACTGATCCAGATGAGATGCGCATGCAGGCACTGCTGATTAGAGAGCGCATCTTGGGTCCTTCCCACCCAGACACTTCCTATTACATCCGTTACCGAGGGGCAGTCTATGCTGACTCTGGCAACTTTGAACGCTGCATTAACCTGTGGAAGTATGCTCTGGACATGCAGCAAGGCAACCTGGAGCCTCTCAGCCCGATGACTGCCAGCAGTTTCCTTTCCTTTGCTGAGCTTTTCTCTTACGTGCTTCAGGACCGCTCCAAAGGCACTTTAGCTACCCACTTGGGCTTCTCTGACCTCATGGGAGTACTGAGCAAAGGGGTCCGGGAGGTGGAGAGGGCGCTCGTGCATGGCAAGGACCCTGTAGTTGACTCGGCGCAGTTCACCAAGACACTGGCCATTATCCTCCACCTGGTCTTCTTGCTGGAGAAGGTGGAGTGCACCCCGGAGCAGGAACACCAGAAGCGCCAGACTATCTACCGCCTGCTAAAGTGCAGCCCCCGGGCCAAGAATGGCTTCACTCCTTTGCACATGGCTGTAGACAAAGATACCACAACAGTGGGGCGTTACCCCGTGGGCAAGTTCCCATCGCTCCATGTTGTGAACTTGCTTCTGGAGTGTGGGGCTGACCCAGATAGCCGTGACTATGACAACAACACCCCGCTGCATGTTGCTGCCCGTAACAACTGCCCGCTGATCATGAGTGCCCTAATGGAGGCTGGAGCCCATATGGATGCCACCAATGCCTTCAAGCAGACTGCTTATGAGCTGCTGGATGAGAAGCTGCTCACCAAGAGCATGATGCAGCCCTTCAATTACATCACCCTCCAGTGCCTTGCTGCTCGCGCCCTGGACAAGCACAAGATTCCCTACAAGGGTTTCATCCCCGAGGAGCTGGAAGCCTTCATTGAACTGCACTAGGGCAGGAGAGCTGAAGTCCCCAGCCTTTCCTGTCACCTGTTTCACCCCGCAGAGGTAGTGCAGCCTGGGATCTCAGGCCATCCTTGCCTAGGTGCCGAAGGCCATTGCTGTACCGAGACGGGCTGCAAGCTTTGTCCTCATCTGTCACCATCAAGCTGGTGTGCACAGGGATAGGGGAGGAGGAGGCTCGAGAGCTCATGGCTGTCTCTCACTGTTGTCATCTTCAGGTACCAGGTATCTCCAGCGCACTGTATCCAGAGAAGGCTGCAGCCCCTGCCCTTTTCCATGCCAACTGTCTTGTCCTGAGAAGGAAGGAAAATGGAGATCCCTGGGACCTGCTGCCTCTCCCATTAGTGCTGGATTAACTCAGCGTTAAGCTTTGGAGCAGCTACACATCACACATGTGCTCTACCCCTTCCCATCCTAAATACCGAACAGATAGGAATGCAAGTGAGGAATAAAGTATCTTCCAACTAATTCTTTCCCCACCCCCTCTCAGATTTGGTACAGTATGAGTCTAACAGCCAAGTGGCCTGTGCTCTGCTGAGGTAGTTGCCTTGCATGGCAGTAGGGCTGGGTATGCTGAGGATGTTTTTTTTTCTCCCTTGGTTGGCCAAGTAGCCAGTGGTGTTAAAGGCCTGAGATTTCAATGGTTGTGCATAAAGCTGGGTTATTTTTTCTCTTTTAGAGCCAGGCCCTATCTATGCTGCAAGACTTCTTCAATCCTGTAACATATAGTAAGGTCAGTTCTGGTTATATAGTTTCATCAATAGATGTTGGTTTTTATGAATGGGGAGGAAAAACTAGTACCTAAAAAACAAAATACTAATGTGGCGTTCAGGCCCTTAGCTTGCCCATTCTGCCCATGTTCACTCCCTTCCCCACTCGGAGGTCCTTTAGCTCCAGAGGTCAGCAGGGATTGAGCTGTCCAGGGTGGATATGGCCAGGTTTCAGGGCCAAACCAGTGCACTTTGAACCGTCTTTGAGGATGCGCTCTTGCAAGCCCTCTAGGATGGGAGGTACTTGTAGCGTGGGTGGTGCTTGGGGGGTTATTAAAGCAAGTGAGTGTTGGTGGCATGTTTGCATGAGGGTGGTCTGAAGGAGGAAGCAAGCAAGAAAAGAAATTTAAAGGTGCCTTCTTGTTTTTCTGAGGTTTATTAGTATCAACCGATTGGGCTCTGTTAATTATCCCATTCTGAAAACCTACGTGGAGTGGGTTGTTAGCATCTGGTTTTGGCTTTTGGTTCTTTTTGTAACTTTACTGAGGATGGTGCTACTTGGAAGATTGAATTTGAAATCTCATTTGGCTGCTATTTGGGCAAGCTCCTTTCCTTAATTAGGATCTGCACACAACTTGTTTTTCTCTTCAAATCCATAGTCTCAGGGTAGGTATTTGCCTCCATTAGCAGAACCCTCCTTGGTGATAAACAGTCAGTGTTGGTAAACATGATGCTGTTCCAGCAGTTTATCTTCTTGCAGGGGGAGTGACTGGGCTTTGGCAGCCTGTGGCTCATTTCTTGGCCCTGGGCAGAGGGAAAGCACAGTTGGGGGTGAAGCAGCTGCCTCTGAGCTTTGGGAAAGGTCAAGACTGGGAGAGCAGAACCCTGATAAACAACCATGCACTATATGCTACTGAAGCTTCTCTACTTGTATTTATAAGCCAGCATATCCTTATGCCTCAATAATGCAATGCTCACTGCCCCTTAAAGATACTGTAGATCTGCCATTACATTTTTGCAGTGTTAACTATAACATTTATTTATAAAGCAAGGAGGTTTAACTTTTATTGAGATGTAAAGTGCAGAGTTAGTTTAGCTACATTCTATTTTTTTTTTCCTTTTGGCTGAAACCTGAACTAAACTGCAGGAATGGAATTTGTTAATTTGTGAGCTGATGAGCGCCCTTAACTTTAAATAATAAAAACAAAAAATGGCTGCTACATTGCAAGTGCCTTGGACTTCTTGCTGGTAAGCCTCTATTTTCAGCTTGTTTCCTAGGGATGGTACACTTGTGGGTACAGAAATACTGGGTGTTTGCAATCCACAGATGTGATTGTTTCATTTCATCTGAATTTACTCCTGGGAGAAGCTAATCTGTATTGCAATTGCAAACATTTCCCCTGAAAAAGGGTAACACTGACACTGAAGTGACACCTTTCTTTATATACTTTGCCTTGTCTTTTGATGTAAATGCAACAGTGTGAAAGGATGCTACTCTGTTGACTTAGATATCACCAGCCTTATATACAGTTGGGACTGTGGGCACTGCAAACAGGAAGAGGGATGCAGTGTGGCTATCATCAATTTATGTTTTTTGACCCCAGAGCGGTCAGTGGGAGGTCAAAAGCAGACAGAGGAATTAAAGGTACTAGAGTTAGTTCCACACAAGAATTTGGATTTCCAAAAAATGATCGGCCTTCGCCAGGGAGGATGGGAGCAGATTGATAAAATATTTGAATGTCCCTTCATTGATTGCTCCATCCTCAAAAAGAATTCCTCATGGTTTGATCAATGTTGCTGCCTTCTGTTTCCTTTGAAAATGCTAGACATGACATTTAAGCAGTGTCTGCAGTTCTGTGGGACATGCTTCTCCTGTGAAAATACTACTGCTCTGCTATAGGCGATCTTCAGGTGTGCAGGTGAGCAGCTGCCACTGCAGGTACAAGGAACCAGATAGCCTCAGGACTGAGGCAGCGGCTGATCGTTCCTGAGTGTGGTGCTCTCTGACTGCAATCCCATCCCGTATGCAGAGCTGCTGTGAGGAGGGAGATGAGAAGGGAGTTCTTCCACAGCTGGGATGGGGAAGCAACTCTGGAGCCACAATCTTGTGATCAGATAGCTGGGGGATCCAGTCATGTACAAAAGCCTCAAGGAGGAGAATACTTTGTGTGATAGAAAAGGGCTTTAAATTTTTTCTTTAACGCATAAATACTCTGTAATTAGATAGTAAGGACCCAGCAATTAGATGTTAATAGTAATTACTGGGTGGGAGAAATCACTGCATGAATTCAGGGGTAATTACAATGAACGGTCCTTATTTCTTGTAGGTGTGGTCTGGGCCAGCTCCAGTATGTGGGGCAAAACAAGGAGTTGTGGGGAGCAGTGAAACGTTTCAGTGATGATTTTGTTATTTGAGTAATTATCTTGGACAGAGTGTGGAGTTTTTTTTTTCACTGGGGTGGCTACAGACCCTCCTGTAGCACGCTGCTCTCCAGGAGCCCTTCTGTACACTGCAATGAACAAAATGTCTTATTCCTTTCTAAAAACCTGAGGTGTGCTCTTCTCTCTCTAATACTGGTAATTGGCCCTTGACAATAAAGCCTCCCATACAGGTTTCTTTAGAAATGCAAAAGTGGTGAGAAATTCACGGGGTTTTCCTGGAGCCACTTGCTGGTGCCCTTCTGTGGAGCCTCCTAATGCCGTAAAGTGGCCTAGAGCATAAAGATAGGGATACCGTGTCAGCCTTTCCCAGGTTCCCAGAGAAATTGGGGAAGAACGAGGGGGTCACAGGCACACGTGCACTCTCCTGGTGAAAACAAGGCCCTGGTGGCAAAGCTTCCTCTCCAGGGTGAGCAACAGCAAAGAGGGCCCTGAGAATGTGGGAAGAGTGAACCTGCCGCTGTGGTTAAACCAGGGCTGTGGCTCGTAAGTGGAAGTTGCTCCCAATAACCTTTGAGCCTCTTGGCCCTCCACACACTGTACACTTAAAAGAACCCCAACCCTACAATGTTTTACAGTCTGCCATGTCTTTCCCTCTCCCTTTCTCCAGTCCAAGCAAACTTGATGTGACTATGTTAAGGTTGTTTACAAGCTAGAGCAGCTTCCAGTTGACTAGTTTTGCATGACGTTTATTTATAGAAAGCAGAAGAGCTGGGGCAGGAGGGATGTATATGTTTTCTTCCAAGGGGAGGGACTGTCCTGGTGGCTGCACAGCAACAACTGCAGTGTGACAGGAATTGCAGTAACACAACACCTATTCGAACAAAGGTGACGTAGAGGAGAGAAAATAGGGAAATAGAAGGAATCCAAGCCCTTGGAGGATTCCAGCAGACTCTATAAAGAGTAAATGAGTTAATCCATTGTCACTGGGTCCTTCAAAGTTAAAAGCCAAACTGTTTCAAAGCTGGAAGCCAACAGCTGATGGCAGCTTTTAAATAGCAGTGCTTTTATGTGGTTCTTGTTCTGCTCAGGACAGAGAAGGCTTTGATTTGTCTGAGCCTGTTGTCTTGTGCTAGTTCTCAGCCAAGGAGGTCCAGGAAGAGCTAAGCCTCCTTGAGGTGGGGGGGATGGAGGCAGAGAGACCAGACAGATCCGTGAGAAAGGACCTGCGGCGTCTTAAGGGGAAATTCTGTGGGATTTAAATCCAAAACTCTGACAGCCACTGCTCTGTGGCAGTTTAAGAGTAGGGGCACGTCAGCTCTCGGCTCCTACATCTGGGGGTGCCCAGGAGCTCCAGAGCTTGCACTGAAGTTCAGTCAGTGCCCAGGCTCTCCAGCATCATTCTGCAGACATCCTCGGCCCTTCCTGAGGGACATAAGCTGCTCGAAAACAAAAAGGCAGCAGTTGCAGCTTTCAACACAGGGCAGGTGGAGGGGACTGTCCTCCTTTATACCGTTACCTGCTATCCTCTGAGGAGCCAGGACTAAGGAGAGACTCCCATTCTGTTCTCTCCTCCATGCTGGCGATTCATGTCTCAGTAGTGAGCTTTATTTAGTAGGTTGGTACTTGGTTGGGAGGGCGAGCTTGGTGCAGAACGAGCTTGAGGTAGATTGAGCCAGAGAGGAAGGGTGAGAATTGGACAGTCTTTAGCCTAGTGACCAGAGTGCTCCCTGAGAGGGGATTAATGTCAACTGAACAGTCTCTTCTCCAAGGACTTATTAATGTCTTTCTTATGCAGGTGTTGGTTGTAAAGCTTGGATGGTTCTTAGACAAAGGCTGTAATCCAGAATTAGGCCCTGTGAGTGCCCAGCTTGGCAGGATGGCCTGTAGGAGTCCTGCACTTTGGCTGCCAGACTGTGCTGGCTCCTCTCGATTTGAAGCGTTCTGGGACAGCTATTCAGAGTGACACGAGTGCACGCACATTTGTAGAAATACCCGAAACGGAGTTGCCTCCCCTGTATCAATCACACTGGCCCTCGAGGTCCACTCTAATGAGGACTTGGCAGCCCTCGAGCTCTTTCCTAGGGTGAGGAGTAGGGCTTGCATTGCCCTGCAGTTTGCAGAGGCCCCAGCACAGGGTGAGTTGACTCTAGAGCTCAATGCTGTTGGCTGGGCTCTGGTCCATAGAGGGAGCAGTCCCATTTCTAGTCATCTGGTGTCTTTGGGCTGACCTCTACTGACAGAGCAGGCAAATGGCCACGGCAGAAGCCATCGGAGGAAGACCGTGGGGTCTGGGGCTTTGCTTCGGATGCCCTGCTTGTGTTAAAAGCTCAGTAGAGATCTGCGTGGTACAGCCCTCACCCCGGTCCTGCAGAACACCTCTCCCAGTCCTGGCCTTTGTCCACCCCTCTCTGCTCAATGCTTTTGTTTTTCCATCAAACTTTTTCTTCAAAGGCAATAACATAAATAGGTGGAGTAATCTCTGTAGGGAACATTTCTCTGTGCAACAGCCAGTCTAACAGGGCCCTGGTCCCACCTCTGACTTCCTACAAGCAGGTAAGAATGGAGGAGTGAACACTCAGCTTCTGCCTCCTCAGACTTTCTCCGCATTTCCCCCCCCTCATTCCACCTTCATTAATTTTTTTTTTCCCAAACACAGCTTTACTGTAAGGATTCTTATTTAGCCTTCTAGGTGGTGTGTAATCTCAGTTCTTTAACAGAGTTTTCTTAAATACAAAAATACTTCCCTTCAAGCGATGCCTCCAGGGCCACATGGGAATTTTGTCTTTCACAAACAAAAAATTTCTCTCTCTGTAGTTTCAGAGGGGAACTGGGAAAAGTGATCTCTTGATGCCTCAGCCCAGAGGCCCACAGCCTCTCAGAAGGCTGTGAAGCTGATTTCCTGAACCTTCCTGTGTGTGAAGCAAGAGGCTTGGGGGAAATGGCTGCTGGTGTGCTGCAGCAAGGGGAGCGCGCCATGCACGCAAAGTAGGTGTTGGTGTGAAAGGCCAAGAGGATACTGTGCGACCCTGAGCAAAGAGGACTGGAAGAAACAGTGGGACCTCGTGGTGCATAGCACCTTGACAGGAGGCCACAGCGACTCCCCAAAGCACCCCCTGAAGATTTTCCCTCAAATGATTTGGTCAGCAGCGGATTATGAAACAGAACCCTGGTGTGCCATCTCCCAGCCCCCTCCACCCAGAGGTACAAACATGCAGAACAGTTTTCCTGATATCCCTGACTGCCCCTTTGCTAATTCTACAGGAAAGAACCAGAGAAACACAAATAAATTAATTAAGATTTGTTTATAAAATCTTCCAGTAGCTTCAGAAAATCAGGAAAAGAGTTTACTTGAAAATAAGCACAAGGAAAATGGTCTCAAGAGATTGCAACCTCTTTTGTCCAACAAAAAAGAAGGTAATTTTCTCCTGTGCGCCAAGAAAGTGGCACCTTTTACCCACAGTGAAATAAGAATAGTCCCAGTCCCAACAGAATCACTATAATTTAGGATTTGAAACTAAGTGTGATGTCTCTGGCCTTGGCTGACCTGCTGTGTCTGATCAAGCATTCTACCTGGTTTCTTCCTCGCTGCCCTGTGGACCTGGTATGACAGTTTCTACCTGCATCATGTTGTGGTTCCCAATCTGAACCATTCGAGCGTGTTGAATGATGAGGGGCGGGACGCCTCCAGGACCTAGCATCATGTTGTAGTGGCCTGATGGGAGATGAAGTGGTTGGAAAGGAGGGGGACCCATATGAGCAGGCATGGGGTGACCAGTGGGGGGAGGTGGGTATGTGGCAGGAGGGACAGTTGAAGTGGGGGGGCACCACTGTCGGGGTGATTGCTCCAGCAGCTGTGGATGTGTTGCTGACGGAGGCACCTGGGGAAGGGAGCCAAGGTTCAGAGCAGCTAATTTCTGCACTGTTTGATACCTGTTTGATTCCTGATACAGCTGTAGTTTTCTTCTCTGCATCAGGTCCCACATGGCTTTCCTCTCATTGATCCTGCTGGTGGTAAAGGTGTTCTGCACTGTTCTGGAGAACCCAGGAGAGTTCTCATCCAACGGTGTCAGCCCACCGAGCATGCTGGGAATCTGACTCCGCTCCAGGGGGTTCTCCTTGGGTACAAAAGGGATGACTGAGTCGCGCTTGGATGGTGTCAGGATGGACTCCATCAGAGCAGTGTTTGTCTGAAACATACACAGGTCGCATGGGAAGTTCTTGGTCAGCAGAAGGATAATGAAAGCAGAGTTTTCCATAGCATCCTGGAAACAAGTCAGATGGCTGCGTCCGGCAATGAAGAAGTCCTCACAGAGCGTGGCACCGTTGGGAACCCCCATGTTCTCCAGGAGAGACTTGATCCGATGGGCAACAATCTCATCTTCACTAGCGTGCAGGACAACAAAAGTGAAGAACTTTCCCCCATCTGGCTCTGATGTGGGCACTGCTGCTACAGGAGGAGGAGGAGGCCAGGCTGGAGAGGGGGATGAGTGGAGGGGAGGGGGATATGATAAGTTGGAAGGACCTTCCCGAAGAGGAGGGGGAAGGGTTGAGGAGAAGGAATAGGTAGGAGGAGGAAGGGAACAGGCTGAAATGGAAGCAGATGCAGAGTTAGAAGAAATGCCTGCTGGAACATAGGAGTCCTCCATAGACATGTGGGCAGGACCAGTATCCACTGTAGCTCTTGAGTCAGGAAGACCTGTAGATAATTGCTTTTTATCTTGCTTTTTGTCTGTGCTTTCTTTTGGTGCATGAGGTTCTGCTGCCACTGTGCTGGAAACATCACTGCTTTCGACAGGTTGGTTCACAGCACCCAGCGTGGGCAGCTGCATTTCGGGAATAGGGAGAGTTGGATGACATGAACTGACCTGCAGAACCTTCTCCGGTCGGGGGACTGGGGCACCTGTGTCCTGACCGGTATGAGAGTTGGGTCTGCTGGCCCAGCTTGTTTCCTGCAGGCCATGGCTCTGTCTGTCCCCATCAGGCTGTCCAGCACCGCTGGTGCTCCCTTCGCTCAGCTGGCTGGGCTGGGGGACACATTCATGGGAAGAAGGCTGGGTGTGAAAAACAACTGTTGGCGATGCACTGATCTCAAAGTGACTGGGCAAAGAGGGACTCCCCAAGGAGCACAAGGTCTGTGGGCCTGAAAGGTCTGAGTTGCCTCCAATCTGCACTGGGGAACTTCTCACCATGTAGTTTGGGCTAGCCATCTGGAGAGGTCCAACGCCCACATCAGATCTCAGCGTCTGAAATTTGTCACCTGGGCCCACGCTGATAGCAGAGCCATGTTTTTCCTGGTCCTCAGCTGGGATGCAGTTGAGCATGTCCTCCTGAGTTTCCTTGCTGGCGTTGCAGGCTTTGGTGGCAGCCTGGCAGGCTTTGTCCATGGCTTCATGACTGCACAGTTTTTCCTCCACCAGCACTGAGTAGATCTGTGCCAGAAGCGCCATGGCACCTGCATCCAGCTGGGGAAGCTGCAAATCCTCCCCATCTTCCTGCACTCCTGCAGCACCCAGTTTGGTCTGGTGGACGTACTGGGCTGCCCGGTTGTCTCCCAAGGCATCCAAACAAATTCTTGCATCCACTTCTTGCCCCAGAGTAAGAAGGACCATGGCTTGCAGTAATATACTGCTGGGCCCAAGTATCAAGTGCTTCAGTTTATATTTGAGGCTAAGGAGTTTATCTTCTGGGATCTGGGATAGAATATTAAAAACGTCCTCAAAGCTTGGCTGGAGCTCGGCGCTCTGTGCCATCTCATCAGCTGGTGGCCCAGACAATGGACTGAAGCGGCATGGATGGAAAAAGCATATTACAGCACTTGGAGTGAAGGCTTGTTCCCCTGCGGTGCTCTGTGACGGCCCGGTCACGCTTCAGGTACTGCACAAGTGATAGCTCTTTGCTGCTCAGGGGCTCATCTCAGAACCGGGATATCTTTGTCCTGAGGAACCTGCGAGAAGAACACAGGACAACCTTCAGAAATGGTGATGTAGGGAGCTGGGGGGTCCTCACAAGGCTTGCGGAGCTCCTGGGCTCTCCCTCACAGCTCTCAAATATTTTTGCATCTATTCAGTGCTTGCAGGTCTGCCAGTGCTCCACGCATTGTTCCAACTCTGTTATTAAGCAAAGAGCAAGTTCTTTGCATTAATTTCACATTAATTACAATTGTTTTAAAATAATTGCTGAACTAATAATGTATTTAGATAAATCCAAGTGTCTGTCTCCTCCGGGCAGCCAGTTCCAGTGGCCTAACAGGCTCCTTGTGATGGGCAGTCGAGGAATAAAGCGCGCTTAGAGGAAGCCCTTTCAAATTGCTCGTGCCAGGAGGGTTGGTAACCCGCACACATCCAGTGTCAGGCTGCCTAATGTAATTGTGGACGTTATCTCCATCCACATCTAATCCCTGAGCCCTGCTACACCCTTGCACTCACCAGAGGCCTCTGACCGGGGTTAAATTAAACAGCAGAACTTGTCCGGAGTGGAGGAGCGGGTGCCCGGAGGGTCCACGGGCAGCTGGCAGGACACTGCTCACAGGCACTGACTGAGCTTGGTGGAAAAGCTTTCCCTATTTAAAGGGAGCACCAGAAAATGCCCCAAAATAGCTCTCAACTGGGGAAAGTTTATAATTTCAAACTGTTTTTTTTTCTATCTCATAAAAATCCTCTAATTGCCTAATCAACGAGCTCGAGCTGAACCTGAGGAAGTTGCTGGCACTTCCCACGAAAACCTCCGATTCAGTGAAACGGCGGCAGGAGGGAAGGGGAGGCGAGGGCAGGCGCTCGAAACGCCAGCCGAGCCCTTTGCAGCTTGCCGCCGCCCTTCGGCCCGCTGACTCACCGCAGCGCCGGCTCCTCTCCCCGGTGTCCGCTGCCTCCGTCGCCCGCCCGCAGCCCTTCAGCCTCGCCTCGAGTGCCGGGAGCGGTGCCGGGCCCCAGGGGAGCCGCTTCCCCCGCTCCTCCACCCTCCCTCGGCGGGGAAGGGAAAGGGGCCAGCCTACCTCCAGCGTCGTCCCGCTCCACGGAGCCCCGGCCTCCCCGCGGGAGGGATTGGTGCGGCGGGGCCGGCTCGTCCCGGTGCCCGGGCCGGCGGCAGGCGGAAGCGGGGCCGCGGGGACCGCCCGCCCCAACGGAGCCTGCTGGCACACGAGGAAGCGGCGGGGCGGAGTGGGGCACGGCCGGGGCGGAGCGGAGCGAGGGCAGCCCGGACCCCGCCCGGCCGGGGCCGAGGCGTGCCCGGCGGGCAGGGCTGACCGGCCTGGAACAGTGCTCGCGTGTCTGTGGCGGGAGCGTCTCGGCCCGGGTGAGCTGCCGCCTTCCTCCCCGTGGGAAGGGTCCCCCTCCCCGGCACATGGCCGGGGCCCTCCCGCTGGTGGTAGAGGACAGCCCAGCAGTGCGCTAGCCCCGACCCTGGTGCCAGGCACCGGCTGTCCGCCACAGAGCGCCTGAAGGTGTTAAAGCCGAGCCGGCGAGGGTAGGCTTGATCTGGGAATGGACGTTTCCCTCTAGTGAGAGACTGTTGGCATTACCTCTGTAAAGTGTCAGTGTTGGTATGAGTGGGGCTAGAAACGTAAGGCTTCAGACGCATCTGGGTGTAGGGTAGAGCTGGAGAGTGAGGAGAGGTATAGATGCAGCTCAACCTCAGGAGTACGGGCATAAGCCTTAGGGACCAAATAGTAAAGATACTTTTCTGCTGAAGATTGAGGGAGAACATGGGACCTGCTAAAATAATTTATTTTTCTTCCTCCAGCAAGATTAGGGAACATGCAAGTTGCCCAGAGAAGTGATTTGTTAAATACAAGCTTCTTGGCAACTCAGGCTGAAGGAAAAACGTAATGCTGCAGCTTTAGATATACACAGGAGAGAGGTATTTCTTTGAACGCAGGTCACACTTTATTCTGAAGTCTGCTTGCCGTTATTCCAGCCTTAGCACAGGGACCACGCCAGGACATAAGTTACCGAAATAAGTTACATGACAAATGATTACAAAGCATTGTTTGCTGGGAAAATAACCAGCACCTACCTCCCCTATTTTAGTAACAGGATATCCTATTGCCATGGCGGAGTAACTCCTGGCAAAGCTGTCTCGTTTGCCAGCTTCTTAATGGCTGCAAAAGGTTTCATGCATGGAGTTACTCACACTCAAACAGATGATCCCCGAATTCATTTATATGACTAGGAAAGATAATCCCACTGCAAATTGGCATGCTTAAAAGAAAATGCCACCTTGCTAAGTGTTGCTCTATGAAAGAAAAAGCGTTTGGCTTATCCATAAAGAGAAGTCTCATTTTGAGAAGCAGCCTCTTGCCCCCAGCTGTTCCTGGTCTGCTGCAGGGCTGAGCCTCACCAATAGCACAACAGGCAGAAAGGAAGTTGTGTCTGTAACACGTATTTTTAAACTTGTAGAAGGAGGGAAATGGTATCAAAGGTCAAGCGCTTCATCCTCTCAAGATCTCTGCCGCTTGGATGAATTAAAAACAAATCTAACATTAAAAATAAGTTGAGACCACTTCTCTCCCACAACTTGTCTCAGCAAAAATTAGCCATTCACACATATAGGTGGGCTGACTTAAAAAGCTGAAGTACAGGTCCCCATCTTCCCTTTCAGTGCAGCAGCATGATTTAAAAAAACAGTAAATTAAGATATGGAATCGCCTCACTGTGATTATCAAGTCTCCTTGCAAACTACATCTTACTGTAAACTCAGCCTGAGACAGGGATAGAGCAGGGGGCACTCGTGGCACAATTGGCAATTGGACACACAATTGAAAGATAAAGTGCTGTTCTAGCCAGGGAGCCTTGGCCAGAAGAGCTGGAATTTTTCAGAGATCTTCCTCTGGTGCATTAGTTTTTATCTCCTTTGCAGCCAGTGCCACCTCTGTGTCTTTCTCTGCCTTCTCTTCCAGCTTCTCTAGCATTTCACACCCTTCCCCCAGGATCCTGTTTGCTCTCTTCGGTTCTTCGGGTGTCCTAGCCACCTCCTTTGATGATGTAGTCTTTTCCAACACAGGTGATTTTATATCAGTCACTATATCTTTCTTCTTCTGCTTTCTGCTATCCTGTGACACTTTAGCTATCGCCCTGAAGGGACCCACAAGCCAGTTTAGAGGGGTGTTCCGAGTTACATACTCAAACAGGTCATCTAGGGACCTTCGGGCTTCTGCCACACAGTCCTCGCTCTGGGTCAAGGTGGTCCTGGAGAGATCCTGGAAAGACATAGCATTAGAAAAAGAACTATGGAGCTTGTGGATATTTTGAGTGGCCTGATACACAGCTTCTTGGATGTTGCTGGGGAGGCCTTGGATGCTGGCTTTCAGATTCTCATAAACAGGTTGTAGCTGCTGGGTGATGATACGCAGCATAGCTAGAGTCCGTGACTCTACCTGCTGGGAAAGAGACATAGCTCAGTTACTAGAGCAGATGAGATGTACACCATCCATAAGAGGCCTGATTAAATAAGCCCTTCTAGGGATACCTCTGGTTGGGAGGCAGTTTTAACTTGGTTTCCTTTGGGTTGGGTCAGGCTCCAATCCACCCACAGCTGATGGAGCTTCTCCTGCCCATCCAGAAGCTTCTGGCCAACCTCTTGTTTCACAGATTCAATCTGATGGGAAAAAAACAAGAGGAACAGCTGTATTGCAAGCAACACAATCAGAGAAGCATGAGTGCTTCCCTCCCAGGGAGGGATCCAAGATGATGTGCAGCTGGTACAGGATGGAGGAAGAGCTTCCATCTGGATAGTAGGGCAAGAAGACTACAGACAGGAGGAAAAAGGAAAAAGTGTGTTTGTACCAGTTTTATTGCCAGCTGTAGTCGTGAGAGAGTATCCTGGGTGCTTTGCTTAACACGCTGCAGTTTGTTCAGAGAGTGCTGGTAGGCTCGGTGGCGGACTTTGTTAGAGAGGGAACCCAGACGAACAAAGTAACTCTGCTGCTGTTTCTGCTCCTCCACAGAAGCCACACCAAATCCCTCGACAGTGGTGGCCAGTTTACCTGGAGGAAACAACAGAGATGCAACTATGCTCCACTCCCCCAGCTGTAAGGGGGGGAAGAGGTAAGATCACCTATTTAAAAACATGAAGGCTGAAGCTTGTTGTGTAAACAGTAGAGGTTTGCAGTTGCTCAGACATTAAAGATAGGCTAATCCCTGCTCAACGTGTTCTTTTCAGCTAAGCAGACTTGACAGATAGGTTGAAGCATGCACCCACGTGTTTATTTGCCTTAAGGCTGATGGGTAAGGACCAGCTAGCAAATGCTTGAAAATTGTCCCATACCATGTGGCAAGTCAGTGTTGACAATCAGCCAACTTGGTGACAAATTCAGAGCTACCTGTCTACTTCAGAAGATGAGTCTTGCAGTGTCAGGTGCTCTCTAATCATGTGGGAAAGGATTTGCATTTACAAATGCCAGCGAAGTATTTTCTCACCTAGTTCCTCCTCTGTCATCGGAAGGTAGTGATCCACCAGATCTTCTGATATACCCAGGACAGATTCCACACCACCTGCCACTGCTTGGCTCACTGCCTTGGCTTTGCTTATGCTGTTGGTCACCACTGAATTAGTCATCTCCACACTCTCCTGGATAGCCTCTCTGCTCTGCTCCAAGGCTGTATTTATTTTGCTAGTTATGGTGCCATATGCAGCATCCAGAGCTGTATTGACTGTAGAAGTGACCATTGATTTGGTCTTCTCAACACCATCCTGAACAGCCCCTTTGGTTAGGTCCATTGCTTCAGTCACTGTGTTGGTCACAAGATCCTTTGCACCCTGGGCAGCCCCTACAGCAGCAGTAATAGTAGAAGCAACTGCAGACTTGGTCAGTCCGACACTGTCTTCCACAATGTGTTTAGTGAGATCTACTGCCTCTGTCACCTTGTTAGTCATAAGGTCCTTGGCACCCTGGGCAGCCTCCACAGCATTGACAATAGTAGAAGCAACTGCAGACTTGGTCAGTCCGACACTGTCTTCCACAATGTGTTTAGTGAGATCTACTGCCTCTGTCACCTTGTTAGTCATAAGGTCCTTGGCACCCTGGGCAGCCTCCACAGCATTGACAATAGTAGAAGCAACTGCAGACTTGGTCAGTCCAACACTGTCTTCCACAATGTGTTTAGTGAGATCTACTGCCTCCGTCACCTTGTTAGTCATAAGGTCCTTGGCACCCTGGGCAGCCTCCACAGCATTGACAATAGTAGAAGCAACTGCAGACTTGGTCAGTCCAATGCTGTCTTCCACCATGTGTTTAGTGAGGTCTACTGCCTCTGTCACCTTGTTAGTCACAAGGTCCTTTGCACCCTGAGCAGCCTCCACAGCACTGTTAACAGTGGAGGTGACCATTGACCTAGTCAGCTTGACACTGTCCCCAACAACATTTTTAGTGAGGTCCACAGCTTCAGTCATTTTATCAGCCATTGCTTCCTTTGCCTCACAGGCAGCATCCATAGCAGATGTCACTTTGGTGGAAACCAGCTGCTTGGTGTCTGAGATTACCTACAATGGGGAGAGGCACAGAAAGATACATTTTTTTTCTGAAATAGGTTTTCCCTCCCTGAAGTAGCTTTTCCATATGGCTAAATTGCGCTTGCAGTCTTGTGGGAGTGCTGGGGAAGTCAGTACACCTGTATTTACATGGATATGTTCACTTCCACATGCAGAAGGCATCTCTCCAGCTTTCATCAGCTAGCAGTGCCTCCTCTAGCCCATACCAGGGACTGACCTCACACAGCAGTGATGCTGAAGTTTATTTCCCCATATTCTTCTGTACCCATAACAGTTCCATCAAGCAAGAGAGCAAGTCATGGCTTCCCCAGAAAAAGCCTTTACTTTACCTTATCTGCTGGCTGTTGAAGAAAAGGCAAGCTCTCCTCCAGTTGATCCAGTCCTTTACAGGCATATTCATTTACAAGTGCAACTAGACAAGACAACACGTACCAGTTTATTCTTCAATTTGGAGAGGGGTTTTTGACCCTACAATGGCCAATTCAGGATATACTCATGAAAGCAAGCCAAAAAAAAAGTCACTATTCTGGGTTCTGGGGTGGTGTGTATAGGGGATGTCTTGTTAAAAAGTGAACAAACCCTACAATTTGGCAGGTTCAAATAGTCTCCATTTTGCCTTCCCAGCTTTCTAGCTATTGGCAGCACATTGCTCCAACTGGAATGTAATACTTGCCCCTGGTGGGTAGGGCGATTGGTTTAAAGAGTGGAAAAGTGTTGGGATGAGGCAGACTGAGCTATATCCAAGATGGACACTGCTACTACCAGTTGGGATGCTCATAACTTAGAGTCATAGAGAAAAAGCAGAGAGTTTTTGCTTAGTGACTTAAAGAAACCACAGAGGCCAAACTTTGTTTCTGTGAGTAACACTTTCATGTCTATGAAATTCAGTGGGTTCATTGAGCAGCTGGGAGCTGCTGCGTAGAAGACTCAGTGCTACAATTAACTAGCACAGTGTGCTATAGGAGATGGATTTCACCCAACAGGCACATGAAACTCCCCTCCCCACCTATTTCTCTGTGTAGAAAGGGTCACTCCAGCCTCTTCACTTACTTTGTGGCTCAAGTTGGTTCAGGATGGGCTGTGCCCCACCAACCATGCTACCTACTGCGACAGCAGCCACAGTCTCAGCCATATTGCAGACACCATTGAGGCAAGGATGCGTTTCCTTGGTATAGTTGTAGGCAGACGAGACCAGGTTGAATGCAGAGTTGAGCAAAGGCAAGCTGGTTACCCGATTGACAGCACTCTAAAACCCGAGACAAATAAGTGACATTAGAGGCCCAGCCTCAAGCTGGTGAGTGAATACAAGCCATGTGTCTATCCAGAAAGGTCCTAAGGGGACATCCAGTCGATCTCATTCTTCTTAAACTCAGAGTTGAAGGGACTCATCTAAAGACTGCTAGACAAGCCAGGATTAAAAGTTCAAGCTCTGGGCTCATCAATTCTGAGTCACACTGGGTTTCAGCACCAAACCCAGATGTGGAAATAGGACCTATAACAGCTCATGTTTCAGAATTACTTGCATTACTTGAGCCAGCCCTGAAGTTTTCTCTTGAGCAAAAAAGTTACCTTCTGTATTAATTGAGTTTAGATTTAGCCACAGCTTCATATGGTTAATCTTTCTGCTACTTCCAGCCTGGTTTTGAGGTGCTGACAGAAGTTAGTTTACTAGCATATCTGTCAGCAGGTAGTTTAACTGTTGCATATTAGAGTACTAACTGCCCTGGCACCTACCACTTGCTGCTGTTCCTCAGCCTTTAGCAGATCTTTTTTTGTGGTCTCTTCTGATGCCATACTGAATTCAGCTGCAGCTAAAAGGAAAAACAAGAGCATAACAGCATAAGTACAACTTAATTTCCTCCAGTGAATTAAAGTCTTAGCAAAACTGGTGAAAAGCAGAGGGCAAAGTTGGGATCCATCATTCAGCATGTCCTAGGAACATTAGTGTGGCATCACTAATCTTTCTTGCAAGGGTGTGAAGATATTTGAGAGGCTCCATGATTTATGATGTGCAAATATTTATGTAGGACAAGGAGTGTACTCAGTCACCTCCCTCAGTCCCCAAACAGCCAAATACTTTAAACTAAATAACCATCCTACTTACTTTAACGCTGATAACATTTCACTGGCTTCAAAGCTGCAGGTTAGAAGTGGGTGAGACCTATCTTATCTGTCATGCATTTTCTCTGCTAGAGATACTTCTGGTTCAGCTTCCCGCTGCACAGGCTCTTTGCTGGCCAAGGACTGGAATGCTTGAAGGAAAGATGCACCCTGAAGAAGCAGGGCTAATGGCAGGAATCACTGAACGTTGTCTCACTCAGTCGCGACAGATTACTGTCCTTCTAACAAGCCCTGCTGAAATGCAGCTGCAGCAGGGCTTATTAGGACAGTAGTATAAGTAATTTTTTAGTTTCAATTTTTAAAATGTGGCAAGCTCAAACAGTTTAATAATGGAGTTTAAAACCAGAAATATTTATTTTGAAAAAATTGTCTGAACTTGCTTAATACCCTCTAAGGGGGAAAAGCCCTCAGATTTCCTCAAGTTTGTCTGAAGTAGAGATGGGTTTTACAATGGCTTAATCCATTGTAATCCAAAAAAAAAAAACAACCGAAAAAAGAGGCTGGCAGTCCTTCAGCTCCTCTCCAGAAAGGTGTCAGGGCCAGAGACTGAACAGAGATGCTGAAACAGCAACAGGAATACTTTACCTTCTTAAAAAGTGTTCAGTGTTCATAGCACCTTTCCTCTGAAGGCTCACTCTGGAGTATCCTTTGCAAAGGACACTGAGATGAGAGTTATTTTAGAGTAGTCCCACTATGCCTGTGTTCCTAATAGAACTACTTTTATCCGCTTCCCCACCACTGCCAACTCCAGCAACACTGGCAATCTTACAGCTCTGGGAAGGATATGAAAATCCTTCGAAGTTTTCCTAGAAGAGTGAGCCAGGGTTCACAGCTGCAGCATTCTGGCTGGCTACCTTGAAACTTCTGTTCCCATCCTATTGACCAGCCATGCAGGAAATCTCTCCTCCCTTCCTGTGAAACCAAGTCTCAGAAGTATTCTCGTTACATAATGGGATTAAAGAAACTCAAGTATAATAGTTGTGCAATATCTTGAACATGTATTGGTTTCCCTAGGTTGGTATCTGGACACTCCAATATTGTGTGATAAATCCAGGATTACTTTTCAGCCTTAGTCAGGCGCACAGGGACTTCAGCATATTTGTTCTTCAGTGCAGTGTCTGCTTTTCTCTCCCTTGCCCGTTAATTCCTATTCTTAGAATTGCTATGGCATTTTCCAGTGGAAAACTCCCAAACCAAAATTCCTCACAAACTGTATTCCCAAGCCAGGCACTGCTCCAGGCTCACTGGCAGGCTCTACCCAGAAAAACTTGCCGTCTGATTTGTGACAGAGACCATTGTCTTGTTTCTTGTGTTCTTTGACTTGTGTAAGGTTTTTATTTTGCTTTGGAAACAGGAACAGAGAACTGCAGAAGCAGCAGTAAAACAAGCATTTGTTAGCCCTGAACTGACTATGGATAGAACTAGGAGAGACATCTCAGGAGGTAACTTGGCAGGATGTCAAATATTGCTGCATTAACTGTGCAGTTAGTCAGCATTTTAGTATGATTCAAGCAAGGCAGGGATGCAGAGTGCTACATGTCTACAGCAAAAGTTGTCACAGAAGTTGGGAGCTTCAGCCTCCCAAGAGAAAAGCTGTGAGCCAGCGCTCTTCTGCCCATTCCTGGTAACCGCCCTGCCCAGGGGGCTGCCTAATTTAACAGCACAGCAAAAATACAGCTTGAGCTTTATCAGCCTGGGAGGACTTCTAGAAAACTGCTCCAAACAAAAGCAGGGTTTGAACATAAAGTCTCAGTCCCAAAGTCCATAGGGTTTGCTCAGTTAGTGGTTATTCCTCTTGCTCTGCTTTAGGACAAGTTTGTTGGTTTTTTTGAAGCCAAGTAGGCTGAATCAGTCTGCAGCCCTGTCACAGGGCAAAGCACAACTGTTTCAACACCATTACAAAAAACCCCTTTGCTCATTTATTTTACTTCTAGATGGGTGGGAAAAACTCAAACTGCAGAGTTTCTTACTGGCCTTGGTGTCAGGGTTAGCACATAGAGACACGCTGCAGCGAAAAAAAGAGGAGAGGACTCTTGTTGCTAGCATAAGTCAGGAGTAACTCCTTGGCTGATGTAAAAACTAGTATAAGTTTAGAATCAACCCCTGAAGTACTAGCAGCCCATCTTAATTATGGATGCAACTGTGTCAGTGACAATCCTTGCAGCACAGTCATGTTAGAACATGGTTTGCTCTCTTCCGCGTAGCAGGAATTGGGGTGTGTTGAAACACCAGTATTTGTGGTGTGGGGAAGTCTTCATGAGCCCACAGTATGGTTTTATTTTCTCCTTTTACTCTCTCCTCTGCAGAAGTGCTGAGCAGACCTTGTTTTACTTCAGAGATTGCAGGGAAGCACAGTGCTTAGCAACTCTGGGTCAGTTGTTTCAGAATCCTTTGGAGAAAGGCACAGCTTCGAGCCAGGGTAGTTGCAAGTAGGAGTCCCAGCAGGCAGACCCCACGCATGGGAACCACCAGGCAGAAGAGCAGAAGAGCACCATTTCCTTTGGTTACAGTTTGCTTTGTATGAAAATGATGATTAGATGATTTCATACCATTGCTACATCAGAAATATTAGGTCACTGCTGGAGAAAGTTCTTGAGACAGGTAGTTTCAGAAAGATGAAACTCTTCAGTGCACATTTCTAGCATGGCACAATAGCTTCACTGCTGATCATTGCCCAATTTGGCACAAGTCTGAACTCAGTGAAACAGCAAGGGCAATGGCACCAAAACTGCCAAGCTGCTATCTGTTTTCCCTGCCTTGGTCAGACTGTCACAGCCAGTGCAACATGCTAGCCTGGCAGAAGAGCAACTACTTTCCTGCTGGGCTAAACACCTCCCTTGACTTCTGTCACTCTGACAATGACCAGCATACATAAAAGTAGTTATTTAACTTGTGTAAGGTTATTATTTTTCCTGTGGAAGGAAGCTCTGCCCCTTGGACACAGCCTGCTGTTATGTTGTCGTGCAGACAGAGAGGTAGGGTCTTGTTCAGGAAGCTTTTCTCCCCTCCAAACGTGTTTTACCTTGGGAAGACAAATTGAGCCATAGCTAGCATGCCTGATTCAATAGCTTAACTGGCAATTCCTTAATGCCCATTTAGGAAAACAAAGCTAAATTTAGTGCTTTAGATATGAGCATGGAGGGCTAATCAGGGCCGAGGTATTAATTTGTGGTTAAAGCACTTATTTACATTCTTTTCAAGATTTGCCACTGATACCCCGGTTACCATAAATGCACTCAGCAGAACCGGGTGACAGGACGTCTGCTGCAGTGGGGAATGGCACTGCCCGCAACCGAGGGAGTTGTTTGCAAATGTTCTGAGGGCACAGTTAGGTTTAGGAGGATCAGACGATTTTCAGCTTTGACCTTAGGACATCAGTTTTAGAGTTGCTGGCAGAAGTGCCCATCTAACCTGATGGAAAAGCCATCAGCATTAGGGAACCTCAAAGATTAAAGCCACTTCTGCAGATGGAGGCAGGGTTTTCCCCCCACACCTCCAATGGAAATTAAGCACCACAGCCATTACTAGGTCATTACTAGGTCAGTAACTCTTTCGGATAGTGAGTGTATAAGCTATCCAAGCTACTAGAATTTGGAGATGTTTTAAGAAAGAGGGGAGTTTAGTTAAAACAGCTTCTGGGTTTTCCAGTACTTTCCATTTACCAATTTTTCAATGAGGACAAAACTCTGAGTTTCAGATGGAAGCTGTAACACACGTTTTCATCTGGAAGTTTCAGCAGAACCAGCTTTAGTAATTGAAGTCCTTCACAGCCACGCACAGTTTCAGGTAGTCACGACCACATTTAAGAACCCTGTTAGTCTTGAGAAACACTAAGCTAGTTTGCCAAGTGCTGCCTCCAGCAAGCTGGCAGAGCCATGCATGGCTGCAGCCTCCATCTGCAGGGACAGTACTCTTGAGCAAGAGAGAAGTTACCTTGTCACTCAAGCCACCCCCTTCGTTAACACTATTATCATGCCTACACCAAATGATCATGTGAAATAGCTACAGGCAGGTCTGGCAGCACTGTCAACAGGAAGGGAATGCCCAACTGATCTGTCTGCCTCCTGAGGCATGTACTGCTTCCCCCAACAACAACACAAATCAGCGGTGCTGTCCGGGGTGCACACAACGTGCTGTCCCTGCGTGCCTGGGTGGGAGAGCCACCTTCTGCTGACCCCCTCCCACAGCTTTGATCTTCACCATACAACAAGCAGAAAAGAGCTTTCAGAACTGAAGCTGCTCAATCACAAATCAGAGACCCATAGTGTTACCAAGAAGTCATCTCAGGGCTAGAAAGAAGCCTTTAGGGAAGGATTTGAAGCCTTTCAGCTCTTCCCCAAGGTACAGCAGATGCAGCATGACACCATAAGTTGTCACCTTTAGCCTCAAAAAGCCAAGACACCTCCCACCCACAGATGGGGGAAAGCAGCAGAGACACAGCACACGGCTCTGTGCTTTCCCAGGGAGCTGGAAAAGCCCCACGGGCACAGCTGGGGGAACACAGCCCCTCAGCAGGTACATTTTAGCCTTAGTGCTCCCCAGGGCCAGGAGCTCGTAGGGATGGAGCCAGCTCCGAGCCCAGCCTCCACCCTCCATCCCTGGGAGGGCTGTAAAGAGCCACCCGAGGCAAGGGGCTGCAGAGCCCCTGGGGAAGCAAGGGGTAGCCTTGGGGAGTCCCCCCCAGCCCCGAGCCAAGCCACAAACCCCATAAACACCCTCCCACCAGCCCTGCCTTACCTGGCTCCTCCACTCCCCAGCACTGACAAGACAGGTCGTGCTGTGCCTCGCCCCACATAAATACCCCAAAGGCCTGATGAGCAGCTGAGGGAGCCAATCGGGATGCTGCAGGTGCTGGCCTGGCCAATGGGGAGTGGATGGGAGGGGGAGGGGTGGGAGGTGTGAGTGGGGCAGGGTGAGGGAGGCAGGTGGGGGGCTTGGGGGCCCCTCCAGGGACCTGATGGCTGTGGGGTGTGGGTGGTGCTCTTTGTCCCGCGCCAAAAGGGACACATACCTGCCAGGGCATCTCCCTGTCGGAGGGCGTCCATCCCCGAGTGCTTTGGCCTTGGGGCCATGCCGTGTGTTGCCCCATAGCAGCTGTGGACAGGGATGCACCCCCCGGCATGGCGGGGTGCTGAGGGACACAGGCGCTGCGGAAGTTTATGGGGATCTGCCCCGTGGTTGCGAAATGGGCTCAGCCCATCTGCCTGCAGGCACCGCAACTGTTCCCATGCCCTTGCATGCCCATTTGGCTAAGTCTTTGAGCTGGACGATCCTGCTTGCCACCATCTTGGCCCAAACGCACTGCCAAGAAAGGCCTGGCCAGAGACTGAGCTATTCCTGCAAACCCTGTAGCAACGCCCTGTTCACGAAAGTGTGTCTGTGCTACTAGGGATGTGGATTCAAGCATGGGCCTTGCCCGCCATCCACAGTGTGGATGTGAAACACGTCCTCAGCCTGGGTTTAGCCGTAGCGCTGGAGCCGGTTGGAGGGAGGGTGCTGGGGCAGGAGTTCAGCCCCTGTTCCCCAGGTCAGGGGACTTGTTGCCCACGTGGGCATGTGCAGGATGCATGCCAGCAGGCAGCTTGTGCTTGGCTTTTTCCAAAGAGCGGCTGCGTTAGCAGCCAGTAGCACAGTTGGAAAGTCCATGCAGGGATGGTGGGGCTCAGGATGCTTATGCCTGCTCTTGGGCTGCTCCTTGCGTGGCATCGCAGACACTATCAAGAAGCCCCTGACAAGCAGGATGTGGAGTCTGTGATGTGAAAACATCACGCTGAGTGATGTTTTCCTGACAAATCTCCCCTACCCTGCAGCATGGGTGCTCTAACTATCCAAGGAGTAAGACATGTTCTCCCTCTCTCAGCCCTTGCCTGGCTACAGCAAGTACGTGATGGTGAAATGTGCTGCTTCTCAAGTTTTCTGTGATTTTCAAGACAGGAGTTGCCTTTTATTGTTACACTTGCGGAGGACCCAGCAATGCAGGACTCAGCCTGGCTGGGGGCAGTTTGGGCTCTTTAATAGCAATAGCAAATAATGAGAATTTTAGTTAATGCTTTGCTTTTCCATTTGTGCCTTTTCATCTTCAGATCTCAAAAACTGGTTTGAAACCATCAATTATGCTTCCTGTTGTCTGTTTTCAAGATCCGTGGGGGAGGAAACTGAGGCACGGGTAGGAATTATCTGAAGTCTTCTAAAGCTATTAAACTGATTGAGTCACCTTGTTTTTGGCCGGTGAATGCAGGAGAGACCTTGGGTCTCATTTCTGTATTGCCCACAGAAAGCCATGAAGGCAGTGGGAGCAGGGGGTTGTCAATGTTTTTTGAAAATGTGCTGTTAAGCTGACAAAAATGTAGACAATTATCACTTCTCAGCTTTGAGGTTAAAAGAAAACCTCTTCCTTACTTGAGTCAGACTTATCATGGAGTCATTGGCTGAAAAGACCTCTGGAGCTCAGGTAGTCCGACCTGCTGCTTGAGACAGGACTATTAGCAATGCCAGCTCAGGTCAGCTGTGGGTTTTGTTTAGCTGAGTCTTGGAAAACTCCCAGGGATGGAGATCTCCCACAGCCTCTCTGGGTATTAGATCCAGTATTACATTATGCTCCTAATGAAGAAGCAGTTCCTAAGGTCCGCTCTGAACTTCCCCAGCTACAAATTGTGGCTTTTGCCTCTTGTTTTACCACGTGCACTGCTGAGAAGACTTTTTGTGCATTTGTCTGTGTGACATAAGCTTCATATTCTAGCATCACCTGCAAACCTTTCATCTAACAAACTCCCTGGCAGCGCATGGTCCCTCCTTTGATCTCGTTCCCTTCACAGGGTAAATTGCAGTTTTCAAGTGTTCAATGTCTTGTAATAACACTTAAGCTGATTAGCAGGTGTCACATGGTGGCTTTTCTAGGTTGTGATGTGTGTAGGGGAAAGAATGGATGTTCTTGTCTGTCCTCTGAATATCTGATGATATCTTTTTTTTTATTGCAGGAACCAGGAATCAAGAAATTAGTCCTATGTTTTTCTGAATCTTGGCCTGTATATGGACAGTGGCTGCGTTCTCAGGTAAAGTGTCAATTAGTTCATGGGTGTGAAAAGACTGAGTAGGCCAGGCCAGTTGTGGTGGTGATGGTGAAAGTCTCATGAAACACTGTATTTCATCACCTAAGTGGGTAAAACAGCACTATCTGCACGATACACCTTCATGTGGCTTGTATGTGGCACAGACGAATGTGAGCAGAAGTGGCAAGTGGTTTTCTTGAGATAACATCGGTAATTATAATTAATGAGACAATGTTTATTATCTAAAGTGTAGCTTTAGATACTAGGTCAAAATACCAATGCTTGGAGCTCCTGCTCAGTGGTAGACCTGCCTGCAATGTCAGAACACTGAAAATTTGGAGATTGCAATTTCAGAGCAAAGGTTTGCGTGATCATTTCTGTGATTCTTGTTACTGTATAAATGCCACATACTTAAAGCAGAGATAAAATCAGTTCTAAGAAGTTTGGTGGGCGTGGGAAGGGTGTAGGAGGAAGCAGAGAAACATGTTTGGGGAAGAGAAAGGGAGTCATGTTGGCTGGAGTGAACAAGCCCTGTGGCACTGGGCAGCGCTTCCCAAAAAAGGCAGCATCTCGTCAGTAACTGCAGCCTTTGTGCACATGTTGCATCATCAAGACATGGGGCAGAATCCTTCTGGTGATCCTCAGACGTAAACCCCCGTCTTCCGTGCCTGTCAGCAGCCAGGAAACCCCGCTCCTCTGCAGCCCTGCTGCTAGCTTAAGCTCTCGTTTCAGCTGGTGTCTGCATGTGGACCAGGCCTCTCCAGCTACCTGCTTCTCAGTTGTCCCAGTCCTGTTTGGATTTCTGTTGAGAGGAAAGCATGCTGGAATGTGGAGAATTTGGAGGATCAAGCCCTTACGTTGAGTCCCTGCTGTTAGGCCCAATTCCTTTCCCTGCTCCGGGTGCGTCACAGCTCAACATCGTCTCTTTGGGGACCAGAGGCCACATGGGACTCTGAAGCACCCCATCTGCAAGTGTTCAGCTACTACAGAGGAAATGATCTTGTTGATCTTCCGTGGCATTTACTCCATTAGTAACCTGCCACGATGCCATGGTCACCTTCCCCGGGGCTGACACAGGCACGAGAAAAGATGATTCAAGAGTGAGGCATGCGTTGCTTTGATTTCTGTTCCTCGGTTAAGTGAAGCAAAGCCCTTGGGCTTCCAGCAAACTGCTTGAGAAGCTCTGATCTTGAGAGCTCAGGTGTTCCTCTTTTAGGAGCTGCACTGCAGCATTGTCTGGAGCCCACTGAGGGGACAAGTCAGCCTGTGGTCTTTGCCATTCGTTGCTGTGCAAGGTCCACAAGATGTTTGCTGACAGCCCCATCTGTCTCCACTGCCCAGAGACTCTGCTTTGTCATGTTCCTGTCTTCCTCTCCTCCACCACTTCCCCTCCCTGGGAGTGAGCAGTCCTTGGGGTAGCAGTAGCAGAAATAGTTTCAGCTGGTAACATTAACTCAAAGCACTCTTTCCCCCTCATGTTCTAGCTTCCTGTCAGCTGCAGCAGTTGTTGGGGCTCCTCACAGCAGCATTGTCCAAGGCCACAGTCTGAAGGAACGTTGGGTGTCCTTGAGCTGGTCCTGCAGAACTGGGTGTCTGGTTCCAGAGCAGTGATGGAGGCAGGGCTGTGGCAGAACAAGACTCTTTGCTGGATCCTGTCCTACACTACCCATCTGTTAGTCTCTTTTACCAGTCTTTGCATGACAATCTCTAAAGGCAATGGCCTTCAAAGTGCTGTGGCCTTCTGAAAACAATTCTCCAGTGAGGTACCAAAAGCTTCAGCCCAGCTCTTGCCTACCAGCAAACGCCCCTGGTCTCTCCAAATCTTCAAAGTGGTTCAGGGCATGCTGCAGCTCTCTGCTGCCCTCACCCTGCATCAGCAGAAACAGGACTTGCCTGTCTCCTGCTGCCTGGCTGCCCGTCTCACCTTGAGGGTTTCCCAGCCCCTACTTCCCTTCCAGCAGCTTACCTCCCCTAGCATAAGGGCAGGCGGCGGCAGCTCAGGCAGGTTCCTGCCTTAGCCCCAGCCGGCTTTGCCCTCACTGCAGAGAACAGCCTGATGGGTTCTTGGCTGTTCTCCCAGTCTTCCAGTTCACCCTTCTGCTGGTTTTCAGACTGCAGGCTGGTTTTCTACACACCCATCTGCTTCTCCCTCTACTGCTGCACTCTTGCCTCATACCTTAGGTAGAGGTGGGGTGGGTTAACATAATGCTGGTTGTTTTTTGAGAGATGAGAGAGTGGATGTCATCTAGGCCTGCTAAGTGTGTCCTCTCCATCTCGGGCTATTGCTGAGACCCCTGTTCTTGCTTCCCCAGTAATCAGAAACACAGGCTTCCTTTGCACTCCCCAGTCTTGGAGTTTGGCTAGCTTTACCCCAATTATTTTGGAAATTGTAGGAGCATTAAGGAGGGTGGCATTTGTCCTGGACTCCAGCATCATCTCTTCCATTTTGGTCTTCCAAGAAGTGGTGAGGATCTCATACAGGACAACTGAGTGCAAAATAAATAACACGTTTTAAATGTATTTGCTTAACCTGTTGTCAATATTTATTGTGCAGACAATGGTTTCACCAAGGGCAAATACGTTTTTCTCTAGGGAAATCTGCAAAATCTCAGGGCCTCTCTGCTGAAGAAGCAGAGAGAAACTGCTTCTTGTTCAGCTTCTGTCACCTAAGAGCGTTGCATGGAGGGAGAGGTAAACAAAGTCTGTTGCTGGATGCAGCATGACTCTCTATCTTCCCAATGCATGTGGAAACTTAAACACACCCACTGAGACTGCTTGACCTTACATACGGGCCCTGCTATTTAACCTAGGGGAAAGTCTCTCGCTGTGTTGCGTGTGACACGACTGCATCGTCACTAGTCCTTGTGAGCAGCTATGCAAAGAATACATATTTGCACACGTAAAAACAGAAATGTTAGCACCTGCAAGGAAGGCCAAAAAATGGTTAAAAGCAGTATGTTCTAGCTATCTTGATTCTCTCTGACCAACTGTCCCAGTTCAGGGAGTCCTGGCTCTCAGAGCACTTCCTCCGGCTCAGGGGGTTAAGCCATACAATCTATCATGTGCTAGAAGAGAAACATAGTGCAAACCCCAGGACAGAGATGGCAGAGTTTAGTTAGGGTGTCACTTAAACACTAAGAGAAAGAAGGTTCAGCAAAGTGAAGGAAGTTCATGGATGTTGAGTAGTAGAAAGTTAAGGCTCTAGATAAGAACACGAGAACTGTGTGTCCCCAGCTCAGATAGTTTTGCTTTGGGACCCATGTTTTCCTGCACTGGTTTCCACATCTGAGCATTGATTTCCAAGCTCCATGAAAACCAAACTATTTCTCTTAGAAAAGGTAGAAGGGAATTAAGTTATCTGCAAATCAAACGATTTTTTACGAGGACATTCAACTATTAGTGATGGGCAAGCCATTGAATAGCTAGCTGGGGCAAAGGGTCAGTTCTTGCCATTTTTTCTGCCTGTGTCCTGTAGAATACTCTGTTTTCCTTACCTGGACTTGCATGTGTCCTTCTTGATTGCCAAGGGATTCTTGCAACAGTAAATGCACCTTCTTTACAGCTGGGATGATTTCAGAGCCACAGGAAGTCCCTCGGACAAAACAGATGTGGCCTCTTTAGCTGGTGAGTGTGGAGGGGAGCCAGGGAGGTTAGCTGAGGGAGAAGTCAAAGGTGCGCTTTCCTGAATCCAGCTGGCCTTCTGCAAGCTAAGCAACTTGCTGTCACCACGAGCCTTTTAAACATTTAGGGTGTTTGTACCTCTTGTGATGCTTCTTCTGGTTTTATGGGAGCAGCCCTCCTGCTATTTTTCCCAGAAAGTGCTGTAAAGACATTGTAAGGGATGGACTATGAATCATAGTAACTGTAACGGGGAGACTGTGCTGCCTACCAAAGAATAAATTTGGCCCCCTTGGAATTGATAAGACCTGCTATCAATTCTTCTTCATCTAATACTTGTTTTAGTGATGTTTATCTGGTGGTAGTTCTTATGTTCACACCCAGACTTTCATTTCTCCTAAAACCTTGTGCCAAAACTTCACTTTGAACAGTATTTCCATGGGCTGGGAGACTGTTAGGGGTTTTGTCTTGCTAACTGCATCTTTTTGCAAATTAATTCAACAATGCTTTAAGTTTTCATAAATTGAACTGGATATCCCTGCTGGCAGGAGAACCGAGATATTGTTTCCTCACAGCATGGGGCATTTGCCAGATGGCAGAACAGTGTTTTCAATCAGAATTGTAACTGCAAAAAAAAGAAATGCCTCAAACAATCTGAAAGGGAGGAAGCTAAAACTCATCAGCCTCTTAGATATCTGCAATATAATCAAGTCATGTTCTTTTTTTCTGACAGTCTATGGAAACCTGAAGCTCCAGAGCTTTATCTCACTGACACCAAGTTCTCTGTAAGTTACTCTGGCAATGTCCTTGTTTTAATAGAAGACGTTAAAAGGGGAGCATACATGATTTAACCTCTAATGAAATCAATGTTCCACTACTAGAATGATCTAGAATTGAGCCTTATTTTAAGTGATTTGTACTCTCAGCTGAACAGTGTGTAGGATGCAGCACAGTTTTTGCAGTATACGGATTCACTGAATGAGTAAAAGTTTGTCTAGAAAGCGGGCTCCTTGTTTTCTGACTCTGCTCGTTCTAGGGATGCTACTAGTCATATGCAGCAACTGGCCGGAGCCTTTTCCTTGAACAGTCCGTGTTTTACAGTAAGACTACGTTCCCTGCGCTGTGGTGGGAACCGCCAAGAGCAAAAAATTTGTATTACACACTTGGACGCATGTATATATAGTTCTTAAATGGACATGGGATGGGATCCTAATGGGGCATAGGGTAGGGTCAAATGCAAAGCAATAAGGTGCTATCAGAAACATATTTAGCATCCAAGTGTGTGTGACATGAGTGGCTAACTGTTCAAATACACAATCCTTGTACGTCAGCCTAATGGGACACAAAGTACTCAAGGAAAGAAGGGTCAGGTCTGTACCTTAAAGTGGCTTTTTTTCAGGTTCTTATGGCTCTTCTATAGAGATGTAAGTGATGCTGGAAAAAAGTCTGAAAGAGAGTAGTAAAAGTCTGTTGTTTAACTGTCCTGCATCTGGAGGTCATGAGGGATGTGGGTTCTCCACTCCTCTGGAAAGGGGACTTATGGGAGTGACAGAATATGAATCCAGGTACGCTGGTAAGCAACACTAATTTGAACTTTAGCCTAGGAGATCCAAAACCGAGATGCTTTAGACATGCGACCAGTCCTTACACAGGTGAAAATAGTTTTTCCAACACTCAGCCTTCCCTCCTGCTCCCTGCCAGGTCTGTAACACCTGAGAACCCTCTCAGGCTGTGGGAAGGGCTTGCTGCTGTGGTAGGTCAAGGTTAAGGCTCTAGTGCATCTAGGAGGGGAAAAATGACTTTCTGGCAAAGCAAAGCCTTCAGATCTAGGAGGAAATGAAGCCTGACTGCTGCAGGTCGCAGGTCAGATTCAAGGCTTTTGTGCATTGACACATGCCTAACCTTTGGTACTAACCTAATCTAGGCCAGTGACTTTCAACCTGCGATCTGTGGCTTAGCTGTGGGATCCCCAACAGATCCTAAGAAAGGAGGGGAATAAGGAACAGGCGCACGCTGCTTAGGAGGCTTTCGCATGCTGTATGCATTCTCTACAGCAGTCTGCAAATCGGGGGGGTTGAGAGGCTGCTACATCCCTCTAATTTTGTATTTTTTAATGTCAGAGGTTAGCTCTTTGGGTGCAGGAGGGCTATAACATGGGAAATACTGTTTCGCGTTTATCTTCAGTGCGCCTCGTGTTCTCTTTGTCCGTAGAGGCAGGACAGCGGCTCTGCGGGGCCGCAGCAGGTTGTAGTGTTGGTGGAGCTATTCTGGCAGCGCCGAACCCGCCGCCATTCCCACTTTCCCACCCCGGGGTCTCTCCCCCCCAACCACCAATTTTCATGCTTTTATACTTCTTTTGAAGCTGGCTTTTCTTAGCAACCTCTTGATAATCCCCTGCTTACAGTTTACTCCATCTGATGGCCGTCTTAAGCAAACTTTATCATTTTGAATTTCCTCGTAGCGTTACTAGTTTGGGGGAAAAACATCCTCCTGGACCAGCCCTTTTTGTCAGCTCACACAGCCATGCGCACGGCCCTGCCGTGTCACCCAGGCCACGTTTTCATGAGAGGGCCGTACACGGGCCCCAGAAGCGACCTGGAGTTAACGGCCTGGGGAGTTAGAGGCCTCTTGCAGATTACTCGGATTATTCGAATTATTCGCATCACAGCAGGGCCCGGAGCTCCCCGGGGAACACGGGACCCCTCGGGTGAGGAGGTGCATTGGGAGGGCCGCTGTCAGAAGGGACTCATGCGGGTGTCCTCTCCCGCAGGCTGCTCGCGGGGCTATCCGTGGCCCGGTTTTTAGAACAATAACCTGCACAGTGGCCGCGGCCGCGGCTGGCGAGGGGCTTTCCCGGCGGCGGAGCCCGGGAAATTGGGGGGAGGGGGGGAGATTTGACCCCCCGGCAACGAAGCGGGGGGCGCCGGGCCGGGCTGCCTGCCGGGGATCCCCGGTGCCGCCCCCGGGGAGCGCCGGTTCAGCCGGGTGTCGTGTGTGTCGTCCCCCCCCGACCCCCGCGGCGCGGCGCTCCCGGGAGGCGGTGGCGGCCCCGCCCCGCCCGCTCGTTCCCGCCAGCGGCGGCCAATGGGCGGGCGCCCGCCGCGCACGGGGCTTTTCCGCGCCAAACTCCAAAGCCGGGGGAGAGCGCGGGCGGCGGCCGCGGGGCGCAGCGCGGCACCGGCTCCAGCACGGCCACGCCGGTGAGTCCCGCCGGGCCGCCTCCCCAATCCCCATCCTGCCGCGGGACGGGGAGCGGCCGGTGGCACCGGGAGGGGGAGGATGGCGGGGGGGTTTTGCCCCACCGTGTCCGTGCCGGGGGCGTTGCGGGGAGCGGCGAGGAGCGGCTCCGCGGCGCCCGTGCCGGTGACAGCTGCCGGGGCACGGTGCGCCGGTCCGCTGCTTCCCCCACCCCGGCTCGGGGCGGGTCTCCCCGGGGGGTGAGCGCTCCGGTGCCGGTCGGCAGGACGCGTCGCTCGGGGGCTGTGGCAGCGGGACCGACCCCCCGCCCCCGAAACGGGACCGCGGGAGGGGAGCTGTGACCGGGAGGGGTGGTGACTGGCGGTGGCGGTGAGCGGCGGTGGCGGGGCGCGGCCCAGCATCGCCCCGCTTGGCTTTCGGGGCTGATGCAGACGGGGTTGGGGGCGCCCGGGCCGGGTCCGGGGGTGGCGGGGTCCGCTGACACCCCCCGGTTTTTTTCCGCGGTCGGAACGAAAACGATCCCCCTCGCCCCGGGTGAGTGTGCGGGTTGTGGGGCTGCGGCCGCCGGTGCCCTCCGCGGTGTGATGCGCAGCCCCGCTGTCCCCCCGCGCCGCGGGGAGCTCCCACCGGGCCGCGGTGGGAGGGTGGGGGCCGCCGGCTGGTGACGGCCCCTTTAAGACCGCCCGCCCCCCCTCATCTGCATGATCGCGCGAGACTTCGGCCGTCGGCTGCGGAGGGCGGGGGAGTCCCCCGCGAGAACGGAGGGAGCGTTTCAATTGTGGCGCGAGATACAGTTGGCGCGCGCCGCCCGCCCGCGAGGCGGCAGAGAGGCACGGGCGCAACCAAAGACGTTAGGCTCAGCGTCGGAGGGGCGGGACTAAGCCTCCAGTAACCAATCGGTGCTGGAACCGGCCGGGCTGTCGACCAATAGCGCGGGGGGGGTAGAGGGAGGGCGGGCCGGCCGGCTGGCTGGCGGGCCGGGCGGCGGGGCCGGGGCGGCGCGGTAGGTTGAGCGGTCTCATTGATACGGTGCCCGGCGGGCCGGACTCCGCGGGTACCGCCGTTTAACGCCGTTCGCTCTCTCCCGCTGCGAACAGGACCGGCGCCATGTGGATCCAGGTGCGCACCATGGACGGGAAGGAGACCCACCGCGTGGATTCGCTCTCCAAACTCACCAAGGTGGAGGGGCTGCGGCTACGGATACACGAGGTTTTCGGTGTCGAGCCTCACCGGCAACGTCTCTTCTACCGCGGCAAGCAGGTACCGACGCGCGGGGAGACGTTTGACAGCCCCAGCCCGTCAGCGGCGGGGGCGGGCGGGGGGGCCCGCAGCCGCGGCTGCGGGCCCCCTCGCCCGCCCCCGCCCCCGCCCCCTCTAACTGTCCCCCCGCCAGCTGGGGAGCGATATTTTAATTTTTTTTTTTTAATTGCGTGAAAGTGGGATGTTTTGCTGCCATCTAGTGACTCCCGGACTCCTTTCCGCGCTGCCCGAGCGGTGGGTCTGCAAGGAGAGAAGTCAGCAAGATAGTGGGCTTTTTTTTTAAGTTGCAAGGGGTTTTTTTTTTTTTTTCCTTATTATTTTTCGTCTAGCGTGTTGCTTTTCTGTCTTGACACGGCCTTTGCGAAGTCTCTGAAAATACAAATATTACCAGGGGTTTTGTGGTCCTAGCGCTTTAACTTTTTGAGCCTTGCGGGTTTTACTGCTCTGAAAGCCGTAAAGATCCCGTTTCCTATTTTTCTTTGTAAATTGGAATAGCAGCTCGTGATTTTTAGGTTATTCTGCTCTTATATCAAAATCGCGTTAGGTACAGAACTCCATGTAAAATCTTAACTGGCTCGGTAGTAATTATGATCTCGACAGTATGTTGACTATTGTAGTTGTACGACAGCTATTTTCTTCCACGAGTTAATAATGTATCTAAATTAGTATTAAAGAAAACTGAAACTGTTTTCAAATACTTTTTCCATATCCTGCATAGTACTGCACTTCATGCTAAAGAAGCTTCTGAACCAGTGGTTGGTTGTTCAAAGAAATTAATTTCAGAAATAGCAGGCTACTTTAGACTGCAGTTGGAATACTGTGAGGTGGGTGGAGTTAGACAATTTCTTCTAGTTGCTCTTTTCCACCTTTCCCTCCATTTTGAGATGACTAGAGCTAGCAGTACATCATAACTAGCAGGTGTGACTGTGGGATATGGAAATACAGATGGGCTAGCTTTAATCTAACAAGGTTGGGTACCAGTAGTAGTAAAAAAAGAGGCTTGTACAGAAAGGAATATGTAGCATCTCTGAAGGGCTTGTGTCGCCTCGTTTCTCTTGTATTTGTGTAGATTGTGCAGTAATTACCCATTGTAGATAAAGTGATAAGGGAGGATTGGTCCAGGGTACATACCAACTGTCAGCCTTGCTTACGCTGAAGTCTGCGCAGATAACTAAGGTTAAACAGACTTTCAATGGAAGTGATAACTTTTTTCAGTAAGGATGCACTTGCCTTACAAAGATAATTCCTCCTGGTAATTCCAGTAGTTCTTAGTTTAGGCGTGGTCTTAGACAGAAACATTTATCTAGTGTGATCTAACCTCTCTTAAGTCTGCTGCGCTCACTTGTGCTTTGTCTGGCTTTTTTGATCGTTAGAAATGTTCAAATTCTTATTAATTCAAATTTTAAAATGGTGTTAGGAAAACACTCGTTAATTAAAAAACCTGCCTCCTTTGTTAGAGGTACATCTTCGGATGCTGGCACTTCTTTCAGACTGTCCTTTGAACTCCTGTGGTTTTGGGTCCTGTTGGTGTTCCCTGCTCTTCCATTTGTTTGCACCTGTTGTCACTTGTGTTCCTTGGTGATAACTGCTGTTGATAATGATACCAGATTTGTGATATTGTCTCTTTGTTAAGAAGAAACAACTGATCCCTGGTTTGTTCTTGTGTATCTCGATGGGTTCTCATCTCTAAACCCGAAAAAATCCAGATCACTTCCTGTGGAGTCAGATATCCAGGGATTGTTCCATAGATATTTTATGCCATAAATCAGAATTGAATTATCATAGTGATTCCTGTAAAGTGTAAATTTTTGTGGTTTTGCTCTGTTTCCCACTGATACAGAACAAAGCTCTGGGGATTGCTTTTTCTGGTGGTTTGGGCTGGAAGGGGACAATCATTTCCTGTATAATTTCTTAGTCAGACCTTAAATATGTGGTGAAGCCTGTCTAAACTTCCAACTGCACTGCGGGCTTGAGTGCTACGTTTTAACTCTAAAATGGTAGTGCTCGTCAGAGTTCTTGAAAGGTAATTGAGAGGCCTATTTGGTCCTGTGTACTTCTCCTACTTTTTGCAGGGGTAGGATCTTGATTTGACTACATATAATGCCAGACTTGCATAATAAACTCTTAAAATTAGAGAGGGTGTGAAATTAGGACGTGCCTGGCTACGCTAAAAAGTGATTGGGTAGTTTCAAGTTGAATTGAATCTTTTTTTATTTTACTTTCAATGGAAAAATTGTGTGCTTGCCCAGAGAAAAGTAGGTGATTAACTCTTTGGCTTCTCTTTAATGTTGCATTTAACAGAGCCATGCTGTAACAATAATCTGGAACGTACACAATTACAATATAAAGACCAGTTTGTGTTAAAGTTCATGTTATGGGATGTGTCTGAATTAAGGAAGAAAGAACTTTTGAGTTTGTAGGTAATGTGGAATTATCTTTAAACCCTGATAGGAATGTAGGGGATCTGTAGTTCTTTAAGTCCTTCTTCCCAGAATTGATATTTCTAGGGAATGTACTGCAAACGTTTTCAGACCTCCTAGAACGCAGTGGCTTAATCCGGGTAGCAAGTCTACCGCAGCATGGAAGTCTTGTTCTTCTAGCTTGTACAGTCCATTGAAAAAAGAACATTTTAAATAGTAAGAATAACGATCTATAAGTAACTGTGATGCTGAAGAACTGCCAAGTTCCTTGATTGTTAATGGTTTTCAAGCAATGTGGTCTTTCTTGGCACATAGCGACAATTACAGCATGATGGGTGGTTTTGAATTGGAAAACCTCTGTTGAATGAAATAACCAAATTATTTTGATGCTTTCCCTGTAGATGGAAGATGGTCACTCCCTTTTCGATTACAGCGTTGGACTGAACGATATCGTTCAGCTCTTGGTCAGACAAAGCCCAGCAGTGCTTCCTGCTGTTAGTAAGGAGAAGGATTCTGAACTCTCCGACACAGACTCTGGCTGTGGCTCAGGCCAAAGCGAATCTGACAAAAGCTCTCACAACGGAGAAGGTGCCATGGAACTGGAGGGACAGCCGAGCACAGCGGCGCAGCCTGACTGGACTGACCCGGGATTTGGTCTCTATAAGGTGAGTCATTAAAAAACTAAGATTACTTAAAACTGCACGTCAGGAGGGGAGTTGTTTCTCTGTAGTTGGGAATTTCTGAAAGTCTTTCATGCCCCAATTGTGTGGGTACTTTTTTTCTTTTTCTTAAACCCTCCAACAACAAACAAAAAAAATACCAACCAACCCACAAACCAATTAAGTGCAACATGTTGTAGGTCAAAATATTTTATTTTTCATTTTATCCTTTTAACTGAAACTACAATACATTAATTGATTTTTAAAAAAAAAAGCATTCCGAGTGCCTGTTTTGATTTAAAAAATTTTCCCAATATTTTTGCTTGGAGTCATTGCATTTATCAAAGCTGAAACTTTCTTGAATGAACAAAAGAAAATCTCAACCAGCTGTTTGGAGTCATTTTACTTGTCTGTTTCAATGGATTTTATTACAGATCTAGTGATGTCTTTGCCAGACTATGAGCAAGACAGTTCTGAAAGTCTGTTACAGACTAACTAATAATGGCTTGTACTAGATAGAAAGCTGTTTGTACACATGTTGGTGTAGAATGGATTTTTTGCCTTAGAGGTTCAACCTGAGAAGACTGTAGGGGTGCACAACAGGATCAGGAGGGCAAAGGAAATCTTAATTTTTAAGATGATCTGTTAAATATCTTGATAATGAAGTTCTTTAGATGGTTAAATCTTCAAGTAGACTTGGAAATTAACGCTTAATTTCAAAATCCATTTTGGTGAGCTGTATGCTTTGCTTTGTGTAGATAAATGACTTGGTCGATGCTCGAGATATGAATATGGGAGCATGGTTTGAAGCCCAGGTTGTAAATGTAACCAGAAAAAAACCTACAAATGAATCAGCTGACAGTTGCACAGATCCTGATCAGCCGACAGCCATTCCTGAAGAAGATGTAATATACCACGTGAAATATGAGGAGTGAGTTTTGTTACCTTCTTGGCTAATAAAGTCATTTGGATCATGATGTTGATGGGAAATTTTATTGTAGAGATCCATAAAGTGAAACAGAACTGCGCTGATGCAGTAATTACATTACTGAGCCCTGTTAACTGTAAGTTTTTCTTACAGTTGGAATTCCAAGTGTATTCCAACTGGAATTCCAGTGGGCTGGAATAATATTTTTAGAAATATGAAATGCCGTTATCCAAGTTTTAAATGGGATATGATAGTAGCGAAGTTAGACTGCCCGATTCTGGCTGTGTCTGTGTGGGAGAAGGAGATTTTATTCTTGATTATATTCTTGTACGTTGCGCGGCATCAGTTCTTAAATCGACCTGTCTGGATAAAATCTATCCCTTACAACAACTTGTGATGTTGAATCTGATTTTTCTTCTCTGTCCCTCCGTGCCTCCCTTCTACTTCAAGTTATCCAGAGAATGGAGTTGTAGAATTGAGTTCGAATGATGTACGGGCTCGTGCACGGACTATTTTGAAGTGGCACCAGCTAGAAGTAGGACAGGTGGTGATGGTCAACTATAATCCCGATGAGCCGAAAGAGAGAGGTTTTTGGTACGATGCGGAGATTCTGCAAAAACGGGAAACAAAAATGATTAAGGAGATAAATGCAAAGATCTTACTTGGGTAAGCAAATTCATAATGTGGAATAAATTGAATTCCCCAACTCTACTTAAACTTTCATGACGTCTGAGTGACTCTGCTGAAAAAAACGATGCAACAAAAATGGTGCAACAGAAGTGCTGGGGAGAGATGAGAAGCTGGGCTGTCCTTTTTGGGTGATTGACTTCGTCATACTGCACTTTTGATGAACTTCCACTGGAGGAATTGGACATTTTAAGGAATCACAGGGCACACTGAGCTGTGGATTCACATAATGCTGTGAGGATGCAAAGCCCCGATTTCACTAAGAGGCAAAGAATTGTTTTCTGTTAACTATCCATAATGGGTTTACAAAAACTTCAGTGTAATATTTTGTGCTAGATATGATAACGTAGACTGAACACTCACTTTATAAAGATGATGAAAAATTACTCCAGTTCTCTCCTAATAAAGGAGAAAATGAGCCTATGTATAAGAGACTCTCAACTTCAGGGGAAAAAAAAAAGGTGTGGTGTTTTTTTTTTAAAGTTTCAGGTAAAAGTTTCACAGAGTTGCCAGAATATTTCCCCCTTTTTCCTCTCACCATAGTGATTTTGACTTTTTAACTGTAAAATATGAGAAGAGTTGTCTGAAAGAGGGAGAACAGTTACTGATGATAAATTGAATGCTACAAGTGTCTGGATTCTCATTGAGACAGGAGGGTACACTTTAATTGCATGAAAATGATTTGGTTTTGGTGGTGCTGTCATGCCACTGTCCCAGATCATGCAATGCTATAACAGGTTTCTTGTGATACAGGACTAATACCAGACCAGTCTGCATTACCGATGTACGTGCACAGCTGTGAATTCATAATATGATACTTTCAAAGTATGATCTTGTTGACTTTTATCAACTTCTCCTTATAGGGATGCTGGTGATTCCTTGAATGACTGCAGAATTACATTAGTGGATGAAATTTATAAAATTGAAGAACCAGGCAGTGCTTGTCCAATTAGTGCCAGTCCATTAAAACGTGAGTGTTGCATAGCTCTTGCATGTCTCTATCTTACCCTGTGATATTCTGCTGATTGGCTTTGTGAGGATCAGAGGTCTAAGAGTTCCAAAACACTTGTAGTTGTGACTCCTTTGACCATTTCCAGCGTATCTTGGCACTTTCTGGAGTCTGAAGTAGACTATGGTTTCTTTTTGCCAACAGGACAAAATGGACCTGTGTGTAAAGCTTGTAAGGACAACCCGAACAAGACCTGCAGAATTTGTGCTTGCCATATCTGTGGAGGTAAACAAGATCCAGATAAACAGCTAATGTGTGATGAGTGTGATATGGCTTTCCACATCTACTGCCTCAACCCTCCCCTTAGTAGTATACCAGATGATGAGGATTGGTAAGTTCTAAGTATGCGTGTGTGGTATTGTAATTACCATCTAATTAGGAGCAGAAAGTGAGGTCTAGGGCTTCATGGTGCCCTTAGGTGGCAATATTGTGACTGTACGAGGTGAAGAAAAGTTTGTGTGTGTTTTGGTTTTTTTTTTGTAGGACTTCATAGCTTTTCTTGAGCGTCAGTTTAGTGAGAGTATGTTTTAAGGCAGTGGCTTTCAAACTTCTCTTCCTAGTTTTGGGATATATACGCTTATTCAGAGAGAAGTGTGTCTACCTATAAACTGAATGCAAACCTGATGCCAGGAGGCTTAACTTGTGTAATGGTTTTTATGGGTCACTTACAAGTAGTCCACAGGCCCCATCACCATATTAGGCTGGTGATATATACTGTTTTATATGAACTATATATGGTGATAGATATATAGAGATATATATAGATAGTGAAATATATCTATCTATATACATATAGATAGTGAAGTACACTGTTTTATTCCTTGTGTCCTGTTTCAGCGTTTTATACAATGATTTTTATGATACAGCTGATTTCCTGACACATCTGCAATGGCTTAAAAGATTGTGCGAGGACACTAGCTAATACAGGTCTAATTCCAGTATGGAGAGTTGTTTCAGTGTCCTGTCTAGTTTCACACGGGGAAATTGTAACATTATAACTCAGTATGCTTTGAGAAAATTCTCTTTTAATTTAAGGCTTTACTACTAGTTAAATTTTCATTGACTGGTGACTTTAGGTATTGCCCTGAATGTCGAAATGATGCAAGTGAAGTGGTTTTAGCAGGAGAGAAATTAAAAGAAAGTAAAAAGAAACAAAAGATGGCATCTGCTAATTCATCCTCGCGGAGAGACTGGGGCAAGGTCAGTTCAAAAGCCGTTTCATTTTGAAGAATACTGCGTGTTAGTTCCTTGTAATTCTTGGCTGATTGGTCTTGCTCTTTGAAACAGGGCATGGCATGTGTTGGTCGCACAAAGGAATGTACCATTGTCCCCTCAAACCACTATGGACCAATTCCTGGGATTCCGGTTGGCACCATGTGGAAGTTCAGAGTTCAGGTATGAAGCTGAATCCTGGCCTGAGCCACTGTAGGGAAAAATGGGAATGATCCAGCTCTTAAGAGAAACCTGAAACAGTTAATCTTGGCGTGTATGTCACTGGCTATGTAAGTGCAGAAAGGAAAGAATTCTGGCTTTGTCTAGACCAAGTGTTCCATAACTAATGCTGCATTGTCCAGGCATTTAAAGTGTTTTTTTCTTTAGTGCTTTTTTTGGTAACTCAAAAACCCCAAACCAAATGTATTTGTTTCCAGTGGTTTGTCCTGGAGATGTGTAGTATCTCCCAGTTGTTCTTCTGGTAAGGGTCTCTCCCAAATATCTAGATACATTAAACAGAAGGTTTTCTCATCCTGTCAGAAAGTTGGGGAAGAAAAAGCACTGACCTATCCAGATCTTGTTTTCAAGTATTAGGTGAAGGTTGCTATTGCAAGTCTTTCAAAACCAATCCTCTTATACAAACATTTAATTCTAATATCCATATTATTCTTAAATTCCTGGAGCTTTTGAATAAGCAATCTCAGTGAGAAAGATCCAAATTTCTAAATTCACATCATAAAAAATATCTGGCTTATTTTTTAAAAGCATTTTTCTTTTTCTTTCCTCTACCTGGAGCTCTTTGGAGGATAGTGGTGAGAACAGTTTCACCCTGTAATGTATGCAAAACAAATCTGAAATAGTACTATTAGTTAATTTAGTTCCAAGACCAATGGGTAGTCATGTTGTTCGTAGCCTGTTGACAGCAGTTGCCTAGCAAACTTTTTTTTTTTCAGGTGAGCGAATCTGGTGTTCACAGGCCCCACGTAGCAGGTATACATGGCAGAAGTAATGATGGTGCCTATTCCTTGGTTCTGGCAGGAGGCTACGAAGATGACATAGTAAGTGAATCTTGATTATTTATGCCTGAGAACCAATCTACCTTGTAGTTAAAACAAAGACTTGGCCTTAGTTACTTTTTACACTCTCTATCGGACATTTCCCCACCTTGATGATACTTAAGTTCTTCAGAAGAAAACTATGCAAAGGCAAACTACAATCCAGTAATATGTGCCAACCTGAGAAACAGGATCATCTAAATAAAGCTTAATATCCATATGTCACCTTTAATCCAAGAGTCCTTAGCTGCCCTTTCAGGGTCTCCATTGCATCCACAGTTTGAACAGAGTCTCACGGTATATGCTGCTGGATCTTCCTGCATCAGAAGAGTGTTCAGAACAAAACTAGGGACAGAGGTCCTACTTCTGAACATGCTATTTGGTTCTGCTAGCCAAACCTAACCCTTGCTAGGCTGCACCAGGCTCTACTGCTCATTCTTCTTGCAGGTCACCAGTGCATTGCTAGCCTGCACCCCCTTACCCGAATGCCTGTTAGAACTCATGTAAAACAGATAGGCACGAATCTCAGTAGTCGTTTTAAGACTTAATTCTGCCTGCAGGGTCATGTACAGTGTAAGTACTGAGGCACAAGTTACGTTATCCTTATCTGGAGCATGCCCCTGCGCTTCCAAGCAGATGCTGTGCGAGTGGGGTGCTGCTCTCTTGGCAGAGGTCTCTGCACTTAAAGTGTGTGACAAGGCAACAATTGTCACCCTGACTCTTCTCTTGGCAGTATAAGAGAGGACCATAAACTGAGTCTGGGAGCTTAAATGGAGGAAGCATCTTTCCTTTTTTGAGAATACCGTATTAAAGCTACCTGATTAAAAAACTCTAATGCTTTTACTGAATTATTTTTGTGAATGTGTCGAAACCATCCGTTTCAGGATCATGGAAATTCCTTCACATATACAGGGAGTGGAGGGCGCGATCTTTCTGGAAACAAACGCACAGCGGAACAGTCCTGTGATCAAAAACTCACCAATATGAACAGGTCAGCACCATTCACGCTCTGTTCCTAGCCTTAGTCGCTGGCAATTTGTCAACCTGAAAAATTGGTTGTCCTGTTTGTATCAAAAGAAACTGGCTAAGTGGAAAAACTGTCAAAATTAGGTTTTGACTGTGTTGTAGGCTGCAGATCAGTTGCACAATGGAAATGCTTCTTACAGTGCACTATAAATGAAACAGAATTGTAAATGGTATTAATCTCACAATTAATATTGACTGAAACTTAAGGAACAGAGTAGTAAATTAGTGTAGAAGTCTTCATACTCTCTCCTGAAGACCTTTGCAGCCACTGGTCACCTTGGGAGAGCAGATAATTTGTTATTCTGAACTGTTATTCTTACAAATCGATGTGGACTTGTGTGGAGGAGGTGTTCCATGCAATTACATTACGGTAATGTAATGAATAATCAGCATATTTTAAAATGTCGTCCCCAGTCAGGAGGCTTAATTACTATTTCCCAGAGTTCTCCGTTATACAAGATAGTTGAAAGTGTTACTGTTTAAGACAAACAAACAAAAGCCAGGCTACATCCTTTTTCCTTGGAAGAGATTCAGAAGGGGCTCCTTCTGTATCTGCAAAGAGGCCGTAGCTTCCAGTTTTTTGGTAGCCATTGCTGTGGTTCAGCACAATGCTGGTATGCCGCTACTCTTAGTATTGTACTCAACTGTATCAATGTGTTGCTCTGAGTAAAATAGTATATTTTAAATTTATTGCTCCTTAGTAGCTGGTTTACCATGCAAGCTTTGTTTTGCTTTATCCTCCCTCTGATTCTGAAGAGTTCTAAGTTGATTGGACTTTCTCTTACAGAGCTCTGGCTCTGAACTGCAGTGCCCCCATCAATGACAAAAATGGAGCTGAAGCCAAGGACTGGAGAGCTGGGAAGCCAGTCCGAGTGGTGAGGAATGTAAAAGGAGGCAAACATAGTAAATATGCTCCTGTAGAAGGGAACAGATATGATGGAATATATAAGGTAAGAAGGATTTGAATTTGCCTACTGAATTAGGGAAAGATAATTTGGTTATGGCCAAGGGGTTTTTATAGTGTATGATGGGCTTGCATCTGACTTTTTTAGGTTGTGAAATACTGGCCTGAGACAGGGAAATCTGGATTTTTAGTGTGGCGTTACTTACTTAGGAGGGATGATGAAGAACCTGCTCCTTGGACCAAAGAAGGAAAGGACAGGATGAAAAAGCTTGGCCTAACAATGCAGGTACTCTTTTGGAACATCATCAGGGTTACCATGGACAATGAACTTAATGGATAGCAGGAATTTTTCTATTATACGTTCTTACTGAGGATGATCCCTGCGTAAGAATCAAGACATCCCCCTTAGACTAAGGGAGACACAAGTGCTTTCCGTCTTGTGGGTTGTTTGTTTTCTTTTTACATCAGGAGGCTAAATGGACAAAACTCACTTTCTTGTATAGAATTTCTACAGTCTGAATAAGTGTTTTGCAAAAGCAGGGATCTCTTGCTTAAAATAGAGAACCCCTGGAGCAGTTCTCCAGAGGTCATTCTTCTGATCTGTAATAGTCCATAAGTATGAACTGGCGTGTTTGCACTGGATGCTTTTTGTCTTGTGTTTTCTTGTAGTATCCTGAAGGATATTTGGAAGCTGTTGCAAACAAAGATAAGGAAAAAGAAAATAATGGAGATGATGAGTTTGATACCCCGGGGAAAGGAAAAAGGAAAAGGAAATCAGCAGGTTTGTGGAGTAGGCAAGTGGATATAGAAAGCCTTGTAGGTTTTTGTGCATTTTACCTAGTTACTCTTTTCTGGTTGCTTTTTGTTTGTTTGTTTAAAAAGTTGTTGTGTTTTCTTTCAGGTGGGGAGGAAAAACTCATTACCTCTCCTACAGGGACTCCAAAGAAAACTAAAGTTGAGCCATACAAGCTGACATCTCAGCAAAAATCTCTTATAAAAAGTGATGAAGCCAATGAAAAACTGTGGAATGAAGTACTAGAAGCTCTCAAAGATGGACCGGTATATCATGCTTTTTTTCCCCCAGTAATAAAGTGACAACTAACCAGTGTACTATCCCTAGACACAAACCTCTTGGCTGCATTAAGGAAACAGCCTCAGACCTATAGCGTTTTTTTAGCGTAGACATCCACAGCATAACTTTAAAACACTGTATTTGAGGTCAGTAAGAAGAGTTATCAGAACTTGTTTAATGTAACTATTTTTTTCCTTGTTGAGCTTTGTAGAAAAACTTTCTATGACTAAAGTAAGCCCTTGCATTTAACGGGAGGTGTTTGAGTTTTTTTGGCTGTATCTTTCAGAGGGTAGTAGCAGTAAGTTGATTCAAATGTTGTCCTTACAGAAATTTCTAAGTAAAGTTGAAGAGGCCTTCTTGTGTATTTGCTGTCAGGAGGTTGTGTTTCGGCCAGTCACAACTGTATGCCAACACAATGTGTGCAAGGTGAGTAAATGATAGAACTGCTGTCGAGTTCTGTTGAGCCAACGAGCTTTGAGCTGACTTGTTTAGTGGTGAGAGAGAGGTGGGGGGGTTGGTTAGTTTGGGTTTTTTTGCCAGTAATTAGTCTTTGTCCTGGTTTCGGCTGGGTTTATATGTGAAAACTTCATGATTTGATGAAAGTTCTTTGGCATAGAAAAGTCTGCTTTAAAGAAAGTTCCACTATTGTATGGCTACTATCTGATTCTTTTAAAAGATGACAAGAGCTTCTCTGCAGGCTCAGTAATACTGCTAGGTGACACTGATGGATTCGACAGTGTTACAGAATGTATGGGGTTTTGCTTTGTTTTTTGAAGAATGACGTGAAGTGTTTTTGCAGAAGCTCCAACAGTCTTTAACAGCTGCGGGGGAATTCTTGATCTTTAGAAATGCAATTGAATGAAATATCTCTACCATATACCTAAATATCTCTACCTCTACCTAATATACCTAAATACTGTGTCCATGACTAATGTGCTCTGTTGAAGTGCACGTGCTATTGCACGTAGTGAAGGAAGCTTTCTCTCCAGCTGCCAGCCTTGCATTGCTCTCGGCATTTCTCAGCTCTTGTCAATACCTGGGTGAACTAGGATGTAAAAGGAATCTCATTCTCTCCAGTGGGGGCTTTGTAGAATAAGCTAAACTGTACATCTCTCTTTCTTAACCAATTACTTTTTTTTGTCCTTCACCAGGATTGTTTGGATAGATCCTTCAAAGCTGATGTGTACAGTTGTCCAGCCTGCCGCTATGATCTTGGCAAAAATTATACCATGCAAGTGAACGAGACACTGCAGACCATTCTAACTCAGCTCTTTCCTGGATATGGCAGTGGACGGTGATTCTGTAAAGCACTTCTAATTTTCTTTTGTTCAAACTTATTAATGGGTTTTCAATGGGCTTAATTTAAAAAAAAAAAGTAGTCTGTGTTCTCCCAGACCCCTAAAAAAAGTTTAAAGTCTTCCTTGTTTTTAAAAAACTATAAACTTCAAGGAATATCCTTTTGTATGTTCGTGATTTTGTTTCTGTTCTAAATGTTGAACTTTGCAGTTGTTTCCCCTCCTCAAAACTGCCATTCATCAGCACAGAATTATTTTTTTAAATGGACTTACAAAGTGCTTCCGGTAAGGCTGCTAATGACTATGAAAGTTCTTAGAGTGCCCTCTGTGCCCCCTCTTTTTTTTTTTTTTTTTTTTTTTTTAATTTTTTAATTCAAAAAAATGGCTTGGTTGCTAGAACAATCTTCAATGTTTGGGGATTTGGCCATAAAGGTATAGACTTGTGCATCCCTTGGCAGCATTTTGATGCTCAATTTGTACAAGATGGTTCCTGGCTTACGATCTTTTTACCACAAATGGGTATTTGCTATTTTTTTCAGGAACTGTTTTTTATACATTTGACAAACCTATCAAAAGCCATTTCCTGCTAATTTTGTATTTCAAAAAAAAAAAGCTGCTTGCGTATAGCTAAGTGGCTGGAGCAATATGAAGTACTACCTCAGCTGGACTTCTTTCTTATTACGGAACTATTTGTTCAGCCAGGTGCTGTCTTCTATCCAGAAATGCCATTGTGGAATATACTAAAGCCATTCTTAAGTGCCTTTCGTCCTTTTCTGAAAGACTGGGCTCTGAACCACCATATATATATTTTTCATAAGCACTGAATTGTTTAAACTTGCCAACCGGATTTTATTCTTTGGGTAAAATATAACACTGTAGCTGTATATGATTAGCATGGATTTGCAAACTTTCAGGTTTCCTCCTAATGCTAGGTGTATTATGGTAACATGACTTTTTTTCTTTGTTTCGCTGCATTTCTACCTGGAAATGGAGAATAACCAATTCTGACTTTTTTTATGAAACATTTTGTTTATTGTACATGACACCGAGAAGGCTTACTTTTGTGAATGGGTTGTCTTTTTCTTACATTACCAAAGTTTGCAGTTTAATACCTCAACAAGACAGGGATGTTTTTAATCACACTTTACTGCAGACAGACTGGAACAAATGTGCCTATTTTTGGTTTTCTTAACTCTTACCCTTTTTAAAATTATAATGTTAATATGTTAGGGAAAAAAAAACAACGTTTTATAGGATTTTTTCTGAATTTGTCAATTTTTTGTACAATGTGCAAGTTGAAGTTCTCAAAATAAATATCTTTTCAGATGAAAGTGACTGTTTTCCTTCAATTCTTTTTATCTGAAGCAGGTTTCCAGACCTAATTGCTTGTGCAGGAATTTGTAGTTATGTTCCGTTATGCCAAACTTTTATTTTCTAAGGCCTATAATTTTCATTATGATTTTTCACTACAAAGAAATTGGGAAAATACTAATTTGATATTCTTGTTTTCAAAATATTTGCTTCTAGACACTAGTGAAAGGCATCTGTTACGTTCAACTAAAAAAACAGAAATTCCCAAATTCTCTCTCTTTTGGGGGCATAACTTATGTTAGATTGCCACAGTACTAAAATCCAAATATCAACTGGCAACTGGAATTGCCTGCACATCTAATGAAGACCAAAATTGTTAGAACTGCCATGTCATGCATCATATTGGAGGTGTTTATAGCAAGTAGTGTGAGCATCTCCATCAACTTACCAAACCAGAGAAATAAATTAAAACACTGAGGTTTTCATAAACAAATGCAGATGAAGAAAACATACAGGCATTTAAGATGTTAAAAACAAAAGCTGTGAAATTGTGCAACTGCTGCTTAATCTGCCCTCTTTAAAATAAGTTTATTTTAAGATTAGTGTTAACGTTAAACACTTTCAATTTCAGGTATTTAAATTTCATTGAAAATGTCCTTCCACTTTTTATTCTATATTGTGATGAGAAGAATTTGGGGTGAGTGGGCAAAACTGAGGAAGTGTGTGTGTATTTAAATTGAAAGAACCTATTACTATGACTTCCTTAGTATATTGTTTTTGTTATTATTTGGAATTTGGAAAACAAACTTTATTTTCCTACATAGGTTTCAGTGTACTGTTCTGGGTTTTAGTCTTTATTTAGCATGAATTAGGATTTCTCTGCAAATTAGATCTCAACCAGGAAAATTACTGTGCTATAAAGTGAGCTGGTGTGTGGCTTTGGCTATGAAGGGATTGTGTGTTTTAATGGTAGAAATCATTAGTAGGACGATGCTTCATTTCCCGTACGTACTTGTGTACATTTGTGTTGTGAAATTCTGGAGTAAAGATCCGATATGTGATTTGGTAAAATAAGTGTTTAGTGGATAAGGAATTGGGAAGCAAGAATAACCATGTTGTAATAAAACAACGCAAGGATCTTTCTTCTATTTTGGGAATTCTCATCTCGCTTCCCAGCAAGTGTACAGAATGGATCGTCTGCACAGTTTGATTGAGCACAAATTACAAAATGTGCCTGATAGTTCTTCATCCTGGCAGGCTTCCATGGTCCTGTAACTGCAGCCAGCTTGAAAAGTTACCTGTTGTGTGGTGATGGTGAGTGCTGGAGCTCAGGGTACCGGTACAGGTACTCACCACGACCTGTGGCATCTCTGCAGGAGAATGGGGACATGGCAGCTCTGGGTCAGGTTCTCTGGCAGGAGAATGCCACCCGCAATCTGTCCGAAATCAGGTTGTCATACTAGCATGGTACTGCTGTAACTTCTGGGGGGGAAATGGGAATGACGCGTGGGTAAATCCCACTGCTTTTAAAGAATGAACTGGTGGGGGAGGTGGATTCGGTGCACTGTCAGTAGATGATTGTTAATTTTTTTTTTTTTTTTTTAAAGCTCTAGCTCCTGGAGCCATGAGAGATGGGGAGCCTAAAACTACTACCTGGATATTGTGAGAACTTGAGCATGTACCAGCTGAACACCTCATCTCATTTTTTTATGTTCACGTGCTGTGGGCCCTCAGGTCCCGCTGGGGCTGCTCATCCCTTCAGGACTGGCTGTCTCAGGCAAAAGAGAGGGTGCGGGGCTGGGGCTGGTCTCCAAGCTCTGCCCTGTGTGATGAGCTTGTTGAGAAAACCCAGTCTGGCTGGGCATTGCTGGCGATTTGACTGTTTTGCTGTGAAATATCTATGTGCCATCTTTAACACCTTGTGCTACCCCTGCTCCAGGTTTTCCTCAGGGGCAGAGTAACGCTGGCAGCCCTGAGGGCCACGGCCAAGGTGCAGCTTAGGCCTGTGTGGGTCCACCTCAGGGTAAGCCCCCTTCAGGGTGCGATGCCACGGCCCCGAGGCATCGCCTGGCGGAAAGACGATGGACTGGGACAGCAGGGGAAGGTTAACCGTGCTCCTCGCCGGACCCCGCGCCCACCTGCCCGGCCGCCATGAAGCCGTCACAGGCCGCGGGGGGTAGGGGGGCGGGGGCGGTCCCTCCCCGCCCCATTGGCGCAGGGCGCCCGCAGCCCCCCCCCGCGCGCTGCTGTGCGGCTCCTCACGTACTCACCGCCCCGCGCCCCCGCCGGAGCCCAGAGCTGTGGGGCGCTGACGGGCACCTCGCACCGCCTATCGAAGCCCGCCTTATCCCTCTCTCGCCCAATAGTAGCCGAGGGCGAGGCGCCGTCTCCCACAGGCCGTGTTCTATTGGCGGAAGGCGACTGAGCGACGTGAGAGCGACCGGCTGCCCCGCCTGTTGGTGGGCGGGCCGTTACTCGGCGCAATCCGCCAATCAACGGATGCACTCGTCTTGTTGTTCGGTGACCGGCTCCGCCATGGGTAGCAACGGCCGCCTCTCACCGGCGATGCGCCCAATCGCTGCGAAGGTGGTGTCGGCCGCAGCCAACGAGCGGGGCGAGGAGGCGGGCGGCAGGTGCTGGCCGCGGGGTGCTGCGCTCTCCTCGCCGCCCCCCTTCCGCTCTGCCCCCCGCGCCGGGCCGCTCGGCGCTCTGCTGACGGGCAGCCCGGGGCCGCCGCCGCCGCCGAGGGGGACCGCCCGCGGGCTCAGGTACGGGGGCGGCCGGCGCCTGCCTCTCCCTCCCTCCCCGCGGGGGCCTGCCGCCGCCTGCGGCTCCACCCCCGGGACCGCGGCGCCGGAGCCCCCGCAGCTCGGCGCTGCCCACCCCCCGGAGCGCCGGGCTCCGTCCCGCCGGCCTTCCCCCTCCCTTCCCCGGGCCGAGCCCCTTCCCCACTGCCTCTCCTCAGCGACGGGCCCCGGCTTTGCCTCTCGCTTCCGGACGGCGGCCCACCGCGCCTCCCTCGGCCGGCCGGCCCTCCTCCTCGCGGCCCGGCCCTCGGCCGCCGCCGCCGGGCCCCGGCCCCGGGGGGGACCGGCCTGTGCAGCCGGGGGACGGGACGGGCCCGTGGCGGCCTGCTCCTCCCGGCCCCGCCGCCCGCTTTGTCTCGGGGCGGCGCGGTGGGAGCCCCCCCCAGCCGCCCCCGTACCCGCACCCCGCTGTGTCCCCCTGCCGTACACCCTCCCCCGGTGCTTCGGACCCCGGCCCGGTGTCCGCGGAAGGCTCCGCGGCTGAGCGCCGTGTTTCAGCGCAGGATTTTTGGTGTGGAGGGGGGAGGCCCCAAGTGGTCTCTTACCCCCCCCCCCCCCGCGGGGGTACCGGCAGCGGGCGGCGGTTGCATTCACGGCGGTTGTTCCCCGCGGTAGGGGATTTATTTGTGCGATGGGTGACAAATGGGCCGCTCGGCGATTTACCGCGGGGTTCCGCTGGGTGAAGGGAGATGTTGGCGGCTCGGAGCTGCCGATGGCTCTGTGGTTCGGTGGTTCGTCTCAGGCGGTGTGCGGCAGGCCCGGGTGTGAGAGAACCTGGTGGCATGAACACGACACCGGCATTTTCTCTCTCTCTCTTTTTTTTCTTTTTTTTCTTTTTTTTTTTTCTCCTCCGTCTCCAGAGACTGTCAAAGCCTAGGGCCAAAACTAGGATTTTTTTCCTTTTTTTTTTTTTTTGTAATAAGCCTGACGTTAGACATAGCCATAGTTAACGCAGAGGTCCTTCCTCTTGCCCCTCGCCAAGCAGCCTTGAGCACAAACGTTACAGCGTGAAAAAGTGAGATGATCGGCTCTGAAACAGTTGCTGTCTGCAGAAATTGTTTGTCCGGTCATGCTTTGGTGACTTGCCCTGGGTTTTAGCTGCTCAGTTTGCCCTTTTTTAAGCAATAAAGAGGAGATGTATTAGGCTCTTTTGGGATGTAGTATGTGACGGAAGGGGAAACTATTCAGGAAACCCTTCATCTAAAGGTGGTACTTGGCTTTCCTTTAAAGCTGGCTTTGATTCTTATTCTTGAAGATGGTATATATAGCTGCTTGGGAGCTAGGTATATTGCAAAAAGACTGTTTTGGACCCATTTGTTTTAAAGGGTTAAAGTCACAAATTAGATTTGGTTTTATACACCTTCTTTAACTTTCGTACTTTTTAATAAAAGCTGCTGTAAAGAGGGGGTGCTGTTCAGGGGCACAGACTGTTTTCATGTTGCTGTTAAGGCCTAGAACGTGGGCGTTTTGCGATGTGGCTCAGTTGTCTTTGTGCTGGGGCAGTGCAAATACATTATCATGTTGTATCAAGCTTGACTCTTCCAAAGTTAAGTTCCCTTTAACCAAAACGAGTCAATTGTGTGGAACTCTGTTCATCAGAAACCTAATAGCGTTTTTTTCCCCCTTTTCACACATAATAAGTCACATCTTTCTTACGAACTTTTCCTTTTTCCTGTTCTGTTTCCTTTTCCTGTTTTGTTAAAATTCACGTAATCACTAGAAATGTTAAGAGTAGAATTGAAAACTTACAGTTACATTTTGGCAATTACATAAAATAACTGTTGATGTAGGGGTCATTGCTTTTTGACAGTAAGTTCCTAATTCTTGGGTTCCCCGGGAATAAGTGCAAGAATTGGAGGCAGGTAGCCTGATTCCTCCAGTGCCAAAAGGAATCGGCGGCTGTTTCTTTCTCATTAGTGGTAGGAGTTACTCCTATGCAAAGTATATGTAGGTTGATTCCTTGTTACAGAGCTACTGTTCACGCCTAAGATGCTCACTGAAACATCTTTTGACAGAAAAATGCTGTTCAACACTCAGTAATGTATTACTCTCTCGCCTACTTGAAAAGAGATGATTCACTTAACCGATCCAGTGGGACCGGAATAGATACAGTCTTGTACATTAGAAGTTAGTTTTCTCAGCAAGTTAGAACACATGGGCGCAAGAACAAAGTACACAGGTCTGATATTTGACTTTAGGGTCAACATAGGCTTTTATAAGTCAGACCTTACATACATAAGAGGTTTCATCAGCTTTTGATGAGAAGTTGATAGCGAAATGCACTTTCAGGGAGAATCCCACCTATTTCCTCTAGATAATGCTGGTTATTGCTCTGAGGCAAATACGGTACTCAGAACTACTTACCGGCCTCTTAAACTGAACTGTTGGAGCAAAATGAAGTGAAAACTATTTCTAGTGATACCATCCACTCCTGTCATTTAACAGATAACATAGAGTGGTTGTTTTGCAGATCTGCAGGCACGAGGCGTTTTAAATTATCAAAAATATAGACAACTTCTGAAAACTTTGAACTATTTCCATATAAGAGGTCTCAAGAAATTTTATATGAGTTGGGAAAACCAGTTTGTCCAGACGTGCTGGATAAGCGTGTTAGCTATATGGGGTTTTTTTGTACATCTATCAAGAGTTTTGTATTCTTATTTTCTACTAGGATGTCCAGCTGTAATACAATAAACTATGTGTTGGCATTCAGGTAGCTGTAATTAGCCTTCAAAGTTTACATCTAATTTCGATGAATAGGGAAGTTCACATGTAAGTAGAAATAATAGCTCTGTCTTGCTGAGACAGCCATGCATCAGTTAACGCGTTATGAAAATCTCTTTGCAGTCCTAAGAATTAGAAACTTTATTTCCTTTTAATTATTTCTAGGCAATATAGAAGAACTGCGGACTGGTGAATTTTGCACCCTTTCTGACTCACTTTTTAATGTTTTACCATGTGCCGTTGAAAAGGATTTGCAATGCCTGTTACTGTCTGTCCGTTCGTTGTCTGCTTGTGCTATACGCAGCATTACTTGGAATATAGCATCTGTTAATATCAAAGATGGATGACAGCTAAATATGTCACTGCAAGTGCAGGATTTGCTTAATAGATTTGGATGCCATCAGGATTCTCTGTGGCTGTGCAAGGCACTGTCTGAAGTAATTATTTGTCATCTATTTAAGAATCAAAAGATGGTTTGTCCGTTTGGTGCACGAGCAAACTGAAATCCTTGAGAACTGCGAAATATTGGCAGAAATCTTGTCATTGTACATAGGTTTAGTGATGTTAATGTTGTGTTACCGTTCTCAGTATAAAATCATTGTGGGGTAAGAAGGGTGTTCTCCCATTTTCAGTACTTTTCAGTAAACTGGTCATTGCTTCGTAAGATTTTTTTTGTCTTTGTTTTGGACCAAATATGTTGTGTCTTGTCACAACTTATGGATATAGTCACTTATTACCATGGCTTAACTAAGGTACTTATTTTCATTTATCTTTTCGTGGAGTAAATTATTCTCTTTTATAAATTAAGCAGTTCCTCAGTTATGTTCTTACTGGATGGCTGATAACACGGGAGAACGCATTTGTATTCTGTTGCAATATTTTTGTGTAGTATAAGGTCCTTACTTGGTCTGTGTGTGCCTCAGTCATGGCAAAAGTAACCTGCAGCTTAATTCTTTTTTTTTTTACCTTTGCTGTTTCGGAAGGCTCATGAACAAGCCACAAGTCCCAATTTCTTGGAAAATATAGGATTGTTCTTTTGTTTCCTAAACCTATTTGATAAAAATACTGTATTTGATTATGGCCTAAGAAGACAATGTTGGAAGTTGGTGGTGTGTTAAGGTGATTTCCTGAGGTGTTCTGATATTCCTTTACAATTTCTGATATGCATTCAGGGTAGTGAGGAGGATTTTGGTGAGCCTCTGTGGGTTTTTTTGTTGTTGTTGTAGATAAGAACTTTATATGAAGTTTGCCATATTTGTTCTCGGTTCTGTGTTGGCAAAACAAGCAGTGCAGCTTTGGCTGTGATGTATGTGTTAAGGTTTGGAGCTGTAGCTTCCAGAGAGAAAAACGGGATAAAACTGAGCTGGGAGAGATTAAAATTGTCTAATGTTACCTTGAAGCTGATGTGAAACTAGCTTTTCCTAGGTTTTCCCCCAGGTTTTGCTTTAGTTTAGGTTTTAAATTCTCTCTCCTTTCAGTTGCAATTTTGGTTTTAAATTCTCTCTCCTTTCAGTTGCAATTTTGGTTTTAAATTCTCACTTCTTTCAGTTGCAATTTTGGTTAAGAAGTGTGAAATGGATATGAAATGAGATATGAAATGCTTAACAGAAGACTGTGGGCTTCCCTCCGCTTCTCTCTGTGACGGTGAGGATTTTAAGTGATTTACAGGTGCAACTGAGGTTGGGTATTCCTGCTAAAGCGCACTTCTGGAGCTGTATGAGCTATGTTATACTTCTTGGTTCTGTTCTTCCGCCTGCTGGCTTTGCTTGTTGCTCAGTCTCTTCCTGAGAAGATAATTTTCTGGCAATGCAGCTGCTCTTAAGGCTGGAATCTGGGTCAGTGTGTCACACCCACTCTAGGCAGGACCTAAAGCACCTTGTACAAAAAATGCAACCAAGATTTTGATTTTACATTGGCAAAACAGTCACAAGCACTTACAACAATCGCATTTGTTGCAATTCTGTTGTACAAAAATCTGAAGCAACCTAGAGAAGTTGAACAAGTTGCTGAGAACATTGCTGCAGGCTTGTAGTTCTGATAGGTTTGCTGAAGGAAGACTGTTGTTGGGAATTAGTCCTCATTAAGGTATTAATCTGATCTAGGAATTGCCTTTTTGTACAAAGCGGTAATCAAGTTTTCTGAAATGCATATGCTTTCTGATAAGAATAATACACTATGGGTTCCTTTACAATATTTTAAGGTTTGCAGCACTGCTGCCTTGGAGTCAGGTGTTATGGGTTGAGACTTTGAATTCTTGTTCAGACTGAACAGGAATACATAAAAAAGTTGTACTTTTTTTTTTTCCTCAACTGCTCCAGGTCCGGGCAGGAGGTTTCTCCTTTCACTGTGGTCTTGCAGTTCAAAATGATGAGCTGCTAAATGCTGTTCTTCATATTCTAGCAAAGTGAACCCAAAGTAGTTTTGTGTACCTGGCATCAAAGATCCAAAGTCACAGCAGAGCTGCCGAGAAGAACCAGTCCAGCTGAAATGCCTTTTTTTTTTTTTTAATACTTCTGTAGCCTTGCAGTAAATATAGTGAAGACAGTAAAAGCAAAAATAACTATCATGTCGTGCAGTAAACTAAAGTTCATAAGATACCAGATACCTGGTTATAGATTCTGTCTCAGTAGTGCTATGCTGATTTGTGTGTTTTTAGTATGAGTTTGTCTTGCATATTCAGTAAAACAATGTATTTGAGGGGGGAGGCAGTTGGGTGCTGATTCTGAATTTAGTCAGAAATAAGCAGAAGGCTGTTGACTACCTTGCTTCAGGCAATAATGAACTGTTCTAATTTCTTACGGATTTATTGCTCTTAAATCTAAACACTTTTTCTGCTTTTAAATGCTGTTTGTGACTAAATTTTGCTGCAGTTTGAAGAAATGTGTGAGTAACTGTACACTTACATAGCTAAGCGGATGTTTTGAGGGAAAAATTTATTTTACTTTAATGAGCTACATATGCTGCTTGATTTCAAGTACAGGAGAATCTGGAATTCTCGAGAAGCCTTGTGGCGTGTAAAATTTAATAGATGATACTCTAATTTGTCAAATCCCAAGCACTGTAGATCTTTATTCGTTGGGCTCATGAGTACTCGCCGTGCCTGTATGGGAATGTTGTCTCCCTGTTCCTCTTTCTCAAATCTTGTGTTATATTTACTTAGGCCTTATGAGGGATATACAAAGCTCAAAGCAATTTGGAGGTTAAAAATGTTACGAATTGAATATATAAATAATTTTTTGGAAAAGGTGCTAGTTTAAAATTCTTGCTGTAATCTTACAGTCATTTAAAACTGGGCTGAGCAACACCACAACGAACTGCAAACTTACAAATTTACGCTTACTTTGTCTAAATGCTGTAATCTGATTCTTGGGAATAAAGGGGAAGAAAGTAAAGTTGTTGCAGCTATGCTTGCAACATATAACTCTTCTCTAAAACTAGTGATATATGAATGCCTGTTTAATATAGTCTTGATGTTTTGCAAAAGTTTGTTTTTTGTTCTACTAAGAAACTTTTGATAGTGCCTGATCCATGAGAATCTGGATGTAAATTTGAGTATAATGCGTTGGCTTTCTGAGAAAGGAAGTAAATGGAAATAGAAGAATTTGCCCTCTAAGTTCCAGCCTAATTCATCAAAAAAATGCCATTTCAAATAAACACATGAGGTTTCCATTAATATTTGCGCTAGGTACTTTGTGGTCAAATAATGAGTTAAAAGTAAATTTAAAGATTTTTTTCATGAACAGGGTTCTTAGCTTATTGTATGTGAAACGCTTCAGAAATACTGAGTCAGAACAAGAAGTTAGTTCAGGCACACTTGAAATCTGTATTTTGTTGTTCTTTTGTTTCATTTTGTAACTTTACAGTATTTTCAGTTGAGGATTGGCTTTTTCCCCCCACCCTTAAACTAAACTTATTTTCATTTCAAGTTTGCCAGGGACTTGTAGTAGACTTGGGCAAAATTCACAGCCCGCAAGCTTTCCTGTTTTCCCATCTGAAGGGATGCAGCCCAAGCCCAGTTACAGGTCTGAGCCTGGGGACATGGTTCCTAAGGCAGAAGTTCCCCCGTAAGCATTTCTCGGAGCCCTTCTGGCAAAGAGCAGAGGGAGGTAAAAACTTGCAACAAGGCTGTGAATCCTGATTTCTTGTGATGCTGCTTGGCTGTCTGATTGACTCTGTACAACATGTTTTTGTTTTTGCTGAGAACAGTGCGCGTTACTGCAGGCGAGGGAGGCTGCTCTGCCTCCTCCCACACTCCATCAGTGCCCGGGTTGGCCTCATCTCCCGGAGAATGGGCATAAAACCAACCCGATTGACAGTTTAATTGAGGACAGTGAGATAAATGACCACATTTAAGTCCTTTGCTCAGTTTTTCAGTTTTCCAAGCACTGACAGAAGTAGTTGTGTTAAAGTTTTGCCCATGCCTGTGGGAAAAACAACGATGTCCTACCAGCCTGGTCTCATTTGAAAGAGGAGCTCTGGGTACAGCTGCAGAGACAGGGCACTGTGAGGTAAGCGATGAGGTAAGGATGGGTTTCCAACGCAGAGTTTCCAGAGAGTGCACGGTGGTAAATGCACAGTAGCTTGCTTCTCAATGACGGTGAAGTAAGGTGCGTTGTGTTGGCTGGTGGGGACCATGTCCAGGTAATGAGGAATTCTTAATATGCTGTCCAGCCTGCCCTAGGATGAGGAATCCTAGGATGAGTCAAACCTCTCTTTTTCTAGTTGTTATTGAAAGGGCGAGGGAGGTTTAGTAGGTGTATTTGGATCAACAGACGTGAGTTTTCAAGGGAAATTGCCAGGTAAGGCAAGAAGACAGAAGGTTGAACAATTTGGGTGTTGAAACAAGATTAGAGAATTTGTTACCAGTGATACTTGGTTTCCTGTTGTGTTACGCAGTGCTGCCAGGCTTTGGCTGTGCTCAGATACATCCAGAGAGTTATAATGAAAAATGGAGGGGAAGGAAGGTTTTAAGATTTTGTTGTTATGATTTAAAAACCTTGCTTAAGATACGGCATCTTTCTTTATCTTTCTAAAGTATTAAAACAGTAAATTATTTGCCTGATAGCAGCTCCCTCCACTCAGGAGTAGAATGCACTCAGAATTTCTTGGCCAAAGAGTGAGCTGCTATGTTTTCAGCATTGAAATGAATAATTAGTTATATATTAATTATTTTTGTCCTTTGTGCTGGATACATCTTCTTTATGTCTTCAATTATCTAAGCTATTTAGATGTGCCTCATTTAGATCTTCTCATTATATCTCCTCTTTTTTTTTCCTCCTCAGTATCTGGGTCTTATTACACTTTCCTGGCTTGGTTTGGCGTGCATTGTCCTTAGATGGTCTCCTGCAACGGTGTATAATTCACTATCCTTACATAGTGTAATGAGCTGTGGAACTTAATTTTCTTAACCGCTAACAGCAGTTTTACTGGTGTTACAAGTGCAGTGATGTTTGTTGTCTGCATTGATTAAATTAAGAGTTAGTAGGTTCAGTGTTCTGTAATAAAAGGGCAATTTGACTGAAGAGCACCAGTAACCCTCAATCCATTTTTAGGCATGTACAAACTCCAGTCTATGTAGGAGATAACAAGCTCTCCCGTTTGCGGAAGAGAGACTATGTTGTAGGAGGAGCATTTGTTATAAGGGTGCCTTCTAGAAAAGTTTAATCCACTAAGACTTTTCGTATAACTGTTTCAGATGTTTGAAACTCTTTGTTGCGTGCTGAGACTGTGGTTTGAGATGGTGGCTTTGCACTGTTGCTGTAGAAGTCCTACCTCTGCAACCACACGCTTGTTTTAAAGCACAGCCATGTAACCGGAGTCAGCTCCCTGATCGTTTTGCACTGTGGCACCACAAATCATCATATTTGGCACAGGAGAAGAACAAATGGCCGTGGATGGGAGCTCAGTAGCTCTGCAAGTTGGTACTGCTGTGAAATTTCCTCTTGCTTCAAACTGTGGCCAGTGCTTTGTTTATTCTGTGAAATTTTGATGGCTGTGGTTCTTTTTTCCTTCAGCAGGGTGTGATACCGGTGCCAGCGTGTATGCCCACCACCACTGCACGCAGGCTAATGTGTGTGTTTTCTGCTCTGAGTTGGCAGCAGGTTGCAGGGTGGGCTCGGGAGGATATTTCCGTGTGTCTTTTCAGCCCCTTCCAACACAACCCAAGTGAAATCTTGTGGAGTCGCTGTGGATGCTCTATATCCTCTTTTCACACAGTTATTTTTGCTGCCTGTGGCTTCCATGCAATGGTCTTGTCTACCAGATTTTGAACACCTACTTTCTCCTTTTTTGCTATAGGCATATGTTCCACAGCGCTTTTTCCTTCATCTTTTTGAATTTTGGTTGTCTGCCTTCAAGGCCTTTGGGAAAAAGCTAGTGGGAGTTTTTGTGAGGTTGAGGGTGGAAAACTGCACCTTTGGAGAGACAGGAGGTCATTCAAAAGTGGTTTTGCCAGTTGTATACAGTGTAACGTACATGGTAATAGGGCATACATCACTTGGGTAGGAGTTTACCTTTAGACCTGATGCCTTCTTTAAAGGGCTCTGAAGGTACATGCGTTCTGGTTTATCGAAGAAACCGATAATCCCAGAGAGCATATTAAGTTTGTTTAGCAAGATTAAAGATCGTCTTCTACTGTTACTGTATTGTGTCCTCTGTGATAAATTCTGCCGTGTTTTTACTGTTCAAATCCGGATTGATAACGGAGGATAACCAGCAGGACTGGTTTGTTTTACATTTTCAGGCGTGTGCCCTGGGTGTAGGTACAGTATTTAGCTCCAGCGCTGGTGCCCGAAGGCAGGTTTGTTTCCGCTAATAGTCACTACCTTCAATCAAAGTTACCCCCTGACTCAAAAGCAGAGGAGAATGAGTTGGCGTTATCCACTCCTCCAAGATCAATAGCAGGGGAGCAGTGGGGAACTACTTGAAAGTCCCAAGCCTTTCCCTGGAGGAAGGATTCCTGGTCCTGTAAGTCCTTTAGCAAGCACGAGTCATTGATCTCTGCTGGCTTTCTTGGGCTTTTTCTCTGCTGTACAAAGGTTTCAATCAACAGGTGTAGGATTTCAGTCACAAAAGTGTCTTGGTTCACATCAGTTTTAGAGGGAAAAGTCTCATGTAAAAGTCACTGAAATTAAAAACTCAGCTCTTTGGGTCCACCGAGATCCTCTCTCTGGAGACAAGTTTTAGTGTTTCCTTAGCGCAGTTGCAAATTAGAAGGTTTTCACAATGTTTCAGGTTGTTACTCTCTCTTACAAAGAAACAGAATGCACCCAGCTGAGAAAAATAACTTAAAACTTCTTTTCAAGAACTAATAGGGGGCTTAGACCCTTTCTGCGAAATCATCCTTTTCAGTATTAATAGTGAAGAGAGAAGAGTTTGTTCACATCGTCACCGTCCACCCTGCTGCACAGCACAGCCGTGAATGAAAAATGCTTTCAGTGTTCTCAGAATAGTCAGCTTCTGCTGTGAAATCTTCTTCAGTGGTGCTGGCGAGCTTATTACAGCACTGTTTTATTGAGGCTGTCTCCTGAAAATCGCATAAGGAAGCTGCAGTGTGGCTGGGCTGCCATCGCAGCCCTGGGCTTGTCCCGCTGCCTTGGCCTCTTGTTCTCCATGATACTGGGAGCTGGGAAGGAGGTAACAGTAAATACTGCCACTATTTACCCAAAATACATTAGTGCTGCTGTGTGCAAAGTAGTTAAGAAAGAAATTATTTTCTCCTGAAGCTTTCCTGTGGCTTGGGTGTTTCAAGCTCCTTGGGGGGAAGCACGTACAGGCAGGGGCTTTGGACGCTTCTCCAACTGAAGTAGTTGAACTGATTCTCCCTTCCCGTGTGCTCTATGGCTATTTTTTTGTAGTAGCCTAATTAGTTTAGTTAGATGAACGTACATTGCAGGAAACATTATCTAGGGTAGGTGTTAAGGTGTTCCTTAGGATAAAGAGATGGCATTAAACATGGAAAAATCTGTTGTGCTTTGCTGCCTCTGCACTGCAGAGTTCCAGAGTGCCAAGCAACGTTGCTTGTATTGAGGCAGGTAGACCCTTTAATTGATTGATTAAGCTTTGCATGAAGTAATTTTTGACACCCCTCCCCCCCCCCGCTTCTTGGAGCATGTATTTTGACTCTTCGCTCCCAGTTCACAGAATAAAGATTGGAATTGCTGGAGATGATCGTGAGGAAAAGATGGGATAAAACCTGGCTTTGACTATTTTTTTTTCCCTGCTTGTGACTAAAGCTGCAAATACTGGGAAGGCATCCCTGGAGCAGATGGTGCTGGCACGGATCCTCCTCAGGACAGAATTCAAGTTCCTTTCCCTGAGCCAGATACTCCCGATCAGCCGGTGCGCAGTGCTGTTGCAGAGCGTGACTTGGTGCTTCCCGCTCAGCTGAACTTTTGTGGCATTTCTAGACCCAGTTTAAAAATAGCAGAAGTATTCTCAGTAAGATTGCATTGGAATAGAAGTTTGGGGATGGCTTCTGTCTGCGTCCCACTTCTCCAACAGTCACTTCTCGTTTTCTTCCAACTCTTCACCAGGATCATCCGTATTTTCCTGGTGAACGATGGTTTTCTTCAGTAGTTTGGAGGAAACCTCCGGCAGATGGATGCCTGGAGCTTATCAGCTCCTGTGGTTCGTCTCGAGGACGGAGATGCTGTTTCCTCTTCTTGTATTTCTGCAAAACATTTGTGTAGTAAATTGTTCTTGTGGGTATAGATCAAATATGTTTCTTATCTTAAAGAGCTGACCCTGAAACATAGCAAATTTTTTTTTCTGTATGGCAAGGTTGGAAATCTCTTCGGGCAGGGCCACCCTGAAGATGGGAGGGGTTGATAAAAGGGTCTTTTTGTTTTAGGACTGCAACAAGTTCCTTTAGAAATGCAGTTGTTAGAAGTATCTGTAGGGGTGAAGGGAGTGAAATGGTGTCTTTTTTCTCAGTTGGTTTTGCTCTGGGATATTGTGCAATATTGGGGTTTATAGTTTGATTTTATTATGGAGTGTGCCTTGCATCTCTGGCTCCTGACTTGCAAAGAGCTCTTCTGACATCGCCTTTAGCTTAGAGGTGCAGTAACGCTGCGGTTGAGGAGGCACTAGGCAGATGCTAGAGGATAGGGCTGCGATTTCATGCATGAAATTCCTTTAAAGACGGCGTTGGCGAAAGGCTTAGACTTGCAGACCACTGTTTTGAAATAAATTTTGCATAAAAGTTACTCTGAAAATTTCTAAAATTTTCTATTTTCTAGAATTTCAAGTCAAAACTGTTCATTTGCCTTTGAAATGAAAAAAATGTTTTACCCAGTTAAAATTGTAAAGGAAACCTTGGTGAGCTGGGTGTTGAGCCTGTCCAAATGAATGTGTGATGTTGTTTTTAATTGTAGGATGCAGACGAGACTATCTGCTGTCTCATTGGAGAAGTATGAGTTTTGTGCCATGCTCACTGATTAAAACACTGATATAGCAGTATTTCTCTGTTTTGTTTTGTTTTTCCTAACACAAAGAGTAATTTTAGTAGCATCTGGAATACTTCTTGGCTAGTTCGAAATAAATTTAAATCCAAACATACTTTGCTTGCGATTTAGAAGTCACGTTTGACATAGTGTTGCTGCACCTTTTATTCCTTAAAAGCCTTGTACTGCCCTCTTGTGATAACTTGAGCATATTGTATGTGCTGTAGCTGCTTTTCTGACATGGAGAATATTTTTGTAGTTATGTTTGCAACTGAAATGCCATTAAAACATTTTGTTTGCCTTATAAGTTTCCAGCATAAACTTACAAAGGTCCATTTTAAAAATTGTGATTTCATCCCGAATTGTTTTGGTTTTTTTTTTCCCCTGCAAATTTTGAAGTAAATTGAGCAATTTTGCTTTTCACATCGAAAAATGTTTTGAAATTGTGCAGCTACATTTCTTTTAAGAATTGTCTGACACTTTATTTTGTCTGTGTACATGGCAAATACAATCAAAATGTAATGAAGCTACATTTTGAAAAACTAATTTTATGATTTTTAATGCAGCCTAGCGTATGGAAAAAACAGAAGAAATAATAACTAATACATTGGCCAAAGCTGTTGGTTTTGTAACTAAATATAGAAAAGGATCAAGCATTTGTGGTGGAAAATGTCGAGGGGCAGCTAGTTCCCTACAGGCACTGAATAGATGCTGAAGGTAGTGAGAAGGTTGTTGTTCGCGAGCGCCATTCTGATGAGACGCAACTTCATACGATGAATGGAGGGGGCAGCGTTAAGTCTATGATCTATATTTAGGCCTATCCGATCTCCCAGATGATACTGGTATCAGGAGTTCGCTGATACTTGACCCTTCGTAGGGCCCTGCTAACAAATAGACTAAGTGGATTTTTGGTCAGAAGCTGTTCATATCCACGTTAGAGGATAGTACTTACAAATCCTTTCTTGGGCAATAGGGGAGAGAAATGAAAAATATATCCATGCCTTTCTGTGAAATTCATTAAAGCATGTAGAAAGAAAACAAAGGTTTTTAACCAGTATTTTTTTTTTCTGCCTCTCTTCTTTCTTTCTCCCTTTTTGTTTCCCCTCTTCAGGCGCTGCCGCCATACTAGAAATATGGGGTCGGAAAACCCAAGTCCGCAGAACCCTGGCTGTAAGATCATGACCTTCCGTCCCACCCTTGAGGAGTTTCGGGACTTTGGGAAATATATTGCTTACATGGAATCGCAAGGAGCTCACCGAGCAGGGCTTGCCAAGGTGAGTTGCGCTGGCTTAGGTAGTCGAAAGCTTCCTGAAGGCTGCCTTCCCGAGGCTCTGCTTTATGTAAGGTGTCTATGAAGTTCTATCACTATGAAAGCAAACGTAGTCAAGCAGAGTGTATTTTTGAAAATTGTACTTGCTGTCTGTTTCGGTTTACCGAGAGAGGAGAGGCAAAGGAGTTGCAGGCCTTTCATAAGAGTGAAAGAAGGATGTCTTTTCCTGATCCCTAAATGGAAAACGAGGACATTCCCAGCCCTCGCAGAGATGGGTTAAGGGTATTTCCATGCCCTGATTCTGTTGCTGAGGGGATAGGTTGGGGTAGCCGTGGTCCTCAAGGGCTGGAGGCATGAGGTTTTCAGCTCCCCCAGAGTGTAGGGTAAAGGATCAAGCTTTTCAAGTCTGCTTAGGTTTGGATGGGGAAGAGGGCCTAAATCATGTCTATATGAATGGCTGCGGACTTTTTTACTCTTACATTTTTAATGTTCTGGGCTACCACCTTATGCTGACTTGAATCTAGACCTGCAAATGTGTCCTGTATGCGTGTGCAGTTCCCAAAATACCTGAAAGCCTTTTTGACCTTCAAGAAGCAGTTCTCCAGCCAGCTCTGAAACATCTTTCTGCTTCCTTCCGATCCACATCTTTACACTGAAACTGATTAAACATTATGAGAACTCTTCATGTGAAGCTTCTAAATTCCAGTACTTGACATACAACTGTTTGGAAAAAATCAGGACTAACTGATTAGAAAGAATATTTCTGTGGCTGTGTCATGTTGCGCCATAGGCTGAGAGAGATCATTTGTTCTGACAGGGTAGTTGTTACGCATGGTATTTAGCAGAACTTAATAGAGCACACAGATAAATAAAGCTGTTAGGCATGAAATAATTCTTATTTCTTCTGAAACATAGGTCAATTACTGTTTTTATTACAGTTCTAAATAGAGCTGGGTATTGATAAAAAGCTCTCTGTGAAATGTTTCCTTGTCCACTCAAGTATACTAGCAATTACATTCCATGAGTCTGCTAGGGTGGATTATTTTAATAAAGGTTGTTGGTGAATTCCAGGTGTTGTAAAGAAATTACTCTACTTGTAGGACTAAATCTGAGCATTCCAAGTTAATTTTTGTGTCTCTCTTGCAACTGCAGTTCAGAGCCTTGTAATGGAAGTAGAGCTCATCATATCCTGGAGGAACCAGGCCCACAAAAATCAATAACTTGTCCTCCAGTTCCTGTAACTTTTTTTGGTTAATGCTTACACCAAATTAGATTGCAGATCCTTTATTTTTTCATTCCACATGCCTGCTGAATGTCCTACTGATTGTTCTCTGATCTTGAGCCTAGAATTGTTGGCAGCTCTTCTGTTTAAAATTGTAGCTTTTTCTTCCAGATTCAGCACTGCTTTGCAGCAGTTTTTTTGCACAGCCTCCAAGAGTGAGAAAAGAGTTCTGGACGCGTTCCCCACGTCCTTTTGTTCTTCCCTACCTCTGCCCCTTTTCATTTAAGGAGTTGGTCCCTGATGTGTCACCTACAAATACAGAAATATCAACAGCAATAATGCAACAGGATTTTGAGCCTTCCTGGTTAAAAAAAAAAACAAATCCAAACAAACAAAACAAAAAAACCCCCACCTCCTCAAGAAAAGCCTAATGTAAGTGATCTTCTAGATAGAATAGTCGTTTAGACCACTATAAAAGGTTATGGACTTGTAGAGATGCAACATACTGATAAAGCTGTTGGAGTCTTCATGCAACTTTGTGGAATGGTAGGTGAGAGAGGAATGCCATTCTGTAGGGAAAGCACGTGCAGTCCTTCTGGCATGCAGCGTATTTTCTTGGTATAACTATATAGCTTTTTATCATCACTGGCCACCTTCTGTGACACTGTACTGATGGGACTGCTAGCAGGCGTGTCAGCTAGTCCTGCACTTCAGCAGATGCAGAACAGGTGTCTTGTCATCTGTGCTGGTAATTTGAGATGCTGCTGTTATCTGATAACCTGCAGCAGCAGGATGAAATACCTTCCACTTCAACAGTTTTTTCTTCTGTAGAGGTTGTGTTTGCCTGTTGTGAAAGTGAAGTGTTTTTTTTTCTTTCTTTCTCCCCCCCCCCCCCCCTTTATTTTTTCCCTTCTTTTCCAATTCTAGGTGATTCCTCCCAAGGAATGGAAGCCCCGAAAAACCTATGATGACATAGATGACATGGTTATCCCAGCTCCTATTCAGCAGGTGGTTACTGGACAGTCGGGGTTATTCACCCAGTATAATATACAGAAGAAACCTATGACTGTGGGAGAATACCGGCGTCTGGCTAATAGCGAGAAGTATGTTTGTGTTAAGCGATGGGCTTACATTGTGAATGGGGAGTTGTGCAGAAAGCTTTTCTTTCTAGAAACAAGCTGGAAAGAAAATGCAGCCTTGTTAAATAGGAAGCATTTCTGAGGAAACAGCTTTTTCTTGAAAGCTGACATCCAGAATCTCAAACAAATTTGTAACTTGGCGGCTTTTGGTGTATCTTAGATCTTTTTCTGGGAGTTGGTATAGAAAGATTCTTCGAAGTCAGTATTTGGCTAAGAATCTGCCTTAAAAGAATGGCTTGGGCCTCAAAGAAGAGCTCTTGGTGTATTAATGGTTGTTCTGGAAAATGTGTTCCATTGCTGAGGTAGAAATACAAGTATCTTGGAGTGCCTGAGGTAATATTAATAACATGAGTGTCTTCCGAAGTGACTGGGAACTTTGCAGAGCGTTTCAGTTAGCTGGGAAAGCCAACTGATACAAGCTGCAGTTGCATCCTTTTTCCAGAGTCACTTTCCCAGAGCTCTGGAGTACCTCGGGTTTTAACTCAAGCATTACTGACATCATGCAATCAACTTTCAAATATTGCTAATACAGCATGTACATGAGTGCTTTACCTGCCTTCAGCTCCCTGTGTAATAACTTCATCTCATGCATCCTTAGGATGGGGATCTGGTGCTTCACGTAAGTGCACCTCCTGTTTGTCAGTATGCACTAAAGGGTTTTGTAGAAAGATTTGAAAGGCAGTAAATTATATAAACCTGAGTAGAATTAAAAATGAAATGCACCTTCAGTAACTTTCTGAGTGTGCCTGCTTTGAAATGCACGCTTCTTTTCAGTTGTTTATCTGTCTGTGATGAGTGTTCCTTAGGACTTCTTACATCCTTATCTTTTCCATGTTCTTGTCAGGTATTGTACTCCACGCCATCAAGATTTTGAAGACTTGGAGCGCAAGTACTGGAAGAACCTCACATTTGTTTCACCAATTTATGGGGCTGATATCAGTGGCTCACTATATGATGCAGTAAGTGAAATGCTCCTCTTTTATTTATTTTAAATATGGATACTCACTTCCTTATTGCTCTTTTCTCATTAAGGAACAGTAATTCAGAATTTATTTGATTTAGCAACCTTAAAAAAAAAAAGGCAAATAATATCTTTATTTTTCCCTCATTACAAAAGTGTGACTAAACTTCCCACCTTCCCCAGAGATTCAGGATAACAGAGTCAATGGAAGCTGTGAAAAGCTTAGTTTTACTAGAAAAATGAGGAAGAAAGTGATTTAAACAAGTTTTTTACGATGTGCATGGCCAAAAATTGTGTATAGCTTGCAGAAAAGGTTGTTAAAGAAAACTGGACTGGTATCATAATGATATGCCCAGATATATGTGATGGTATGCAGGTAGAGTAAAAGTAAGCTACTGATGCTGATCTCTATCATGCTAGGGTTTGATTTTTTTTTTTCTTTTTTTTTTAAGGGGAATAAAATAGAGATTTCTGCTGAAGCACCTTAGAGAGCCAGAAAACAGCATTTCAAGGAATTAGGTCCTTCATCAAAAATATTTTTTTTGATTCTTAACACAGCTAAAATATTTGCATTTGGATTTTTTCTTTGTAGGCAAGTATATTAGGATACGATGCACCTGCGTGCTAAATTGTTTTACAATTCACATTGTTTAAGCTTTTCCTTGGTGAAATTGCATCCTATGCTTAAAGTAATTCTGTTATGGTTTCTTCTGCTGTAAATGATAAAGGTTGGTTATCTTCTTACTCTGTTTAGGCAGCTAATTTAAAGCAGTGGCCTTCCTCTGTAGTTTTCTTTTGAGTGGAAAGTGGCCTTTTTGGAGTGTTGTCTGATTGTCTGCAGTATAAACAGTGTTAATGTAAAAGTGTGTTTTTATTCTCAGTATGGTTTAATATAGAATTAATTGGAATAAACATAGATATCTGAGGTCTTCACAGCCATGGACAGGAAAGTTATCCATAGTATTTGGTGCTTTGATGCGAGTATCGCATTCTTGTCCATGGTATGATTGGGGAAGGTGACATAACCAGGCACAAATACAAGCTTTAGGAGAAGTAGCTACTGCAATGTACTGAATATACATTGTGCTTCCTTCAAGTTCCTATAAGCAGAAATGAAATAATTGAATTACCAGTCACACCTAAAGAACATTTCCTATTCTCCAATTACTGACATTGCTCCAAGCATTGAGGTGTCAGAGTCATGAAGAACGTTCTCCCTCTGTTCTCCTTTTCATCTTGCTTTTCAGCTGCTTCCTTTCTTCAGCCCTTTCCTCCCTGCCCCTGTGGGTTTTTTTTCACGTTGATTTAGAAAGTTCCAAGATTGAGCAGGTTGAGTTTCTCTGTCTTGCAGTTAACTCCACCAAGCAGCACAAAGCTGGGATTGCTTGCATACCTATCAGTTACTTGCATGTATATTAAGTACACTGGGGAAAAGGGGTGTGAAGGAAACTGTTTGTTTCCTTTTTGGAGATTGTATTACTCTTCAGGCAATCTCAAGGTTAAAGATTTGTACCAGTTTATGTGACTTTTTCTATTTCACGTTGAAGTAGAGAAAACCAACTATCAGATTTAGAACTTCTTTTTATTGCTCTTTCTGTTTAAATATTGGTAATAACCAAACTGCCTTCCCCTTCTTCTTTATCTGAAGCACTGAGCTGATATAGAGACTTCTGCCACTTTGGCCACGTTGAAGTCTAGTGTTTCTCATCAGCTGATACATGTTCATCAGGTGAAGAACGTCTGGATGGAATATGTCATTGAGAGAAGTGTATTTTACCCTTAGTTTATCTTATGTTTATTAGTAGAACAGGTACTTAATGGTAGAGTATCACATAGTATAAGTGCCTCTTCAGAGAACACGTTTAGTGAGGAGCTAGTAATCAATCCCTTTGCCACAAAGTAGTGGTAATGCATCCTTTTCATGGTTATTGATGAACACTAAAAGTAAGCTTTCTGGAAGCAGGTGGAATTAAATTAATGCAGATAACACTAGGATATCCACATTTTGAGGCATTGAAAGGAAGCTGTGGGCTATTATTCTGCTTAGCGAGTCCCGATATATTCCAGTATAAAACATTCCTTTTGAATTACAGGATGTGGAAGAATGGAATATTGGCAATCTGAACACCCTCTTAGACATGGTGGAACATGAGTGTGGAATTATCATAGAAGGTGTAAACACTCCCTACCTCTACTTTGGGATGTGGAAGACAACGTTTGCTTGGCATACAGAGGACATGGATCTCTACAGTATCAACTACTTGCATTTTGGGGAGCCAAAATCCTGGTAGGTGATAGAGTACCAATAGATGGTGACTATGTAGCTTTGCCCTCACTTACCCTTTTCTTCAGGTCTACCTAATTCCATCAGGCCTACTTAGTGTCTAACTTCCCTTTTTTTTCTCTCTCCTACTCTACATTTGAAAGCAGTTTTACTTTCTTTCATGCTGACTGGCTTGGAGGCCTAATTCCTGACTTTCTAGAAAAGTAGCAGAATTAGGGAGACTTGTTGAGATTACAAGTGAAAACAGATTTCAGCACTTGGGGCTTTTTGGAAACTAATGCATAGGAGAGCTCTCCCACTAATGTGGGAGAGCAAATGGTGATGGGAATGTGTGGATGCTTCAGATGCACTTCAATACTGAAAGACTGTTGTTCTTGCATTGTGCTGTAGGCAGGAAACATGTTACTTTAAAATTTCCATTTTTTAAATATGTAAATATGCTTACAACTCTGGGACAAGGTAGGTCAAAGGGTTATTTTTTCATGGTCAATTCTTAGAATAACGATAAGCATTTTTCAACACTGTTGATGCATAGACCGGTTGGAAATAACTTTCCACAAAAATAATCAATAGATAAGGATGAAATTAAAAAGCTAGGAAATCTGGAATATGTTACCAAGTCTGTCGTCTTTTTTCTCAACCTATTTAAAAGTATAACTAGAGAGACTTAGCAACCCAGAAGAGCTTTACTGAAGATCTTGATGTGGCTAATAAATATTGACATTTGCGTGCAAATTAGAGCTTAAATGTCACGGTGAAGCTGCTGTCATTGTGCCCTGGCATGGCAGACAAGATCCTCCCATCTCTCTGCAATATGAGTCCCTGGTGACACCAAGTATCTCCAGGCTGTTAGTGCCAGTGGGCATATAAAAGCTACCAACAGCAAAGAGGCTGTAATGAATGGATATAGTGTTCTTTTACAGTCTTGAAAAGGAGTGGAAGGAGGGGCTGAATCTGTAACATTCAGCTATAGTCTTAATGTGAATTGTAAAAAACTTTCCAACATGTCAGAAAATCTGTTTCCCCAGCGTACCCGATTCTCAGTCTCCCTCTTTCAGGCAGATGCAAAAGGATTTTGCGGAATCTCTTGTGATACCTCTGTTAAACAAGCTTGATCTCAAGAAACATATCTCTGGATTATGAATGGAATGTGACATGCTCTCATTTTAGATACTGTCAATTTTTTCCTTCATCTTCAGAAGCGGTTCATCAAACCCGTTTTTATTCGGTCCCTGTCTCCAGTAGGTGGTGACACCAGCACATGAGAAGCTCTTACTCTCCTTTGCCCATAAAGCTCAGTGACCACCAGCAAAGCCGATGCCTTCTTGAGTGTGGCGGTTTCAGCACGTCAGCACACAGGAGTTGGCTGCTCTAAGAGTTGTACGAGCAACTGACCTGAGGTTTGCGTTAGGGTCATGCGATCGTGGCTCTCTCTGACCGCTCCTTTCATGCCTGTGTGTAACCAGTTCTGCCTCATCTGTCTTCGGCTTGCTTTTTGTTCTGAGCCCAGAATAGAAGGTTATCGCTTTCAAAAAAGTAGAAATAAGAGCAGATTACCTTGAAAAGAGAAGCTGGTTACAGCTTCAGAAATAATGGCTGTTCCACAAACTCTCACATTGTGAGCAAAAGGTAGAGAACAGATGTGGTTTTTTTGAGTATTGTAGATACAATATGTGGATATCCACATACTGTGTATATCATAAGGATGAACTCATTGCATGAAGCTGTTGCCTCATCTTTGCTAAACAGTGGTTTTTCCTTATGTCCTTATGTTTGCTGTTGTTTCTGTGGGAAATACGGATTGCATAGTAGAGAAACAAACAAAACAAATCTCCAAACAGTAAAACCCGAAACACCTTTGTGTAGCGTGTTTGTGTGAAGAGGTTAAGAATCAGAAAGAAGTGGAAATTATAGATGGGAAATTGTGGCAAATATCGGATCTTAGAAGTTCTTGGTAGCTTTTATTTCTGTCTAATCTTCTGAGGATTTTGGGGAGATGCTGAGGAACACCTAATATTCCCCTAAGAGGGGTTTCAGTTGTTGAAGAGTTCAGTCACTGTTGCTTATAATTGGAATAGAAAAGAGAAATCATAAAATCTTTTTGTAAAGGAGCTCAGGTGTTGCTGGTTAAAAATCAAAGCAGGAACATGCTCTGCACCTGGTTGGTTTTTGGTTTGTTTGGTTATTGGTTTGGTTGTGGTTGTTTTTTTTTTTTTAGAAGGTGCTTTTACCCCACTTAAAAAGGAGGGGAGGATTTTTATCCAGCCATTCTATGTTTCTATAGTTCTTTTACAGTAACTAGCTCTATAAACCCTACATGGTTGGGGGAAAATGAGGATTTTGAGGACAGACCATGTTTCGGGCAAAACATTTTCCCGTTCAACTGAGTTTTCTTACATAGATGACAGTGTGTAACACAAAACTAGATGTATTGTGACAGGATGCCACTGCTGGTTTGGCAGGCCTCCCTGCTGTTCCCTTAAGCATAAGGCAAGAGTATGCCACTTGCCCAAGTCATTTCTTCCTTGTTCTTCACTATGACAGCTTCTGTTAATGAGTTCTCAAGCTCTTCTGTGAACAAGCATTGGCTTCTGAGGAGTAAATCTGAATACCCCTTTGAGCAGACCTGGAACTTTCCCCATACCCGAGCAATCGCCCGTCTTCTGGTTGCGATTGCAGTCATCCCAGAGCTCAGTTGGGGGAGCTCTTGGACTTCAGTGATGAAATTCCAGTGGTGCAGCCTGGCTTTACTCAAAGATGGCTAAAATGTTAGTTCTGTTTTTCTGGCACCACCTCTGTGGAAATTTCCCAGCTTCCTTCATCCTTTTTATAGACTCTTTGACTCTGACAGTGATCATCTTAGAAGCACCTCGGGGAATAGCGGGAGTGTGGAGAGTTACGAAGTCTACCAGTTTGGGGTTGAGCTCTAAAATAAGAGGCAGAGTTATTGTTGGGTTGTCAGAGATATTTATATAGTGAAACCAAGGACTCTCTGCATTGGTAGTATTCTGCCTCAAAATTGTCTGTTAAAAACCATAACTCTTTGTTCATGTCTCTCATAAGTTATCTTAGGCGACTTTAATGCAGGCTGTGCAACCAAAGCCCCGCTTTGCAGGGTAGCGCGTAGGAGCAGTGAGAAGCCACCAGCTCTGTTTCCTTATGAAGGCAAGGTGAGAAGGAAATCGAGCCGATTGAGGTTGCGTCCCAGACCTCATTCAAGTGGGTTCTACAAGAAATCTCTATGTTTATTTGCTATGGAAGAGGTGAAGTACCTTCTCGTGGAGGTCTGGATGATATGGTCAGACCATGAGAAGCCACCTCAGTGGACAAAGATAAGCTGAGAAAGGAATCTGTCTCATGGATCAGGGAGGATGGTTACTGAAGTATTATTTTGTATGTATCTTCCATTTCTGTCTTTGGAATTTTGGGCTATACCTCTTACAAAACGGGTACTTTGGGGACTGTTGGGATTAGAGTTAAAATAAATGTCTGAGGCTCAACAACTGAAGATGGCTTCTTTGTACAACCTAATGAGCATCTGCTTGGTCATACAACTCCTTGATTAATGTGTGTCTCTGTCACTGCAGAGAAGTCCTGCTGCCAATGCCTTCGTGTACTGTTTCTTTTCCATAAGCAGAGTAGAACAGGCTGCAGCAATATGAGTTGTCTACACAGTTGTGTCACTGGAGATGCAGGTTGAAAAATTGTTCAGCACTAGGTGAAGTACTTGAGCACTAAAGGGTCATCCAGTGATGAGGGAGAGGAAAGGGGTTAATGGAACGCAGCTTTTTTCCTGTTTCCAGTCTCATTAAATGATTTATCTACGCCTGTAGATTGCAATGCATTTATTTCTTAAATTCTGTCTTGTTGTACCAGGAAGAACGAGCACTGTTACATGTCTTTAGCCATAATGATTGCTGCTGCAAAGATATCCGTACTGCCCCTTTCAGGTTATACTTGCCTCATATCGAAGACGATCATCTTTTCTGATGCGCCGTTTCTCGGATGTATGCATCTGGTCTACATTGTAGTCACCCTGTTGTTTTTTACTGGAAAATCAATCTGACAGGCTGAAGAGGTAGCATAGAAGGTGCGGGCAGTTTCCAGCAAACATACCAGGAGTTAGGAGCTGTTGTGTAACTTCACGTTAAGCTTCTCAGGCAGGGAGCTGCCACATCGAGTCTCTTGCTTGCTTGTTTCTCATATTACAATAAAACGTCCCTCTCCCATTAGCGGTTGTATAATTACAACCTTTTCATAGTCTGTCTTCAGTTTTTTCAAAAGTTTGAATGTATTTCATTTTGCAGCCCTGTATTAAACCTCTTGTGGTAGGAGTTTTTACTGTATCAATTATACATATTATGTATAATTACCTTATACATTCACATGCTGAGATCTAAAATAGAGCATATTGTCAAATGATGCTAACAGAAGACTGATTTTTGTAATGACAGAAGCAACAAAACTGAATGCCAAGCCTCATACTTCATGGTTATTATGGCATTTTATTGAGGAATGTATGCATCTCAGCCCTTGCAATTTCAAAAACGTATTTTTAAACACTGTGATACTCCACCATTACTTCGTTTCATCTCTATAAAAATGTGCAATACCTACCTTGAGGGCTTCCTGTGGTAGGGAAGTGCCGAAGGAAGCTTTAAATCTCAATTATGTGAATTTGATGGATACACTTTGGAGGTGTAATGTCTCTATCTTGTTTTGTCAACACTGTAACACCTGACTGGGTAATAATGTTATTTTTCTCAGATATTTTGTGACTGATCTTGCTATATAGCAACAATATCTAATATACCTTCTGTAAGTATTAATGGGATGTTATACTGTATTCTTTCTCTCAGAAACTGCAGGTGTTAAACCAGTGACACTAAGGACGGTAATTGATTTTTATAAAATGTCCCTGTTTCCTTATCATGATGGATGTTTAATCCCCTTTAATTAAAATAGGGAACCAGCTTTAGCTTTTAAGTTATATGGTCTCCTCTCCAAAATGTTCCCTTGCTGAAAGTGGATCATGCCTAATTTGTTTGACTTTGATATCACAAAGTACATTTTATGCCAGAACAGCAGTTTATGTGGAATTAAGGACAAATTACCAAAGGAACTTTAAAATAATTACGATTAGTTGAAAGCACTGGTCACGGATACAATTACATTTTAAAAAACACTTCTGGAATTCTGTCTTGTAGAAGTCGCAAGACTGCTTACTTGAAAGAACATAGAGATACCTGAAAACTTTGGTTAAAGTGTTCTAGAATTTCTGCTTTCTTTCCTCCAAGGGTCTGGCGAGGTGCCCTGTGTAGGGTGAGTCTGTCTGTAGGAATTGAGGAAAACAAGTCCACGGGAGGACTTGCTTGTAACATCTACAATTTAATAAATTTGTAGTATCTGTAACTGATGCCACCATCAATAGGGAAACCTTACATTTTCTAACAGATATGATGGGGAGATTTAAAACAAGCCATGATTTTTCCCCTGGGAGAGGATTGTAAAAGGAGCCCTCTTTATTCTTGGCTAAAAGCATATACTAAAGCAGCTGCAGATAGGAAGTGCTGAGGATCTCACTGCTGATGTTATTTTTCATTGTTGTCTTAGGAGCATTGCAGCTGTCTTAGTCAGAACTGCTGTCCTATCCTCCCCCCAGCATAGAAAATGTTAATCCCTGGAAAACTGTCTCGGGGAAAGACAATAACCTAATACGGTCATGGAGCTTAACTCTTGCAGCTTCTCTCCGTCATCATTTTCAGTGCAGGGTGCTGGTCCTTATCCCCATTTCCCCCATGTGGTATTCTGCGCCATCCCTCTGCTTTAACACTCTCACATATGTTGCCGTTTGTTGCGAGTTTGATGTAATCTCATTCAAAGCAGCTGGGTTTAATGTTTGATACTGAATTGTGTGGCAGCAGGGGAGAAGGGCATTTGTCCCTTGCATCATTTATTGCCTTCTAACTATTACATTCCCTTCGGGGGCCATTGCACAAGGTGGTTGGATTGCTGAATTGATCAGATGTGATTCTAAGTCTTGATTATTGGGATCTCAGTAACCCTTGCACCCTGGAGGTCCTGTGAGTTTCTTAAAGCTAGATTAGCTGGAATCACATATGCATTTTGCCCTTGAGGGAACTGAGGATGCTGAATTTCTTACACCATGACTTTCCATATTGCTCAATACAGAGAATTTTTTTTTTTGAGTTTTACTTTTCCTGTTTCTTGGCGTTAGGGAATTCAGAAGAAGATTCTGCAGCCTTTCCTCCCTCGATCCCCAAAGTCTGCATCAGCCTTCCATGCGAAGTGTGTGGGATTGCGTTGCTCTTAAATGTGTGCACACATCTGCGGTTTGTGTGTTCCACTCCTGACAGTAGAGATTTATAGGCTTGTTGGGGTGGAGTGGGAGAGAAAGGATGGGCAGGGGAAGGCCATTTGGCCGTGATGGGCTCCTTGCAGCTCACAAATTTCCTTCCTGCCTCTGCTAACCCATGTAATCTGTTTTACAGCTCTGCACTTTTGGATGGAGAAAAAGTCGAATTTATGGTGATGGTTGATTTGTAGATTAACTGCAACACCATTTGCTCTCAGGCAGATTTGGCAGAGCAAGACCCTTTTCTGTTGATAAAAGGGACAGAGGAAGGAACAGTGGTATTCATTAAAAGACATAAAAGGAAAGTGAGATAAAGTATGACCAGGTAGAACAGCTTTTCACTCTCCTACCTCTTCCAAAACTGTTAGGTGAAAGCTGCTTTGGAACAGGCTTTCTGCATTGAGAATCCGTGTGCATGTTGATTTGCTCTGAGATTCGTGAAAGGAGTGATATATTGAGATGCAGAGTTGCATCCCCCTGTAATTCACTGATAAATGAGAGCAGTGCAGCAGTGAGCTATTAATACAGCCTTTCAAGCTTCATATACCACAGTCATTAGTTAATCAATACAAACCACACCATACTACTAATATTCAAACAAGCCTTCCTCCAGGCTCCCCTCAGGTCGGAGGGGTACTGTTTGTCCTGGAGGTGGTGCTGTGGGTGAAGGATGGTGTAAATCTCATTAGAGAGGGAACGATGCTAGCTGATAGTCTGCTCTAAAAATCCAAGGGATCGACATACTGTACAGAGACTGAATCTCAGGTGACTGGAGTGGTTTTAATGTGGTTAAGTCATCAAATCAAACTATATGAAGAGTTACGAGCTCTAACTTGTGTTATGCAGATTATCTTCCTAATCCGGTGCCTGCAATTGGAATAGTGGAGATTTTTCTTTTTAATAGACTTAGATTTTTGTTGTGTTTCATTACGGTGTTGTAGACAGATTATTAAAAGAAAATTTTTCTGATGCAGAGGAGGCACGGTATTCTGGGGAGGTAGGACTTGCGTGTTGCCTTTCTTCATTCACCCTCATTTAACTTTGAGAGAAAATGCCATGAAGATCAAGCCAGACTCTCGGACTGATGGGATCCACTACGGAACTGGTCCGAAGAGGGACTGTTGCTCTCTAAGAGAACAGGTGAAATGACCTCAGCCAGCCAGCTGGCTGCTTGTACCCATTTGGTCTCCCTCCTCCTTTCACTTAGCTCTGTTCTGTATATGTACTTGCCCCTCCGAAGTCCTCTTTCTGTTTCTTATTCTTGCCTAAATCCACTGCAGAAGACATGGTATTAGTAAGTACATTGCTGCCATTTTAGTTTTCAGTCTGTGCGTTTTATGTCCATCTTTACCGGGCCTGTCCAGTCAGTTTGTTAAAATTATGAGCTCTTAGAGGTTGGGGTTCATCTGTGAGTTGTTGTACCTAACCTAGCAAAGTGGAGATCGTTCCGATCTGTGGTTTGTCTTTGTACCTTTCCGTCATGATCTTGGAAGGTGGGAATGCTGATCTGTGATCACATCCTCCTTTTTACAGCAGTGTCTTCAAGTGGGCTCCTGCTCCACTGACACAGTGTTTAATGGTGTACTGCTGTTTCCGCCAGCACTAATAATTCATCACAGCTCAGTAGTCCCAGTCTGGATTGAGAGAAGCATGTCTTTGATCCAAGAAGGCTCTTGCGGCAACTCATTCTTGCGTTTTGAAAGTGTCTGCTCAAAGCTCAGGCCTGATTTGAAATGAAGATCTATGGAAGTCTGACAGGATCACAGATTGGTTTTAATAACTGAGGCTTTTGAACAGTGCACTCTGCCACTGAGACAAGATGGGAGGGAGATATGCTTCCATGCTTCCTCTAACTCTTTCAGCCTGATCTGACTTGGGCCCTGTGGGACAATGAGCTTGCAAATTCTGGCTTGACATAAGCAGGGATTGGAAAGACCAGAAGGAACAACAGTGGTACTGCAGAGCTTTGTCTTTATTCACATTTTGTTAACACATTGGCAGAAATCAGCGGGGATTTTTTCTTTACTCAGCAGAGAAAATTGACGTTGGGTGATGCCAAGTGCAGTACAAGCGTAGTTTAAAATAACAGAAGCCTAGGGTAATGACAGTACTTAAATAGCACTCTGCATTGTCTGAGTGCTGTGCAATTGTTAACTAGTTAGTGTTCAAAGTAATACATATGCTGGGTTTCTATCCACTTCATTTCTAACTGGCCAATCAACATGACAAAGGGGATCAAGTAGAAGAAATAAAGGAAACTTTACAAACTGTGTCGCTTATCTTTATCAAATCTTAGCTATAACACTTCTAGCTTTGATGCTGACAAGAGCATAGGCCTTAGCTTCAAAGTAGTAGCTGTAGTTTGAAACAATGCAGCTTGATGGATGAGGAGCATTAAACCTTTGGAATGTTTTTTCCCCTCAAAAAAGAAAAGTGTGTGTGTGTAGAGGCATTGCACCTCTAGCACAAGGCGTTTCCTAATCCAAAAATACCTTTCATTACTAGTGAGCAGATTTCTTTTGTTCTGCTGTAGGCAATTATCCCTATTTTTTTCCAAAAGCAGTGAGCAGGAGCGTACATGTGCCTGTGCCCAGTAAACGAGGCAGCTCTCACAGGCCAGTTGGTACAAGATGGGAACATCTGTGATCTCCCCTGGTTACATTTTTTCTCCTTGTTTCTTGAGTTGCAATGAGGTATTTTTTTAGAATATAAGGTCTTTTGAAGCATAATCTTTGCTTTTCTTTATATTCGTACAGTATCCACTATAAAAAGCAACCAGTAATTAATAATCTGATTGCCAGTTTTGGGAAATAAATCTGATGTGAACACGTTCTTCAAAACAAATAATGGAGAATGGCAAGGGGATGAATATTGTAGTCATTCATCTCTGTTGAATTGTATACTAATTATCTTCTTGGCCAAACTGAATGAATAAATGATTTCATAACATTTTTCCCAAAACACCTTTTCTTAGCAAAGTACTGCTCGCTCATTGCATGCAGAAGCAGACTATGGGTTTATTTTGTATGTGTGGAAGGAGAGTCGCTCCAATGTGATTTGTAATTTTGTGCTTTGTGTCTGGCATTTGTTGCTATGAAATTGACTGGACTGGTACATTGATAGTGTTTCCAAGAGCAGATGGTTGTTCATATTAAACTCTATTTTAAAATAGTATTTAAAAATTGCATATGAGTTCTGGAAAAATCTCATTTTTGTATTCATTGAGTTTTGGGTTAATGAAACACTGCAAAAGTAGCCAATTGCTCAGCTGTTTTGTGCAAATCTTGTAGTTACGAGTTCAGGTATACCTCTTGAAAATTCATACTGCTTTAAAATCAGAATTTTAAAAAGCTGCTGTCTAACGTCATTTCCTGAAACTAATGCCTCTTTAATACTATTTCTAGCTCTTGGCAACTTTAAGGGTTAAAAAGTCTTTTAGCAATATGCAATTGGCACAAGTTAGGTTTGATGCTGATCTTCCAATAGTCAATCCATAAGGATTTGATCCCAGCTCCAGAGTGACCCGAGATATTCTGCCCGTCGTTACTGGAAAACAAATGGAGAGTTTGCAGTTGCACAGACTTTAGTTTCTTAAGGGAAGGAGGAAGTTTCTCATCTTGCTTACTGTTCTGTTAGCAGCAAAATTGCTTGCCATTTCTTCATATTGTGCTTGGCAATGAGGTTGATAATTAGGCAACTATGTGCCAGGAAAAGAGATCTTACCGAGTGAAATAGGCCCTGTGGTGTAAGTGCTGAGAATGCTTACTGCTACCCAGGCCCTTTGTGAGCAGGTTTTGTCCTGATTTTCTTCCTGCGCCGGTTCCCAAAGGATTGTATTTGAGCAGTTGTCTGCAGAGCTCATTTTTCTCTGAGCTTTAGAAGACAGTTTGATTTGGTGTGTTTGTAATCTTGTTCTGTCATTACCTGTTTACTCCTTATTATGGCTTTTTGAGCAGATACTCCCCAGCCTCTGTGTTTATCTTTCTCCCTGTGTGTATTTCAATAAAAATGTCATTATTTGAAATCATTGACACTGCTGGTTAAAGATACTGAATTCCATCATCTATTGTCGTGTAAAATGATCCATTAAAGATAAAACTGCAGACACTCGATAAAGGTTCTTTCCTAGGAACAAGCAGCTCTCTGATCTGTGTGCGATCTTATCTCCAGAGCACATGTTTGCGTTCTTGATGTAAAGGAGGCACAACAGAAGGGGACAGACGAGGGAGGCTGGCGGTTTTCCTTTCCAAATGGTGATCCTGAGAGGGGAAACTGGATACTTAGAGCAAATTCACTGTGGAGTAACCTCAGATATTGATGAGGAGAAGAAGAAAGGGAGTTGGTTTCTGTCTTTTAACAAACTGGGAGGGAGAGAGGGATGAAGGGAGGTTAAACACGGAGGAAAGTAAAGGTGAGGAAAAGAGATGTGGCCATGAAAGGGAGGGAGATGACAGTGCTATTGACGAAGGAGTAATCCATTCTCCTGGTTGAAATGCCTTTTTTTTTCATAGAGGCTGCAAAACAGCTTAAAAATAGTGTGGAAAAACCAACTTTTGTTGCTCTTAGCTTTACTTTGACACTGCTAGGAGATGTAGTATTATAAATACTTTACCTTGTAGCAAAATTAGGCCTTCGAAGCAGGATATGAACTTTGCAAATGAGAGACTACCCTGAATGTAGTGCTGGTTCCTAATGGGTTCTATTGGGTGATAAATATTCTTGATAGACTAAGGGGTTTTCTGTGGAGGCATTGCTGCTGTCATGGAGGCTAAAGATGTTGAAGGTCAGGGTTCAGATTATGCATTTATGGATACACTTTGTCTTATAGAGATTGAAATAATAGCTTTTTATTCTGCCTGTCATGACTGAGAGTAGGTTGGCATTTGAATCTTCAAAGGGTCAGTATTCTTGGCACAACTAAATCTGCTTTGAAGACAGATAACTAACCCCCAAGTTGACACATGGTCTTGGGCATTTTAAATGTGCTGTTCTCTTTTTGTTTCTGTTCCTTATTTCAGTAATTATAGCATGTTAAACTGTGTGGGGCCTGTTTGGCCAGACCTTGTGCAGACACTGTGAAATTAACTTTCTTACCTTCTCACATGAATTGAAGTGACATTTTAAAAGCCTCGTGGCTGAACCTCCTCCTGCCCATGGTGCCCAATCTCTAGTAGAGAGTGGGTGCGTGAGATTTAGTAATCTAATCACTGCTTAATTGCTCTGTGTTGGTGCAAGGAGAGGCTGACATGTAATGAGGTGAGGAGGCAAGGTGGTGTAACTATCAAAAACTCTTGTGTGTGTGTGACAACTGTAGCAAGAAAAGGACTTGGAAGCTTTGGGGGGAGGTTGAGCTACGGGACAGGATGGTCTGGTCCTCTGCCAAAGCTAGTGATAGCTTCAGGTGAGAACAGCTCTTCTTCAATGGAGAGAAACCAGCGGAGGATTGCCTTTGTTATGGATAAAGTTTTTAATAGCTTTCAGTGGCCAAGAAGACAAAATTGAATTGCACCCCCTTTGAAGAAGCAGCGGTGCGGACAGAATCTGAGCTAGACTGGAAAGTCCCTGAAGAGCAGCTGATGGAAACTGTTGCAGCTATAGTGAATTCCCCATTATGTCATCTCTTAATGGCTTCTAAAATGGTCCTTGTATCCCGGGATGGTCTGTCTGCTCTTTTTTACTGACACACTCATTTAATTCTTAACTCACAAGACATTTGCTTATTCTCATTGTTCCTGATAATAATTCTAAGCCATTAGAGGGGAAAATTGTATTCAAAAACGCTGTTTCACACTTTATTTGTTTGATGATTTAGAGCGATGGAAAATAGCACATTTGCTGGCTTTTATAGTCTGATAATTATCCGCATCCATCAAGCCATTCCAGGGGAATAAACAAAACACCAAGAAAATTACACTATTAATGACATCCTTTATGGCAAATAGAAAGGATCTTTCTTTTATGTTAAGGATAAAAAGGCGACTGTCCAGTTAAACTTATGGTAACAACAGCAAACTCCCACTGTAGGGAAATGATTATCTAACACATTTTTAGCTTTGGGGCAAATACCTTCTGGACCCGTGACCCTGATGGCTGATAATTACAGTCAGAATCAGTTTTGAAGGATACTTGAGAACTCAGAAAATTACATGGAAGTAGAAATCAGAAATTCTGGAATTAGGTTTCCTGAAACAAGTTTGGAAGCTGAAAGTCTTTCAGGTAGAACAGTAAATTCCATATTTGTAGAAGTGATACTTAATCCATTTCAGGGACCTGCTTTTGTTTTGGTAGAAGGAGTAGAAGAAGGTAATTTAAAAGCATCAGTATATTGCTTTCAGATTGTTGACTTTGGGGTAAGATGACATTTGAGTCATATAGCTATAACTTTTTTTATCTTGAGATTTTTTTTCCCATTCTGTAAATCTCATGTTCCCTGGCAAAACGTTATTCAAGCTGTAATCCGACAAATTGCTGAGTGTCAGGTTTTCAGGTTAAGCTTGGCCCTTTGTCTTGGTCAACCACTGCAAGGCTGACCCTTGGAAGTATGTACTTAAGGCATTAGTTCCTTGATTTGTTTCTAAGCCCGGTTTCTTGGAAGTTTGCTGTATCTTAAAACAGTTGCTGGCGTAGCACTATTTATTTGCTTTTATTGGGGAAGCAGGTTGAACCAGCAGGGACAGATTCTGCACTTGAAGCAGCGGCTCAAGGTCAGCTTTTTTGGCACTGTTGTGTTTTCTGTTGGCTGCTGCAGATGTTTTCTCTGAAGCGGAAGTAGTCTATAAAAGGATGGTTCGTAAGCAGGGCTGTTAAAATATTTATGCTGCCACCACCACTTCTCTTCAGTTTAGGTTGTTTGGGGCAATGGAAGATCCTTGCTCCATCTTTGCGGTGGTTAAAAGGAAAGTGTCTGCTCAAGGCTGGATCAAAGCTAGTCCTGCTCTACTCCAGTTCAGATTTCCCCAGGCAGAGGGGTGTCATGGAACTGCTTCTGTCAACAGGGGTGAAGCATCGGGCAGTTCTCAGTCTGATAGTCTCGACACAGCCCAATTCAAGATCTTTCATGGATACTGTAGTCTATTTTGGCCAATTGATATAAAACTGGTATTTTGCTTGTTTGGAGGTTTTTTCTTCTCTTTCCTTGTCTTTGTGGAATGCATTTGTGCTATGATCTGAATGGGACAGAGAAGGGAAGCAGCTTTACATGTGTTTTGATTATGGAAATTGTGAGTATGCTTTACCATGCATAATCTTGTCAGTTGTCTCTGGAATTAAAGATATTTTGCTGTTGATCTGAGCCCCAGCCTGTGGGTGCAAGAGGGATGGTAACAAATCGTACTGAATGACAGTATTTTGTCAGTTCCCTCTGTGAAGGATTTTTGTCCCCAACGAGTGTCTGGCCGTTTTTCATAGTGAAAGCAGGAGGATGGTACCATAAGGTCGTACACAAAAGCCAGCCCTTCGTGGATGTTTATACGCTCAATAACAGTACTCCTTTGATTGCAGCAATTTCTAATCTTTCCATGTCGCCTCCATTGTTATTCTACCTTGTAATCAATCATTTTATGTCTAGATTGAGCTAGCTAGCTTAATCTGTGCAATACTTGTAGAAGCCTTCTGTTTCTCTTACTGGTTTTAAATAGCAGCCCAAATTCTTTCTTTATTGCCTATCTTTATGTAAATCAGTCAGATTAGGGAGTGCAACTTAAAGCAGAATTTGACCTACTTTTAATTCTCTTCTGCATTTAGTTTCATGAATTCCTAGGAATAAATGTATAAGGATGTATGGGCTCTGCTTCCTAAAAGGCTGGCCCAAACAACAAAGTTAATTTCTAAAATTGGAGTCAGCTATTGCCAAGAGGCTGTTCTGTGGTAGGGTGTTCTGATTTGTATATTATTACATACAGTTCTTTTTTATAAGCTGGAAATTCCTCCTGTCTTGCTGGTTTCTATCCAAGCAAGTCCTTTTTCTTTGTCTCTCCATGGACCGTTCTCTAAAGCTCAGCTTGGCTTTTTGCAGTCTGCAGTTTCAGATAACACAATAACCATGTTCCAATGTATTAAACTTTTAACATCCTCAAGATTCAATTAATCTTATCTTTACAACTCCCAATTACAGGCACTAATTAAGTGAAGGTTGCATTGTAGACTGGGGATATTACATTAATCATCGGCAGCCTTGTAGCCATAAATTAGTTCTTTCCCAATCCTTCAGCATTTTTCCCAGAAGGAATGGAATGTCTCATTTCCCTGTTTTAAGGGACATTAATCCTACAAAGGAGCTTTGGATCGGGATTAGTTTTATCACATTTATGTAAGTGATGAATGGTCTTTGTAAAATGAAAGCTACTAGCTTTGTCCCAGACAAATGAATTGTTTGATAATTATGCAATTTAAGGCACTGTCAAACTTTGGTCAGAGAATGTTGGGAGCCCATTGCGGTATTTATTATTTTACAAGATTTTACAAGATTGGCTACATAGTGTTTTCCCTTAGGTTTTTTTTAGGCCATCAGTTTAAATCGGCTTAATGTCTAAATCTTGAAGCATCCTATGTATGATTTCTGTCTTTTGTTATCCTCTCTAACCTGCTAGACCACAACAGGTACATTTTGGTTTTGTACAAAAGCAATACGGGATATGACTTCTATCTATTTTTCTTTACGTTGTCGATAAACTTTAGACTTGAAAATTGAGAAGCTGAGCAAGGTGACTGGCTGAAAGTCCTCTAAAATCAGGTGTATTTTGAGAGATCCTATCATAAGCAGAGCAATACTGTTTACCTGTTGTTGAGATCGTGCAGTTGCCCACTACAATATCCTGTTTTCAGCTTGTTATAATGAGACTTGATGGTTTTGACATCTTTATTGGAAGTAACAAAAATAATGCATTTTTTATTATTCACATTGAACAAAAGTTATAGCTGGCAATAAATGTCATTCTCACAAATGTAAATTTTTAAAATTCTCTGTTACAAAAAATGGCATGAGAGCCACATTTAATTTGATGCAGTGTGTAAACAATAATTTACAAAATTCCATTGACATTATTATGTGTGTCATCATCTTAAACATGTTTAAGTGTATCATGGTATTTATTTACCTCGTTATAACCTGAACACATAAAATCTTCGTTGCCTGATTTTTGCTTCTGTGAATACTGAGGTAGTATAACTTCAAAGTAGTAAGGTAACTAAAAACTTTTGGGGAAGAAAACCAACCATTTGACACTTTTCTGATTTTTTTTTTTTTTTTTTTTTTACATAAACATCACACACAGTACTGTTTCTGCAACTATTAGAAGCTTTTTTGCAATTTTTTTCAAGCTGTTTCTAGTCTCTGCATTGCATTAAACCACATTGAAGTGTCCAAATTGCCTGTAAGAAAACAGGAATTTCTTGTTCTTAACTTTCTGAAGTGGACTGAGCACGTATGCAGCAGTCATCAGCGGCTGCACACACAAATGAGCTCAGTGGAAGTGGTAGAAATGAACGGTCTTCGTTTTTCTATAACCTAGCGTATAATCTCTTCACATGGCAAAACTGTTTCAGAAGTAGGACTCCGTTGCTGTTTTCCAGTGATCACAGGAGAATATCGCAATTAGGCTTGTGTGTGACTTCAGGCGGTTGATTGTTTTTCCAGAATTATGTTCAATACTTTGCAGTTGTGGAAAAAACCACAAAAACATTGCAATCAAATTATTTACCTAATTCTGTTATTTCACATTAGACTATACAATCCATAGATATAACCAATACAAGCATAAATATAAGGATTGACTACTTCAGTTATTATGAAGACTATTTACTTCTTTGAATAAAACAAAAAAGATTTGCACAGACTTTTCTTTGGAAAAAACTATCTTCGTTCACTGTAGATATGCCAATGTACACAGACCCTCCTTCACACTTTCTCAGCCCATCCAAAATTTCTTGTGTGTTAATCTTTAGCACAGCCTCCCGGTTTTATTTTGCAGATCTCTTTCCAGCGGAAAACATACTGCTGTTCCCTGTACTGATTTTTTTCCAGTGCTGTATCATCACTTTGCCTTCTTCGTTCTCCTTCTACCTTGTGAAGGCCTGTGATGCTGTTCAAAAAAAATTGCAGGAAAATAACACACATTATATAACACGTTTAAGGACTTTTATTACAATCCTGGCTTTCTCCCATGTTTTATAATTATGTGTTACTGATACCTTCCAGACTTCTAAAATTCTGATTATATTTCCAGATGTTAATTGTGAGTGTGCTGTGCTAAAAGTTATTACCACACTTGTTTCTACCCTTCTTTTTCTTTCACTGTTTTCAGGTTATAGTGTGATTTTAATTTTTTTTTTCTTTTGTGTTAACTTTCTCTTAGGTATGCCATACCTCCAGAACATGGCAAGAGATTGGAACGCCTAGCAAAAGGTAAGCTTGGCTTCCTCCTGTGTTTGGAAAAACAGGTGGGTGTGTTCTCAGTGAAAACTGAAGCATCCCAGGGCAGAATCTTACCCTTGATTTTTAAATGAATTGATAAAGAATTTACATTGAATTGGCTGTTGTAATTTACTCTTGCAAGAGCTGCTTGATGAACCTGCTGCATTGGTATAACAGCTTCAGAGTCAGAAAACTTGTCAGTGAATTTTCTTACTAGCGCAACTGTTTTCTCAAAACCTCCATCTTCTGACACATCGTGACCCTAACTAAAATTGATAGAAAAAAACCTTGAATTTTGAGGCATTGAGACCAAACGCTTCTGTATCTGGGAAATGGGTTTAATAAGAGACCCATCATTCATCTCCGTGTGTAACATGAGGTTTGTCACAGTGAGGTGAGAACTGTTGCTCCAGCTGTGTGGAGTGCAGCCTGGGGGGTCTTCCTGATACCCCCATACACACCTTCTGCAGGGAAAAAGGGCGGTAGGAACTATTCTTTCTTCCTGAACTATAAATGTTACATATAAAGTATTAGCATTGATTACTTTCAGTCTTCAGTAGGAAAGTGCTTGCAAATTTAGCAACAGCATTCACGGAGAATAGCTAGTGGAGTTCTCACTTTGCTCTATAATGATACACACTGTATTTGGTCGCTTTCCTTTTATTCCAGCCTCATCCTCCTTTGTCTTTTCAGTACAGTAAAGGCCATCTTAGGGAAAAAAGAAAAAGAAAAAAACAAAAAAAGGGGGGGGGGGGGAAGAGCAGGGCTAGCTCCAGCTGTGATAAACTTCCACCTCTCACCAGGCTGTCTGTAAATTGTTGGCCTTACAAAACGCCAGCCTCAGCTGCTGAAAACCTTGTGTATGAGTTCTTGCCTGCCTACCTGCCAAGGTCGTCCGGCAGGCGACTGCCCGTCCCCAGCACGAGCAGCAGGCGCAGACTTCAGCGTCCTGTCCTTGGCATTTCTGCTGATTTCCAGTTGGTAACACTGGAAGCTTCAGGGAGGATGTCTGACTGCAGAAATAATATTTTTTAAATTTGTTGATGTTGTGTTTGGGTTTTGTTGCTATTTTCGTTCACTTGCGAATGTTCTAAGCGCTGCCCAGCTAAAAAAAGCTCCTGTCCCAGAATAATTAACTCAAAATGTACATGTTTCATCTTCAGTGAGGCATACTTTAATGATTTAAATCTGTTGTTGAAGTTAGTGCAGCAGAAGCAGGCAGGAAAATCTGGAAGACTGTATTCTGAGGCAAAATAAAAAAATGTTCTGATACTGTTTTTCTGGAAAGTAGACAAATCCATAGTAATGGCATTTCTTGCCGATAGTCTGACATTCTATTGACTGTTTCATACTTGAATAAAAAAGGGGAGGGTGTTGAAGGGAGCAACTGGTTGTGTAGGATAAATGTAGAATAAATGGGTATAAATGTCCTACGGCATGGTAGTATTGTTCTCCTGTGCACTGAGAGCCATGATCCCTAATACAAATAACATTGAAAATTGCTACTCAGAAATGTTGCATTTCAAAGCTACAGTTCAGTTTAGTAATTTGCCAGGATTTAAAAAAAGTTACTTTTTCATCTATTAAAAGGTCAGTAAATCCAGGTGACCTGTGTCTTGTAGGATCTGAAATACTAAGTCTCTTGCCGTTTGTAACTTATTTTTACTGATGATAAATTTTTGAGACACATCGATGGTTGGCAATGTATAAACTAGAACCAAATTAGCAATGATCTTGTTTTTATTTCAGTTTTCTGTTGCTTAGTATCTTTTGGAAGTTGGGATGGGTAATGTTTTGAAACTACAATGAAGCAGTATTGCTGCTTGCGCATTCTCCCTGTCCTATGCATCAGTGGTCTATACTATGAAGAAGTTTACTTTGGAGAAGTGAGTGTGCAATTAATATGGAAAATGAATAGCTGAGCTGTAAATGAGCTCACTGGGAGAGCTATGGAGCCCAGGGAGAGAATGTTAATGTTATTGGTGCTAATCACTTAAAATGTGCTTCTTTATTAGTAGCTTTAATGAGAGCCACTTAAACTGTGCATTAAAAAGAGGAACTGCAGAGAGGGACCACAGACTGGGTAGCAGACAGTCATAATTTTAATTGAAATGCTTTTAGTACAAAAATATAAGAAAACCTGGAATCCAGTAATCCTTTTCACTTTCTGAAACCCCTTCCATTATGTCTCATCAATTAGTTTTGTTTCCAGAGCTTGAGTTATTTATTTTCCTAAATGGTGATGTTTTTTAATCTGTATAAACACATAATTTGTTATTGAATCACCCACTTGGAGTGGAACACATGGTCTTGAAGAAAATGGTGTTACGTTGGGTGAGCTGACATTCCTGGGAGCAAAGTGCTGATATCAAGGGGTTGGTTCAGTTTTTACCACAATTTTAGTATTTTTAATTATTTGTGATTTGTTTTACTAGCTCAGCATGGATCTTGTAGCTATGGTAGAACTAAACACTTCACGGTGCTGAGATGCTGTCTGAGTCAGATCGTACTGCCTCTGCCAGACTTGTTAGTGACCACTGTGGCCAGTGGATGAGTGTCCCTCTTTCCATTGCCTTGTGATGGATATGTTTTGTTTCCTTTCTTTCTTTTGACTGAATATTAACATCTGCATGCTTATTTTTTCCTTTAGAGGGTGGTATGTAGGGCAGATTGGTCTTGAATCTTACAAGTTGTATTACTTTCCCAGGAATAATATAGCTGCCCATCAGAGAAGGTATAAAAAGAACATAGCAGTGTTTGGAGTAGATGGTGCATGCTTGTCACTTTTTTCTTGTCCATATTCAGTAAAAGGATGGCTCACGGTTTAGGGTACTAGCCAAAACTTGAGACAGACAGGTTTTGTTTCGTGGCCAAGTTGCTTATTCCCAGACATAGAAGACTTAGATGCTCAACATGCAAGTTTTTGGTACAAAATTTATCTGGTATTTTAAACAATGAGGGATGTACTAATTACTGACATCTTCAGTTGTACACCTATTGTTTTGATCTATATAAAGTGTTAAGGCAGGTTTTCATTTTGTCAGCTTGTCTCTGCTTAAATAATGATTCGATATAATATTCCTGTAGTGATACTCCTCTTTTCAATGTCTCTACAGGATTTTTTCCGGGAAGCTCTCAGGGATGTGATGCTTTCCTCCGTCACAAGATGACCCTCATTTCACCCTCAATCTTGAAGAAGTATGGCATTCCTTTTGACCGGGTATGTACAAAGGATGCATTGAAGACACTGGCAAGTTGTTGAGGTGCACAAAGCACAGCACCCCTCTTTTAAGGAAACAATTCATTGCGAGCTGCTGGGGAGCAATTTGCTTAATTTCTAAATGCATTATTATGCTAAATGTATCCTATCAGTTTAAACCAGGTGGCTGCCTGTAAATGGGGATTTCTGGTTTGGCTAAGACACTTCCTGTGAAGTGCTGCTCTTCATAAAGGCTTTCATTAGAACTAGCTTCGTTAATTAGGGAGCCTTTCCAGGTAGAGAGGGGCAAACTGTAATACAGATGCTGTGGCTTATCAATAGGCAGCATAACTCATTGGTAATTCTTGAACATGGACTTTTTTCCTCCTGGATCCGGTATGAACCAAAAACTGGAGTTAGACGTGCTGGTTCTCTGTTGTGTAAGCGTTCTTTCTACGCTAAGCCAGTAAGGATCCATGAATCTCTTAAGTCCTCTTATTTGAAATGAGAGTCATGTTTATTTGGTATGATCGTTTTAATATGCTTATTCTTAAAGTCTTCTGGCAAGAAGTAAATCTCCTCAGCCAAGCATGCTTACCACGGATTTAGTATCTGTGCAGAATCGGTGAAAGAGCTACTGCTGCTGTGTGTTACCGGCACACAGAGCCTGTTCTGTCAGGATGTCCTGCCTTTGGATGTGAGAAAAGGAATTGAGTTAGAGGTACCAGGACTCTTAACTCCCATGGGAAGTGTCAAAGAATGCCTGATTCAAACTGATTTCATCCTTCCCCATCCCCTTTGCATCATCATCTGTAGACATTATGGCCATCTTTTTCTAAGTAAGAACTCTTGAGTTCTGATCTTTTTTTTTTTTTTTTTTTAAAGCATGGTTTTGTTAGAGTTAGTCCACCTGAAACAAAGTGTAGCACCTATTTGATGAGCCTGGTGATTCTTTGAGATGGAAGTAAAAGATCTTGACTCTTTTATAGCATAAAAACTATTAATTCATTCAATTTACTGCTCCAGAGACTATTTCATTTTTTTCGTAGTGGAAGGCTATGATGAATGAAATTTGAAGTGTGATCATCTGGCTTGTCAGATGAGCTTGCTGTCAGTGCAGGGGAGACTTGCACGAAGCAGTGTGGTGCTTCTGGTTCAACATCAGTGGCTAGACTTGGCCTAGTTTGCACATGATGGTTGATATTAAATTGTTCACAGAGAGCAACAAACCGTTTTTCTTGTAATTCTATCTGCGGAACCTAATTCCCAAGTGTGAAAACACAGTTACCTGCTACACATGGTTGAAAATAATAATGAAAATACCTAATTGTGGGATTGGAATTTTTTGGTAATGATTTTCACTTTACCAATTTCGGGCAAGTGGATGTGTGGATTGGAATATGGGAGGCATCTCAGTTTAATGCATAAATGCCCCTCTGAGAAATGACTCTTCGATAAAGGATAAAAGACGTTCTCCATCCCGACCATATTCAGAAAAGAGTAAAAACCTGTAGCCACTACAAGCTCCTGAAAAACCTGTCTGACCTTATCTTTATTTATTGGCCTAAACTGTAAAGTTTAAGGATTTCTTCTTACGCTTCTTTCTGCTTCAGTATCAGTTGAACGCTGTGTCTTGCTGCTTCTTGCGATGTTTTCCTTATGAAGTTGTTTTAACCAGAAGCCGTAAGTGGTGCAATAATTGGCTGATCAGAGCCTAAAAAGCGTGCACTGCTTATCTAAAGAAGAAGCTGAAAATAATAATTTTGCAAGTTCCTGTTTGTGCGCACTAGCCATTCTAAGTGAAGTTTGCCATGCGATCCTCCGGTGATATCCAGTCCTCCTGCAGGATGGAGAATAAGAAAAATGAATTAATTTCTGCTATTTCATTCAAGCAGCATGTTTGAGCTCTTGGGTCTGTTAGAGGTCGGAAAGTGAAGGAAATTCTTGCAAGACTGCAAATGTTTGAATGTTGTAGGCGGGCATATTTTTCTCCAGAATAATACATTGTTGTGCGTTTGCTTTTCCATCTGAGGAAAGTGGCGTTGACTGGTAATTATAGGCTAAGTGATTTCTGATCAATAACCAAGCAAGAGTTTGTAAAAAGGCAGTAGAGGAAAACTTTCCTTCCAAGGTTATCCCAAGTCAGCTTTACTGAGCTATATGGTGATAGGGATGGGATACAGAGTGGTTTAATATGGGAGTTTCTAATTTATTGCTTGGTAAAAAGTCTTTACCTGCTTAGCTAGGCTTCCCACTATGAATCTTTTGATTTGCGACATGAAGATTTTTTGCAGATTGATGCCTGGTGTCTCCTTCATACTGAGTATGTGTAGAAATCTTAATGCTAAGGGTCTGATTTTGTTTCCCTATTTTTTACAAAAAAATAGGGGACACCAGTGTACACATAGAGGACAATATTACTGTCAAAACCAAACTTTCTTTTTTACAGGAAGAGGGATTATTAACATGTTACTTAAATATAATTCCTAATCCTGATTAGAATGTGGGGGGGAAGTGTGTTTTTTATGATAGCTTCTCTCTTCTCTATGGCACTTGCTGGAAGGATGTTTTTAAATGTAAAAAGGAGGAGGAGATCTCTTCAGTCTGAGCAGCCTATATCTGAATACCTCCTATCCTGAAATAGTAGCTTTTGAAGGAGGATCACTATTATTCAGAAACAGTGAATGTGTGCCATTTTTCTTTAGAAACAGAGATAGGATCCCTTCATCTAAATTCATGGCAGATTTCAATGAAGTGAATAGGCACGCATTTATAAATCTCTATAATGATATTTACTTCTGGAAAAAAAAGAAACAGATCAATACTAGAGGTTTTTAATAATTAAAAATGTGTATTTCTGTAATCTCCTATTGATTTCTCCATTTGTTCTTCAAGAGCTTGCAGAAGTCAGTAAATTTAGGGCTTTCTCCATGAGTGGCAGTTTGTGCTGGCTTTCCTTCAATAGTTATTACTTTTCTGCATGGCCTATCCATCATCTTGAGTGCTTTCTAATTTATTGTAGGGATAATGTTGACAGCAGTGACGTGGAGGACATACACTGTGGGCTTGAAATGAAGACACCAGGATGTAGATTTCCTGACAGAAACATAATCTTTTCATCTTCTGAAGTTAGCAATCTACCACTCTGCTTTGATTTAGGGGGCTGGATGGGAGGGTGCTCCATGAAGCTGGGTACAGACCGGACTTCAGCACCCCTCATCCAGACATACTGCAGAAGCTTCTTGTATTATCATATCAGCTTTTATTCTCTTTTTTTTAATTATTCTGCTGATGTCAATAACATTAGCAAGTTTAGGTGTTAGTCCAGCCAAGCGAGTAAATGTTTTAACTTCTGTCTGTTTAGGTTTTCTATTTGGACCCATCCTTGTGTTTATAAGTGTAAGCTGTTTGAAATCTCTGTAGGCTCTGAACTGCTATGTTGTGAGTTACTGCTGGTGGGAAGGAATCCAAGTGGAGTTGCTTGGCATATGACTGCTATGAAAGGTCTGTCAGCACTTCTGGGTTGGAAAGACAGGGAAGGTCAAATTTTGCCTCTTTCCTAATCCACAGAAGGGAGGTGCTGTCGCATGCTTGCTAAGCTAGGGAGCTGGACTGGAAGGATGGTTCCAAGTGCTCTGTATCACTGCCAGTTGCTCTTATGATCTGTGCCATACTCCAAGAATTAAATTCCTTTTTTCCCCAATGTCTTCTCTGCATAAGATTTAAAAAGAGGATTTTCTAGAAGCATCACAAATTGATTGGCCTCTGATTACAGCTGTAATCTGCAGAGTTTTCACACCTTATATTAATAATGTCCATAATGCTTATTGTTTTAATTTTAAATAGACAAATGGTGGGCTGTAATTTTTACGTTGTTTGACTTATGGGTGAACAAATGGGAGTAATGGGAGTGAAGAAATAAATACAGTGAAAGGTAGCGTGTACTTCAGTAGGACCCTGCAATGTAGAGTGCATGTTAGGAGGGAAATCCAGTTTTCTTGGCTCCACTAACATGGTGGTGGGAGTGTGGATTTGAACTTACTGTGAGCTAAAGTGGTCACAATCTAAAGATTTACTGATCTTTTGGAATGCTGCACCCTGAGACCTTTGTTGTAACTGGAGCCTGTGAGTCTAAATAGTTCAGATCTTGTGACCTCTGCCATCCATTGTACTGTCTTTTTTCCGTAATAGAAATACTTCAGTATTTCTACAGTTAACAAGAAATGGTTCTAGGTTTAGCCAAGAGCTGGCAATGACTGTTCTGCCTACCCTCCAGTTGAGAGAGGTTTAACCAGTGAATTTTTTCGTAGGTCTCTGTTCTCAAACTGCTGTGTCAACTGATCTGTGGGGTATCTCTTCCTTCTATTTTTGTTTTTCAGATCACCCAGGAAGCTGGAGAGTTTATGATTACGTTTCCTTACGGTTACCATGCTGGCTTCAATCATGGCTTCAACTGTGCTGAGTCTACCAACTTTGCCACTTTGCGATGGATTGACTATGGAAAAATGGCAACCCAAGTAGGTGTCTATTTGGATGAAGGGTTACTTAAAACCGCTAGCTTATGAGATACAAAGGAATGAGAGTGGGAGACTTAACCTTAAGAACAAAAGGGAAAGTGCCATTGTTTTGACAATGTGCTCTTTCGTAGTGCCATGTTGCTGTTTTATGCCTGTTGATAATTTGTGTCATTTTGAAGGCATAGTAATGACTTTCTCACATGCTAGATGTTACATACACCTTGTGAAGAGGTTGTTTTGAGACTAGTAAGTTAGGATTAGTTTTCTGATGCATCTAAACTGCATTTCACAGTGAACACAGTGACTGATGTAACTGAATACAATTCATTAGATACACATTGAAGGGGAAGGAATAAGCTGGAAGTACTTTTAAGCTTTAGTAAGACTGTGGTAATAACCTTCTGAAAACACCTGAATTTCTCTATGCACTGTACGAAAGCTCTCAGTTAAGTCTGAAGAGGAGAGTCATGCTGGAATGGCTTTGTGTGGCTATTTCTCATTAGGGCAAATTTCTGGTGTGTTTTGTTACTTTTGACAGCTCTGAAGTCAGCGATGGTTTTCATGGCAGCACGCATGCTGCATTCTCTTGTTTTGAAGTGTGAAGTATGACTATCAGCTTAACTGATTCAATAGGATCTGTGAATTTTTAAATTAGGGTTCAGTTCCACATAGTTCAGGTCTCTTGGGAAAGGAGAAATGATTACAGTGGGGTGGCAGTTTAAAATTGCCTCAGATGTTCCTTTCCCGAAAGGCAGACTTAGTTTTCATTCTAGAATAGCGTTTATAATATCTCCTTCACTTATTTTTCTTCTATCAGCTCAGCTTGACTCTGTAACTTTTGTAATGCATCCTAATGCTTTGTTCTGGGCAAAACCAACACTGTTCAAAATGGACTGCAAGTACATCTGTGTCTCAGTCTGGAGTAGCGATGTCCATTTTTCCTTTACAAAGGTTTATATTCTGAGAGTAGCACAAGGGAGATGATTATTGAATGGCGTCATTCTCTTCTCCAGCTTTGGGATCCTGGGGTCCTTGACAGCGCCCTTTTTAACCCTTTACCTTCTTGCTGTAATGCCTTCGGCCATTTTTGAGCCAAGCTGAAACTTTCTGCACGGAATTATATTTGGTAGCAATCAATGTAGAGTGTTAATCAGTGGCTGCTTTGTGACTAATGCAAGTTCACTTTTTTGCTTCTGGAGGCTAGTGCTGTTTCTGGCACTGCAGGTTTCAGGGGATCTTGTAGAGTCACAGAAAAACCCCATACTGTTTCTTCCTATTTTTCCTTTTTAATAAGTGAACATCATTAACCCAACTAGAAAAGGAAGATGGTTGTCACACTACAGGAGCTTTTTTCCTGCTTTTTCCCCTCTTTAGTATTCTTTATCCTCCCCAGCAACTGCAGGCAGGCAGTCTTTGGCTATCCAATGGCACCATACTTGATGTCTGAGAAGTTCATCCCACAGAAAGCAAGATTAGCCCTTTAGGTTCCTGAAAGGCGAAATGTCTGTCTTGTTTGGTTTTTTTCAGTAATAGCCATCCCATGGTTTCAAGGAGTCTGCCATTAGGCAACGAGTTTGGGATCTGAGCTCTCTCCTTTTCTAAAAGAAACAAATAGATTTTATTATTTCATTTCTGAAACTACAGTGGTGTGAAAGCATCTTCTGCTAGGTGTGCTAGTGGCAGTGCCGTGAAATATAAAATACACGAACTCACTGTGCCAGTGGGTTAACACCTCTAAATTGCTAGTGATGGCAACTGAAATGATTCTCATAACAGATAAATCCTCATGCTGAGAAGTTATGTATTTGTCCTCTCTATCCCCCACCAGTGTTCACGTAGCGAACCCTACGTTGGTGTTTGTAATCTCTTATATCCCATCAAGTCTGTAGACCAGACTCTGTGGCAGTCATTGAGGCTCCAGGGCCGGGTGGAGGCTGGAGTGGGGGTCGTACTTTTGAATTTGTTCTGGATGGGGAGGGATGGTAAGAAAATCTAAAACCATAAGAGGTCTCAAATCAGTATTAAGTGTCTCAAACTTAAAAATAGCCAAGCAAACTTGGTTTGAAAATTTTAAAAATCGTGTTTGTCTGCTGTGACCTTGTATACCAGGTTTATCTGTAGCAAATGGTCATGGTATTACACCCCAGAAAATGGGGTTTATCATAGAAATTCTGACAGACCCTTAACTACAGCAGTGCCAGCAGGCACCACTCTAATATTAAAAGCAATTTTGGGTTCAGCCATGTGTTCACAAACAAGTGACATTTGGGAAGTGCAGTTTTAGATTGAGCCTCCGTGCTTACATTGTTAAGCAGCGTAGCGTGAAATTACTGAACAAGCAGCATGGAGAGCTCTGAGCAAATCTAGGGAGAGAAAGTTGAAGTGTAGAAGGAGACGCCCAATTTATTTCCATTGCACTCAGTGACACTTGTCTGTTCAGAGATTTCCATTTAATATTGCCTAAACCACGCACTGCATACATGTTAATTAACCCTTTGATACCTTACTATCAGGTTCCAGATGAGGTATGAATGCTGTTACACTGTAAGGGCAAAAGGTTTGTTTAAATCTCATTTTAAGTTAAACAGGGACTTAATGAAATATCAGCTGACTGTGTACACTCGAGCTGCCTGCACGTTTGTGGAGAGAGATATCCTGGAGTGTGTGATTTTTGGTTAACGACTGCAGATTTACTAAATTTAAAAAACAGCTGTATTGATTTCTGTGCTCTCAGGCACAATTAGATTATTCTTGCCCACGTCCAAGGAGGTTTTTTTTTTTCTTGTCAAATACTCGTTTATAAAGTTCTTGGAAACTCTCCATTGGCGGCACTCTGCAGGTACATACTCTTACTGCACTGAAACCAGTTGGCTGGAAGGTGATTCTTCTCATTTCCTTAGGTTAGCAATACGGCTATCTTGTCCTACCAGTACTCACGAGATTGGTGACAAGGTAAGGTTCAAAATTAGCCAGTTGTAATGTTCTTCTGGACATTATCCTGGGGATGAAATTTGGATTCTGCTCTACTGAGAGCAATATATGTCAAAGGCATAGCGTAAGAGAGAGCTCACCTAGGAAGGTAATTGCTCACCTTGGAGAAACGTAGACAGAGCCGTGCTAATTGCCTGCCAGATGGATGAAATGTTCTGCTAACCACAGCAGAACCTGCCTAGGCTGTAAAAAATACATAATAACCAGACTGAAGTTTAAAGATCAGCTTTTTAGGCACTGGTTCTGCTCTAATTGTAGAACACAGCATCAGTATTAGCAAAAAAAAAAAAGCAATGGCTGCACAGTTGTGTAGGAAACTAATAATGGGTAAATATGCTTGTATCTTTGTAAACTGATAACCAGGATGAACAGATGCTTAAAAAATCAAGTGGCAATTGATTTGGTGAGTACCCAAGTGATTCAACGAGCTGTCCTGTTCGGTTCAAAGCTTTTTGAGAACTAGTGAGAGGTTTTGGAGTCTCTTTCAGAACTGCTTAGGAGAAGTTGATGTGAGGGAACTGGAAGGGTGTATGTATAACAGTAACTAGGGCGTGATGCTGGATTTCGTGTCTTTAGATTGAAGTTGTAACCATTGCTGACAAGTAGCTTCTTACCATAAGAACAAATTGACCAAAACATCTTTATTAACTAAACATAGGGCCAATACACAGAGATAAATTTGTGTCTTCATCTGTATCAGACGTCTCTGGTATCTGTTTAGCATGTTCCAGGCTCAGGGTGGCAATTTGAGAGCTGATGGCTTTTGGCCATTGGTAACATGGGTTACCACAAACGTTCAGCAGAATTCTCTGCTTTCTCTCTTTAGGTTTTCCCTGGTCTTGTTTCAGCTTTTAAGTTATAGCAGGCGCTTGCCTCTTAAGTCTGATTTGCTGATCCTTCTAATAATTGCTTCTCTAATCTCAATGCTGAGTGCTGGTATGTGAGAGACAAAATTCATGTCATCTCTCATGTTGTGTTCTGCAAATGTCAATCCCCTTAGATTCAGAGCAAGGGTATAACATTCTCCTTTACTTCATGTCTTTAATTATATGGTGGTGTACCACTGGGAAATAGATGTCTTCCCTACAGCTGGACATTGTGCCCAGAAGTGTAAGAATTAACTGTTATCCCATTTATTGTCAATGTAAATGTCTCCATCTGTCCTTAAGGAACCTTGTGTTGCAGCTGACTTCTTTCCAGTCAAGGTGACTTTAAGGCCAGCCACAGCTTGTTTATTCCACCTAATCTGTGTGAAAAGCTGTGGTTGAACAGCACATCTGTCAGTTACTTGACTAGGGGTGGGAGAGAGACCTTCAGTTAATCTTGGGGCTCCCATAGATAATCCTGGTGTGCTGTCACTAGGTCTTTCCAAATACGTGATGGGAATTCATTTCAGCATTCTTTGCTATGCTGCATGGGGAGATCAAACTCTGGCAGGGAATGTTTTTTTAAGACGCAGTCCTATTTGACTAACATGAGTATCAATCTGTCACAGTGTGCAAAGCAAAAGGAGATCCAGAAGAAATGAGTTAAAGGGGTTTTTCATAGTGTTAGAGGTACTGGCACAATATTTCAGGAGTCAGCTGTAATCTGAATACTCTGCTTTAGACCTTAACATTACTGATTAAATAATAACACTTGAGTAGGTATGGTTTTATTTGTATATACTGTGGTTAATGTTTACCTGCATAGGCAGAGCCTAGAAATATTTTCCTTTGTACTCCATAGTTCGAGTTCTGTGGTCATTTGTCTTCCATTAACTCTTTGTCATGGTCTTTTTTCTGTTTGGTTGTTGAAGAAAGCCTGGTGCATGAAAGGCAGTGCATGATAGTTTTCATTCCTTACCATCAGTTTTTTTTTTTCTTTTTGTTTTGCTACATGAGCCTGCAGTTCCTTTCTGCGTTACTGTTTTGATTTGCTTTGTTTCTGAAAACTCTCGGATGCAGCCATCGACAGACAGAGGGTCTTATTACCTGTGTATTTAAGGCTTTACCCTTTTAAAGCCAAGTGGTTTAGTGTAGTGTCCTTCCTGAAGTTGAGGTGGCCTGTAAGTCTCCTGGTATTCAAAAAGGCACTTTTCAGAGTGTACAATTTTATAAGAAATTCAAGTGTACCTCACAGGTCGGCTTTTCTATTTCTTTTACAAACTGGACTGGAAATAAGTGGATAGGAGGGGAACAATTTCTTGCACTTTCCTTGATATTAAAAGCAGACGCTCCTGGATTGTAATGTCTGTGTTACTACGAGTTGGCTTTTCCATACCTTCATTTTATCTCCTGTTTACTCCAGAGATAGTGCTGGAATTATCTATCTTAATATCAAATAGGTTCAAGTTGCCTTTCCTTCCCAAATCCTACATTTTTCCGTTCTGAAATAGGTAGCCTTCATTTCATCCTGCACAGAATTCCCATGCAGACCTCCGCTCCGGTGCAGTTCAGTCCTGCTCTGCTGCTTAGTCATTTCTCTGGGGAGAAGGGGAAGACAAGTGAGACTCTTCTGTTTGGATTTTACTGGTACATAAAGGCGTCTTGAAGAGAGGTGCCTTTTGGATCTCAGACTGTGGTCTTTTACATAGCTTATTGCTTCTGAACCCTCTCCTGCCATGTTTGGGTTTTTTTTTTTGGTATAATATTGAAATAACAGATCTCGAATTTACATTTGGAGTATTTGTGATTTAAAGTTGTCAAGCATATAATTTTTGTTGTAAAATTGAAGCTTTCTTCTTACTATTCAGATGTTAGTAGGTTTTCTCTTAAAACATCTCCCTATTTTCCAAGAAAATAAAAATCATAAGGTTTTTGCAGAGACTGTTTGGTAATACTGTAAAATTGGTCCCTGAAATAAGGGAAATCAGACTTGTATTTTTGCAGTACTTTGTATGTATGCCTTAACTGACTCTAATTAGACCTTTTAAGCTTAGAATATTTTTAAAAAAAAGTCTAGTAAGGAAAATAATTTCCATAGTTTATTTTTGTAAGACAGATTCAAAAATTGCTCTTGTACAAAATCTTCCGCCTTTTTTGTGCTTTTTTTTTTGTTTTATTTGTAAACATCCCTAGTACCTTACTCTCCACAAAGCCCTGATTCTGTGCAATAAAGAGGAATTTTTACAGTGTTTTTCATGGTAAAGTGGAAAGGAGACAGTTATTTTTCTGAAACTGTCTCGGAGCTTCGTTTTATCAGCTCTCTTCCGAGATCCCCTTCTGAAGGTACTGATTGGGAGGTTGTTTGTCATCGTTTTTGTTAATGAAGGAAGAACACTTACACTTCTGTCAGCAGAAAAAATACACCCCGGAGGTTTCCAGGATTTCAGTCCTCGGGATGCCTGGCTGCTGCTGGACGCAACGGCTGACGTCCGTGAGGATGGATGGGTGCTAAATAGGTACCTGGCCTGCCCCTTCTGGATGTCCTACCCTTGAGAAGGGGCATCTGAGAAACTAATTTTAAATCCAGAACGTAACTATAAACTGTTCAGGACTTGATTCACAGAGGAAATGGGACATTTCTACCTCTGGGCAGCGATGGGAGCCGCGATGACTTCAGGCAGCTTGCCTCCCTCTCTCTTCAGTGTTTGGTGTAACCCTTAGAGCACTGAACTGGGGAGGATCTGGGTTTTTTAAACAGATTTTTTTAAACAGATTAGTCCTATTTATGCTATTCAGCCTAATTTACTTTAGCTTAATTACAGCAAGGTGTAAAGCATGCTGGTTTTGACTTTTTGAATGCTGCTTAGTAATGACTTTGTCAACTCAGGGTGACTCTCCAAGAGCCTGTGATGGAAACTGCCGGATCTCTGGGATGGAAAGTTGCCCTGAACCTGTGGAGTCCTGATGTTGCTGGCTTGACAGAGTCTCCCATTCTCTCTCTGCCTTGCTAACCCTGTGATTTATAGTGTGGAGGTTGTGGTGTGCTTTGTGGCTGCGGTAAATAACGATGTGAAGAATGTGCTCCCTGCAGCTTATTCGTTCAGCTTCTCTGTCACACAGGAGTCCATGATAAAGTCTACCAGCCCCAATCATTCATGTGTCAGAGCAGAGGCTTAAGAGTCATCTGGCTTTGAGGGTGCTCGTATGGCAAGGCCATCAAAAATCCCTTTTAAAAGTTGCCTTAGCATTGTGCTTTCCTGTGCAGCTGGTGTTGCTCCATTGGAATTGCTTCAGGAGTGACACATGGGGGCGTAGACATGAAGAAAGAGCAGTCTTACATTCCACCTAAGAATAAATAACTAAATAGTGCATTATGTTCACAAATTGCAGAAAGCTCTGAAAGGCAGTATAAAAGTGTGAAGTAGCTGTGAATTGCCATTACACTTTCTCATCAGGTACCTTTCCTTTGTGATGTCCTCCAGAGAAATTCCTTCAGTGTACTGAAAGGCAACATTTTTTACCCTTCTGCCTCTTCACTTTGTGCATGAAGAACACTTTAAAAATAAAGCCCACTTTTTATTATAGATTGCTTATGAACAGCCTTTTAATTTTTTTAACTCTATTTTGCTTTATTATTTGTCTTTTCTGATAGCCGTGCTTCTAATTTTCTTCCAGCTTGCTTCCCTAGGGGCCGTTAGCAGTTTCAGGGTTTTTGTGGTGTGGCTCATAGCTGGACGCTTCCTAATCTCAGTCATCAGGATTTAGATCTTGCTTCTACCCAACTCTAACTGCTTTGAAAATATGTGCTGGTGGGTCTAGATTATTACAGGAAAGAGACAGAAGCGCTTCATTTGGTGTGGTTTTCAGAGAAGACTTGATTGCTGTTTCCTTTAGGATTGATATACAATGTCTTGCCTCCTTTATTTATACATCAACCCTTCCTTGATTCTATCTTGTAGCATTTGGAGTTGCAAAAAATACATTTTCAGCTTCGTATCCTTTTGAAAAATGTTACTGAAGAATACTCGTTATTACCAGTGGAAAGAATTTCATAGTGCACTAGAAGCAAATCTTGGGTTCTCACTTTAGATACCGACACTTCATATTCCTCCAAACATAATTATTCATGTTTCTACAAACTGCCTATAGATCTTGGTTGTCATACATGGGATACAAAATGCTGGATTTTACTACTTCATCTGTTGGTTTACAGGTGTGTAATACAGCACAGTATTCGGCTTTCTTTTTAAAAGAAATGAATAAAAAGCAGATGATCAAACGGGAGGATAAAAGGATAACTTCACTTACTTAGTAAGAATTGTCTAGCGTGTCTGTCACCTCAGAGCTGTAGATCTTCGCCAAGCTACATCAGTTCATGCTCGCTGCTTGCTCAATGCATGAACACAAGGTGCTGACCTGCTGAAATGACATGTTTTCTGTGATCAACAGTGCTTGGTGGTAGACTGCTTTCACCAACTGCAAGTCTTACGATGCAGAAGAAATAATACCTTGAGATAACCTCAGAATGATGTTCACTATAGACTACATGATAACCACTGGATAAAAGTCTTTATTTTGTTTATCCCTTGTACTGGAATGAGCGTCAAAACAGAAAGGAAGTGGTACTTCATTGAATCCCTTTCTTGTAGTGCTGCTGAGAGCACTGCATTTCCTTATCTGTCCTTTCAGCCTTATCCGAGACATGTAACTTGGGACCCCACTGAGGAGGTCTTCCCCCCTGACTGACCTTTAGCTGTGGTTGTGTTCGTCTTGCAGGAATGAGGATTTGCGTATATTTCAGATTAGATTCAGGTGTAGTCGGCATCCTTACAAGTGTAGTCTACAGAATAGTAAAAGATAAAAAAGAATTCTGGCAGAGAATTTGCCAAAAGAAGAAAAAAAAAAAAAAAAAAAAAAAAAAACCCAACCCACCAAAAAAAAACCAAACCAGGAAGAAAGCTCCTTGTAATGTATCAGCAGAAGCCTGATGCCAGCTGGAATGGGTTATTATTTTATTTGCCTAAAATGAAGCATATCACATAGCATTTTATATTATACCTTGAACCAGAATCCTCTTATTACAAATGGGGTGGAGCAGGGTAAATCTGACTCCCCAGCTAACACCACTTGCCACTTACCCAACTCTTCTACCCACGAAAATCCACATGGAACCTTACGGAAGCAAGTTAAGGAAGCATGCAAGGAGAAAGTGTGCCCTGCAGCCAGGGACCAGGGAGAGTGCTTGGAAATCTTTGCCTAATTGTTTTGTTTATGAAACTCTCTAGAGGATTTCAAGTGGGTTTCCTAATGAACTGGTTTGTTGTTGAGACTTACGCCAATGCTGGTAATTACACTAGAAACAGGGGGTCAAGAATCATCTTCTTTCCCACAAGCTTTCAACTACCAACCATTAAACACACAAACTATGCATTTTAGGTTTTTCTCCTTCTTCTCAAAGTTTAACTCCTTATTTACTTGCAGAATACGTGCCACTCATCTTTCAGGCACATACTTGCAATCTATGTGCCTTTGTCACTTTTGAAACCTTGGCGATCTGTGAGAGCATTGCTGTACAGGGTCTGAGTGGAAATGTAGCTTTGGACTGAGTGGAAGGAAAATTAAACTGGAGCCCAAACTAGTTTATTCTGTCATATTGGATGAGTATTAACTAGGTCTCAAGTAAGAGACTTAATTATCTCTGTAATCCGATAACAAATTGGATAGCTGTGTAAGAGTATTATATTGGGAGGACTTTGCGTTTCTCCCAAAAGCTGAAACTTTATACCTCGTCCTGGAAATTTATGGAGAGAAGTTTAGGAGCATTGCCTGTATTAGCAATATGTGTTCTTATAATACACTGCAAGAATTTCTCAGCTGCGTTTTGAACGTAACCATCTTTCTTTCCCAGTAACTTGCTTTTATGCTTCATTGTTATGAAAAAGCATATACAAAAGCTTTAAGCAAAGATTTTGGTCTGGCATTTAATGGTGACATAATAGCTGAAAGAACTTAAACTTTGAGTGTGTTGGGTTTTCTTATATTTAAATTTCCATTAAGGCAAAGTGGGAGGCTAGCTGAGTCTTAAACAACTGTGCAGTGGGCCCTGATTTCACCTAAATGTGAGGGGATTTTCCATGAGAACCAGAGGTGCCAACTTAAATATATCATTTTTGTGACTGTTTCTACGTAAGGAGAAGGGTTATTTTGCATTAACTTTTTATATGTTATGGAACAGATGGGGTTCAGTTTAGTGTTAATAGCAGGGAAGTGAGGGAAATGTCCTTACAAAAATGATGCTGAAGGTTGAGGTTGAATGAGGCTGCATTTTTCCATATATCATTTCATTTTATTACTGCAAGGAGAGCGTCTTTTTATTTGACTGTTATTTTATATAGACTTATTAGTGTTTTTATTTTAAAAAATGTAGCAAGTAAGATAATGGTTACATGTTCAGTAGCCAATTTCCCACTATCAGTCTTCAAGTTATAATTGGTGAGACAGGGTTCCTGGTGTGGTCAGATATTTTACCACAGTCTCCAAATTTGAGCAGCAGATGATAAAATGATAAGTAGAGGAAGAATGTTGGTTTTCTGTGTTTGAAAAGTGCTTCATTCTGTGTATTCCCTTATAGTATTTTTGCATGTGCTTAGATTGCAAGTTGCCTTTGCATGTTTTTATCCTGTATGGGTAGCAAAGCCATTAGCTTATGAAAAAGCAGAGATGAGGCTAGGAACAGCCTTCAGAAGATGGAACAAATTAAGTTCCTGCAGATTTGGTGAATATAGAAGCTCCTCTTTTCTTGTTGCTGTCTTGGGTCTCAGATCCCCCGTAACCGAAGGCAAAGAGCTAACCCTAAAACTGTTATGATTTTTGTTTTGTTTTTTTCCACCCCCATTTTCAGGACTTGCAGTTGGTCCTTGGAGATCCAAGTTATGAATATTCTGTTGTTTGATCTGTCGCTCTGACAGCCTTGCTGTTCCCGAGCAGTTCGGTGTGGCGGTCTGGCTACCAAATGGGGAACAACAGAGGAGAGACAGGAAGATATTTGATTAGATCTCAGAGTTCCTTAAATTTCTCACCTGTCATTTTGACATGACAGGCGTATCCTTCATGGTGCCATTTAGTCATGGCCTGTGCTTTGGGTGACCATATCGCTCTTAAATTTTTCACAGGTCTACTGGTATGTAGGAGTTCTGTGAATACCTGAATCGGGGCTTTGTGGTTCAGTTTTGGCTCACATAAAGGAAACAAGATTTCGTATCTCTCCTTAGTGGTGATGTTTAAGTGTAGACATGTTAATTGTTTGTTTGTTTCTATAAAGTTTAATAATAATGGAATATGAATGTGTTAAAATTTGGGGGGGGGAAATGGAATATGGAAAGATATGTTCTGGAGAAATTGGGATAGGGAGAGGCAGAAGTGGGGGGTGTAGGCATATCTCTTAGGAAATACATGTGTTTATGACCGCAATTAAGTACTTGGAGAGAAATACGACTCTGTGTATATGGAAGGGGAGGCAATACATGGAAATGGGTATCATTGACAGGGAAACACAAGCTTGCTATTTTTGCTGTGCTCTAATGGAATAGAGCAGGTAATTAATTGCAAAGGAAATTTCTTGCCCTTCTCTACCCGCAGTCGCCTCCTCTGATCTCCTCCGTTCTCCTCCCTCTCTCGCATCTCACACACACATGCACATTCCCTTTTGCAGTCGTATTGGAAGCATCTGCTGTACTAAGCAGGATCTCACTGCTGAGTCTGAGGGAAGGGTATGGAAAAATGCCCTGGCCGTTATGGGAATGTGAATGTGACACAACTGCAGCAGCTGAGGAAATATAACTGTATGGTCTGGAAGAAGCCCCAAAGGAAAGAGGCTTTGTAAATTATTCATGCTTGCTAGTGTGAAAGCAATAAAATTAAATTAAAATTGAAATATAAACATACATCATGTTAGATTTGTGTAGAGAAAGGAACTTGGCTACTGCAGGCTTCTGGTGTTGCGGTATGCTGGAGATTGCAGCCCACGGTGTCATTTCTCTGAATAGCAGTCTGAATAGCGTCCAGATAGCTCAGTATGTGTGTACTTTACATTCTTGTGAGACTCTTAAGCTGACGGTGGTTGGAGACCATACTTGAGACCTTTAGACCCCTCTGACTCAGGATTTGCTCCGCTTGACTTGAAGGAATTGACATCTGTGTGCTGCAGCATATTGGTTCTAGGTTAGGATCAGAAAGTGGACTCTTCCCCTTTTAAGCCATTTTTCATACTTTGTAGAGGCAGAGGAGGTTAATCTCCGTAGTTCGTTGATGATGTGTGCTGTGGGGTGCTCTTCTGTATTCCTCTTTGTAGCAGTGCACAGGTGCTTTTAAAATTTCTTTAGGAAAAGTGATTGAAAATGTGCTCAATACAATTCCCTTAAGCCAGTAGCGATGGAGGTGCTGGTGAGAAGCTTCTGCCTGGCCAGGAATTTGAAGCATGGGTACCATCTGTGTTCTGCCGTTCTTTGGCCAAATTGCATTTCCAGCCTTTCTGTCCCGCGCTATTTTTCATTAAATGAATTGAGTTTTCCTGAAAGTGCCTGTCCATAAATACTCCTTCCCACTCAGCACACTCAGGTTATTACTGCTCTCCCAGTCAGAGCAGAGCAGAAGGTAGCCAACGGTCTTTGCAAAATGAAAAACAGGAGTTGGAAGGGAAGTGGGAGAGCCGAGAACTGTACAGAAAGACTCTCTTTTCTCTCTCTCTTAACTATGGCCATAAATCTTTTAATAATGCTAGTGAAAAATGAAAGAAGAAAGGGGAGAAGCAAGTTTAATTTAATGCATTTCTGCTAAGAGAAAGGATAGAATAGTTTTGAAAAGGTGTGGAGGGAGGGTGAAAAACAAGTCCTGCAAAGTGGCTATAATTACCTCATCCTCAATTTGAAGTTGAAAAGCAATTTAGTACAAGTGCATACCAAGCAATGCTTTGCACTGTGGAGCAGAACTAAAAAGGGGGCTCAACTTCTCACACACAACAGCAAAGCTGTAGTTGCAGCTCCCCTGAGGCAAGCGGGTATTGGTGTGTTGCTGTGTCCTTTTCAATCCCGTAACTTCTTTTGAGTTAAAAGTTGAAGAAGACTCATTCAGTCTGTATCTGTGTCCTGGGTGAGAATCCCCTTGCTAGACTCCGTCTGTTAATTCTCTGCTTCATCAGAGCAAATGGATATCCAAGTAAAAACGCCTGTAAGTAGTCTTTGTGTAGGCACGTACAATGGCAAGGGTGTAATTCCAGAGGTTAATTTTAATGAGCATGTGCTAGTTGAAATGAATAATGCACATTTTCTTTGGCTTAGGCATATGTGGTTTAGATGCAGAATGTAGTTATCGTGGTAGCCTTTTTTATTTCTCTACAGTCTTGTGAAGGATTTATGTGCATGTATAATTATGAAGCTTAACTGCCTTGTTCACTAGGTTAGTCTTTTGTCCCTTTAAGGCTTTTTTCAGTTATGAAGTGATATTATTAATCTCTTTTCAGCCTGAGAAGATCCGCAAGAGACTGGCTAATGGGGGGAGCATAGGTTTGAGGTCAGCCTCAGACCTGGTCTACATCGGCCAAAGTTATTACTGTCTAATGACTGTAAGACAGTAGATGAGTAGTAGTAACCGGTGTCAGTTACCAGAAAGTTTTAGCCTGGTTGGTGGGCTTAGAGGGAGAAGAAGATTCTTGGGAACAGAGTCTTCAGCTACCCTCAGAGAGCGTGGCAGCTTGTGCTGTCTCTGGTTTTGCCGAGGGCGGGTAGAGTCAATGCTTTCCATTAAGCTGAAATACCCACGTATACATCAATGCGATTCCTAGCATTGACCCGCTCTAGTAACCCACCACAGGCCTTAGAGACAAAATGGGTAGAGTGTTAGTTTGCCTCTGGAGAAAGGCAGCTGACGAGAAAAGAAAATGTTCCTCTGATCTGATGTGGTGTTGATGTCTGGATCTCTCTTGCAGTGTACTTGCCGCAAAGACATGGTGAAGATTTCCATGGATGTCTTTGTGAGGGTTCTGCAACCGGAACGTTACGATTTATGGAAACAAGGAAAAGACATTGCTGTCCTGGATCATATGAAACCCACAGCTCTGACTAGCCCAGAACTAGATGCCTGGAATGAGACGAAGGCAGACTTGAAGGCTAAATTGCTTCGCAGGTAAAGAGGGAAAAAAAAAAAAGGAAAACAGTTGTGTCTGAGCACTGTGGTTGATTTTAATTGCTAAGATTTTAAACACTATAATTCTTATTTTGAGATAGTTTGAACTCTTCTTTTTTTTTCCCCCTCCCCCCACCCCCTTTTTTTTTAATGCTTCCTCTTGTAATTTTTCTTGGGTAATGTGCTCCCTCATTGTTCTGTTTCCTTTAAATGTTATAGAAGCACATGTTTTCTGAAAGTAGGACGCTGTGTGCCCCCTCACATCTCATCTCTTATCCTGGAAGACAAAAAATCTATAGTAAACATTAATAGCTTTGCTTATCAGAAAGCAGGAGGGAAAAAAAAACGTCAGTTGCAAAAGGGATTTTATGCATGCCTTTCTGTGCTTCCTTTGATCTCTGTATTAATTTTCTACAAGTTTGTGGGTTTTGTGTGTTACAGCATGCTTGAATTGAAAATTTGGCATGCTAACCTTTTACTGTTGGAATCTTGCTTTATAGGATAGGAGATGAGGAAGAGGACAACAAACACCGGTATGTGACTTCCCTCATCAACTTAAATGACTTCATTCTTTTTCCTGTCAAGTTTCTTAAAATAGTAACTCTGAAGGTGTTTTCCTTTTTCAGTTAGTTTTTTGTGTCTGCTTCCTTGAAAGGGCGCAGAAAATCCTTGGGCATCGAGGTTTCTCAGACTTCGTCTTGGTTTTGTGTGGTTTTGTGAGATCTCCTCTTGCATCGTTAGAGAAACTCATTTATCTCGTGCCCCTTCTGGTTTTCCATTCTTCAGTGTGCAGTTAACCTACTGAATTAGTAGTGATGTGTAATGATGTGGATAAAGCTAACTGGTCACCGAAGCAGATAGTTAATAAAACGCTGCTGCTGTCTCAGAAAGTGGAATTGAACTAGAGTGTGTTAGACATGGGCTGCCAATGGGAGAACTTTCCTTCGTCATCAAGCTTGCTTGAAGAATGAGACTCTATATTATAGGAAATCAAATTATCATAGGGCTTTAATGTACTCAGATGTAAAGTGTGTGCCCTTCCATGTGCTGCCTTACCCTTCTTTTTTTACATCATTCTCATTCCTGCTCTGCCCAAAGTGCTTGCAGTGTAGCACACACAGCTTACTTCTTTTTGCTCTCATCTAGTATTTGTTGAATTTCTGGTGTGAGTGTTGGCAGTCTCTGGAAGTTGTACCGCTTCATCCATATGTAATATTCTGCTTGTAATTTCAGTTCCAATATTATGTCTTTGAAATCCAGGAAAAAAGCTTTAAAGAGATGTTAGGTTTCTGGGGCCATCTTTGATAGGGATTTTGAGTAACAGTTTAAAAACTATTGACCTAATAATTTGATGATAGCTGATTTATTCTATCAAAGAAAAAGATAACATACTAGTAAGTGTGTCTCTCTTTCTCTAGCACTGGTCTTTATTGTCTTCCAGTTTTCAGTCACCTGCTGTTGCTTTGGACTGGTGGTCCTGTGTCCTGCGTTTTCTACGTGAAATGATTTGTCCGTTATTCTACAAATGCTGAAGTGGGAAAACGTGTTTCCCACTAAATCCGTGCTCCAAAAGACATAATAAATAGGGTATTTTGGCAGATAACTGACCTCTGCAACGTTGTTCCACTCCAGAGATTATATTCCTAAAATGTTTTCAGCTATTCCTTCTGTAGTGAGCTTCAGGAGAAGCAGTCTGAGAGTCAGAAGTTGCGATTTATGCTCTATGGACAATGACTGTCTGAACTCCAGTGGGTCCCTGGATCTTTTTCTTCCACATCAGGAACTTGGGAATCTCTTTACTGCCTATGGCTACTAGGGGTTGCTTAGCTATATGTAATGTTTGCACAGTGTAAGGTATTATATGAACACCGAGGATTATTTTCCCTCTTTGAGCTTATTGCTTAGCAGAGGAGCCTCTCTCTCAACCTGAGCTATTGCAAAAGACTTTTTTTTCCCTTATCTATTCATTGTTTCCTAGATTATTTCAGTATTATCCTGAAGCAGTTTTGACTACTGCTTAGCAGTAGTCTCTCTCCTATGCTTATGTCTTGGAAAGACATAATTTTACTTGAAGACTGACTTTTCTCAGCAGGATGGACTTCACTGGAAGAATGGGATTCACCTCTGCCCAAACCTCTTCGCAGTTGTATCTACTTAATTTAAGTCACTTTGTGGTCTGTTCTTCAAAGAGTTTTTAGCTGCTTTTTTGCCAGCTCTCTTGGAAAATGTAGCTTTTAAACTCGCAGAGAGGTATGTTATTTCTTCTCTAAGGTCATTCATACTTGGTTACTTTGAAAAACTCAACTTTGTTTACTTTGTGGCTTCAGCGAGAGACTGTTTTAGTCTAGTCCACAAAAAGCCTGTTTCTGGTATGTGAATAATGTCAGATACAGAACATCTTCACTTCTGGAAATGTACAGCCTTCAGCTTGTAATTCTGGAAGCACAGTTTCTTTATGTGGTGTGTTTTCTGCCTGCACTGCAAAAAGATCTTTTTTATCTACTGTGAGTATAAAGCTTTGTGATTTAATTTTTGCCTGGCATTTCTACACCATGGGAATAAAACACACACTTTACTAAAAATAGCTTGTAACACTTGATTCTACTCCAGTGCTTTCTTGACCAGCTGTGGAAAGTTCCAGCTGCAACAGAAAAGTCTTACAGGTTTATCTCCTCCTCCCACCTTTCTTTTCCCCCACAGAGAAGGTGGTGTATACTTAGAATATGGGTGAAAAGAAAAGTTGATCCTTCTGGGTTCAGCTGTGTGTTCCTGCTAATGAATGTCTTGCAGGTGTGAAGTTAGCATTTATACTTGGGGGGGATACCACACAGTTAGCATCTAGCAATTATAAATTACTGTGCATGTAGATCAGCTTTCTTTTCTATTAATCATTCATCTCTGGTTGAATTTTTTTCTTCCTTCTTTGTTGGTTACCTGATGAAAGCCTCTTAACTTCATTGTACTCCAAATCTAATTAGCAGCTGAGTTTCTGGGCTCTGAGGATGGGAAGCTGAATTTCAGCTTTTGTAGAGTTTTGGGCTGATGGATGCAGTGTGATTTGCCTTTTACAGTTTGTTACATGATGGTAGATGCAAGGGCCTGGAACAGGGAGGCCATATGGAAGATGCTGCTTTCAAAATAATCTCTACATGCTAAAAATGGTGTAAAAATTGCAGGTCTCTGAATCAGTCTCTTTTGAAAAAGAGGTTGGTAGACTTAAACCCAACATTCAAGCAGCTATTTGATAGATCCTTTAAAAAAAATTGTACTTGGTCCGGCTGGGATGGAGTTAACTTTCTTAATTGCAGCCCACGGGGCTGTGTTTTGGATTTGTGGCTACAACAGTGCTGATAAGGCACCGATGTTTTGGCTATTGCTGAACGGTGTCAAGGCTTTATCATTTTCTCACTCAGCCCCCTGCCCACTGACTAGGCTGGGGGTGGGCGAGAGATTGGGAGGGGACAAGGCTGGGACAGCTGACCCAAAGTGGCCAAAGGGATACTCCATATCGTGTAACGTCACGCTGAGCGATAAAAACTGGGGTCGGGAAAGGAGAGGGGGGGTTGGCTTCCAAGTTGCTTGGAGACTGGCTGGGCATTGGTCTGCCTGTGGGAGATGATGAGTGGATATCCTTTGCTTATTTCTTTCTATTTTTATTCTTTCTTGTTTCCTTCACCTATTAAACTCGTCTCGACCTACAAGTTTTCTGGTTTTTGCCCTTCCTGTTTTCCCTCCCTGTCCCACTGGGGAGGTGGGGAGTGAACGAGTGGCTGTGTGGGTGCTTGGCTCCTAATACGGTTCCTAACCAAAATACATTATCCTGACTTCTGAATTTGCATTTGCCTTTGCATTGTGGCTACTGTAATCTCTTTATCTTAGTGGCATTGACTCTTTAGAAAAAACAGCATTGCTATTGGCTTGTTCGTATTAGTCTGATCATATTAATACGCACTTTTTTTAGTTAAACTTCTTCATAGGCCTTGGACCCTGTGAATTATACTACTGAAAAATCATAGACTGCCTATTGATTATGCTATTAGCATTCATTTTTTAGAAACTAGCAGTGCTGGGTAATGTTTCAGAGCTGGAAGATGATGCTTTGCAGACTTCCAGCAGTTTGCCAAAGGGAAACACGTACAGAATGAAAGAAATGATGGAATGGAGGCAGACGATGAAAGGAAGATTTATAACAAGTTTTCATCTATACTTTGAAATACAGGCAGAATAGATTTAAAATACAATTAAAATAATTTTAACTGCAGCTGGTGAGCTTAATTAGTAATGGTGGTAAAAAGCTCTTCAAGAAACCCAGCCAATTAATGGCTTCTGTGAATGGATCTTAAATGTTGTGTTATGCAAGGTTCATCTGTTTCCTTTCAGATACCTGTTTTGCCCTGTAGCTATTGTTAGCTACCTTGTGTTTTCTGTCCAAAGAAGATCCTTTTGTTTTGTATTCAGGTTTTTAAGTCAGTGATCGTTTTATATATTGAAGGCTGTTTTTTTATGTCAAATCACACTTCTGTACTTCTAGGTCTCACAGAAAAAGAAGTCAACCCAGAAGACATAAAACAGAGGATCAGAAGTCACTTGGGGATGTGATGGCTATTGAAACTGTCTTGGAAGATGTGAAAGTAAAAGAGGAGCTGAAAAGAGGGCCAGATCTAGAGGAAGACGAGAGAAACAAAGTGATTGAGACAGAAGGTGAGGGCCCTGCTCACTGATGGCAGATCACTTCAGTGAAGAACTGGGGCAAGCTATCTCTCTAAAACACATTTGTAAATAACTTGTCAGCTGTTGTTTATTTCTGTTGAAATATCAGTGGAGTCTTTCCCAATATTAAATCTATGCTCACTGAAATACACCATCATTTACAGCAGCAATTGATTTTTCCCTCTCTTTAAGGATTCAGTCCAAATAGCTTTCTTGTCAGGGCTTGAAATTTCTGCCAAAACTATTACAGGTTTGTAAAAATATATATTAAGGGAGGAATATTTTAAAATATTTCATAGAGAAACAAATAAATATATTTTGTGTACTGCTCTGAAAAGGAATGATTTGTGCACTCCCTTGTGCAATTAATCTTTTCCCTTTTCCCTTCCTTCCTCCCCATTTCTTACAGAGGCTGAATAAAGTCAGCCTTAGGTTATGTGGGATCCATAGCTGCTGCATGAGTGCAAGTTGCAGGTTTGGTTTTCTTCAAGTCTAGGAGAGAAGCTTTTCAGCTTTCTTGCATGGCTGAAGTTAATACCAGTCCATGACAAGTCCCAGTCCTTTATGATTTCTTCTGCATAAAAGCACAGGTTGCAAACTGTTTAGGAGAAGGCAAAGAGGAATAGGAGCTGATAAAACAGAGCTGTTTTCCACAAAGCTGTGGCTAAATTTATGTGCAGCCTTTGCTAAGTCACTTAACCTTTCTCTGTTCATTGACACATCTGTACAGTGGACATAATATTTTTTAATACTATGATCCTCCTGTAAGAAACAGTGTCTGTAAAATTCTTTGAAGCTGTTTGTTGGAATACACCATGACTTAAGGCAAAATATAACTGAAGGCGTGTTGCGAAAACAGAGAATGTCTTGGTCTGTGTTTTTTGTGTGATACGTTCCTAATACATACGGTTAGTCCGAAGGCCTGAGCTCAGCCATCTTGCTGGAGGCTTTTTTTGTGATACTGTATTTTCTTGGCTGTGTATGAAAGGTTGGAATTCTTGCTGGGACTAAGCTGCTTTTTCTTCCCTAATGTGTGTGGTTAAGTAGTTGATGTGTCTGTTATGATGCACGCTGTCTTTGAGCCACTTTCGAGCATTTCATAAACACCAGTGAATTCATTTTCATATATTGTATATATCCATTATTTGTTTAGCATTTGGAGAAAACTGATGCTGCAAACTATTTAGAGAACCTTGATAATGATCTTAAAGGAAGTCTGTGGAAGCTCTGGGAAACGAATTCAGGTTTTTGTTCAGTTCCAGAGTCTCTTAGCTAGACAGTGTATTTTCTCTTTTCATGGGAAATAAGGAGTTTGAAAATCATTGTTGTACAGAGCAGGAGTAGCACAGTGCAGATAGTTAATTCCTATTGCCCTAAGCTTGAAAGTGTCAGCAGCGTGTTAAATTGTATGCTCTTAGCTCTTGCACAAGTTTAACAGTTGATGCTTGTAATAAATGGCCCGAAAATGATAGCCCTTTGGAGATGAGAGATAAGTGACAAGGACAGATCTGAGATCCTTAGAATGGCAGAGGAACAAGAAGGACTGTGTTCTAGCTGAATAGGTTCCAAATCATACACTTAGACTACATGTTAAGAGCTCTTTAACTGTTAGCACAGGAGGCAAAAACTTATTTTCAGCACTGTTGCAGAAGGCGCCTCTAGAACTAGATGATTTGCTTTGCAGTTTCTGAGGGGTCTAGCACTCAGTGTGGCTGTTAGCAACTATACAGGTTTCTTAATGCAATATAGCAATTAAATACCACTAAATTCTCTAGTTTTCTGCATCCTACTGTCTGCATTACCTCTCACAAGTGTCTTACAGTTTCATCTTGAAAAAGAAAATAGCATCTATTTGGATGGCCCTTCTCATGGCAATTTAGCTTCCTGCCTGCTTTCACTTACTTTTTCTCTTCCTCTGGTTTTAATTTGGCTTGATTTCCTACTTGCACCAGAAAAGATGACTTTGAGAAGGAAAGGAGGAAGAATGAGATTTCAAAGTAATCATTGGTAGTTTCAAAGTAGGTCTTATGCTTCATGTTGGTTATTTGGACTAGCCGAGTATTAATAACTTGAGGTTTTCGGGATTTCTGACCCAGAGGCCTTAAGGTTTTCTTTTGGCTTTTATCACTCAGCTTTATATTCATAATTTATTATGTTGCTGTTAATGCATTTAGAATTCTTAGCAGGTTGTCTTGGGACTTGAAATGAAAAAGGAGACTCTTTAAGCTCTGCTCTTCTCTGGGGGTGCTAAGCAGCATAAATACATCCTGTGAGTCAGCTGGTGTTATCTGCGATGCTGTGCCTGTTACGAGTCCTGCAGATGGGCTACAAACCATGTATCTTACAGAAGGATTTTTTTTTGTTTTTGTTTTTTTTTTTAAATAATGTGAGAAGAAGCAATGAGATGCCTACTGCAAAATAGTTGTGTGTTATTTTCTGCCACATTGCATTAAATGGCATTCCCACATATCCTCTTAAGTGTTGCAATTGTAAACTAAGTACATAATTACATGAAGTAATACTGTGGTCAAGATGCCAGTAAACCAGAACTGAAAACTTTTCTGCTGTTAGCTGCATATAATAGCAAATTGGTGCATAACTGATTTTTAGATGACCATTTGCTACATGAGGATTTTACTTCAGGCAAGATGTCAATAATTGGCCATTAGCCAAGTGGCTTGTCTCTTGCTGATTTTTCTCCAGTGTTGTTTAAGCTGGCAATGTAAAGTCATTAAGAGATGAGACTGTTTAATGTGATGGAAGGATTGTCATGAAACAATGTCATAGCACAAGAGTTTGTCCTGGAGACTTTCTGGACTTTTCTAGCATCATGTAGAGAAAATAGAGCCTTTTCAGAAATCTGCTAGCAGTCGCTGTGGCCATCTACATATTTGTAGTATGTGCTGTTTGAAGTTCTGCTGACAACTGAGCAGACACAACGCCTAGAAGCAAGTAGAAGGTGTTTTCCTCTACTTTTGCTTTCTGCTTTTGTATCAGTCACGTTTGCATCTTCTGTTAGCATAGGTGCTGTAAGGGATATAAACACTGAGCATGTAGGCATTGCTTTACGGTAATATTCTCTTCCTAGAAGTAAGTAATGCTGTTTAAGTGAAAACGTGAACTCGGTGTTTAGGAGGAACTTCAGGATGGTGGAATAGTCTTTGTGATTACTTCATCTACCACACAGTCTCCTACGCGGTTGAAGAAAAACCCTTGAGTGCGACTACTGCACAAACACAGACATCTTGAAGGATGCAGTGCTGTATTAGAGGGATGTACTGGCAAAATTCTGCATTCTCCTGTGTTTAGTTTCATCTTATTTCTGTGCTTGTGCTTCTGCTAGATTAATAAGTCTTAATTTACAGTTGCTTTCTGAGCTGTTGGCGGTACAAATTAGTTAACTAAAGTTGTGGCTAAATTACTGATGCTGAAGTCCATTTCTAATTGTCTTGGCCCAATACTGCTGTAGCAGATGAAGTTCATACTCTTGTAGCAGCTTTTTATAATCTTATTGTCCAAAGCCACGCTGTATGGTCCTATGTACGTGGTTTGATTTCCCCACCAACACCCCTTCCCCTCAAAAGTATTGTATACCTGCAACTTCAGCGAACTCAGTATAGTATTTCAAATTATCTCTAGACAAGCAAGTCTTCCCACCATGAAAAACCATTGTCATACTACTGTTTTCAGTGTGTACTAGCTCTACTACTTGTGCCTTTCTTCTTCAGCGGAAGGACAGCTGATAGGCATTCCTCTGTTAACCTTCCATACTGATTTGTGCATAAAGATCCTTTTCCTTTCTAGAAGTATTCATGATAGCCAGGTAGGGCCTTTGAATTTTACCTCGCTTTTTTCCTGGCTTCTGATTTTATAGATTCACTTGCAAACTAGTTTGTTCATCTTAATGCAAAAACTTCTAAATAAAGTTCTACATGCCAGCTGCTGTCAAATTACCCATTTAGAAGTCAATAAAGCTGGTGAATGGTATTTATTTTGTTGTTGGGTAGAGAGTTCTCTGAGTGTATAGAGAGTAAATATGATCTGGTTTTGTGCAACTGGGGAAAAATCCAATTTGCCTTTCATTCAATATGTTTGTTTCTCGAAGAAAGTTCAATATTCCTTTCTCTGTGATAGAACAAACCAGTTTATCTGAAGGACTGCCTAAACAAGTACAACAATAACTATTTGGGCTGGACTTGTTCCCTTTTTTATAAATTAGTGTAAATAAAGTCATCCGACCAAACTTCTGGGAAATGTCGAGGTTGAGGTATCCCCTACTAGATTTCAGCAGGGATTTTAGCACTTTATCTTATTGTGGGATTATTCATGTTCTCTTTTCAAACCCTTCCTCCTGCAGATACCTTGTTACTGTGTGATGTTTTATCTGATTTTGTTTACAAGGTTTGGCTGGTTAGCTTCGATTTAGTCCTTAATGGAGGATTCTGAGTAGGTTGGCATTAGTGAAGCATCATTATTAGGGTGAATAGTCTTTCTCTTGTCTTTTGTGGTCAT